>NW_027315846.1:27802471-28337471 GCF_026437365.1 Eucyclogobius newberryi | reverse complement strand
CACACACACACAGATGATGGACCGTCCCCTTCCCCCCGCGTCCCGGTCCAGAGTGGATCTTTCAGCTGATCAGCGCAGTGGGATTAGCCAATGGGGCCAGCTGGCAGGGATTACACAGGCCGAGTGGAGGAGGGGCGATGTGGAAGGTGGGCTGGGTGGGGGTGGTGACGGGGCAGGGAGATTGGGGGTGGCGCGTGTCTCGTCCTGTGTGTTTGGCTAAGGCACTACAGGCTCAACATAAACACCAACACAGTGTTTAGTCTGCTCCTGAACATCTTTACTCCATTTAATCACATTCTGAGAGACATAAAGTTCATTTTGATGAATCGTATCAGTTTTAACAACATTTTTATATAAAATAAATACATCAGTAAGATCTGGTTTACTCAAATACTATAAATGAGGTATCCCAAAATCCACTCCAAGCCGGACTCTATCACGTTTTCAGTTGTATGTCTGGTGCTTTAGACTCGGAACATTTACGATCATCACAATATGAATATGATATATGATCATATCATCATTAGTGGATGAACAGTCAGGAGCCGTCCTCTGTCAGTAAAAACACACACATTCTCCTGATTTCAATTGAAGACGATCCGTGCATTTTCAGTTGACTCAGTCGGCTGCAGGAGCTGTCCATGGTACTTCTGTGATGTTGTAGGCTACAGTCGAGGGCCGGGGGGCGGTGACTCGACACAGGGGCCCATTCTGATGAGGAGCAACCCCCACGTGTGTGCGTCCCCTGGGGTCTCCCTCCTCCATATGCACACACGCGCGGGGGCCCGGGCTGACAATGCACGGCTGCCACCTCTGACCCCGAACTGCTCCATCATCCACCGTCACCTCGGCCCCTCCCCTCACACACACGCACCAAAAAAAGTCTAAATATTGAATTGTAGGACCCTTGAACATGCTATTGTTCTCGGAGGTTCAAGTGTTGTGTTTTGAGAAGTTTGTGCATCGCTCTGTGAGCAGAAAGAGAAAAGAGTCTACTTCATTACTAAAAAATAGTTTCTCTTATGAAAGAGGAAAAGAGCTATAAAAGACAAAGTAAGGTGGAGAGAGAGTGAGAAGAAAAAGTAAGGAAAAAGAGAGGAGAGGGTGAGAAAAAAGAGTGAGTAGAGACAGAGGACAGAGTGAGGGAAAAAGGTGAGGGGCGAAAACAGAGAGGAGAAAGAGTGAGGAGAAGGGGGCCCGTGCTCTCAGGGTCCTGTGCTCACGTACTCTCCGGGTCCCATGGTCCCGTGCTCTTGGGGTCCCGTGGTCACTTCTCTTTTCTCTCCTCTCCCCTTTCTCGTCTCTCTTCTCTTCTCCTCTCCTCCTCTAAGCTGATGTAGCGATTAGCGCACAGCATTTAGGTCGGATTAGCCGTTGTTAGCAAAGATGTGGCTCTCATGTGCTAATGGGGTTTACAGTGCTATCTACGTTATGCTAACATGCTACATTCCACTACAGTGTTTATGGTTCTGTAGAAAAATCAGTGGATGTGCCAAAGACGAGCACAAAGGCTTTAGTTTTTAGTATTTCTGTGTCGATAGCTACTGCCTCATTCTAAGCCTTCAGTAAATATCGAAGAATAAGAATGAAGACTAAGTATGAAGACTAAATGAGCTACAAAAATCTCTATTGCATATTTGAGATTGAGTTGACATTCAGGAGACATCTTTTGACCAAAATATTATCTAGAATATATGTGGGAAATATGGACAAAGACATGAATGTCTGAATATGTTTGGAGGATATTGTGGCGTCAACTGACGTCGACCAAATTAAGTCATGTTTCCCTTCTTTTCTGAATTATAGTTTTTAATCATAAGGTCGATCGCAGCAACTCACATAAATACTTTTAGAGTTGTCAAGATTGAACATAGCGTATCTGCGGAGCTGTGATGGAAATCTTTTGGATAACTGTCTGACACTTGGCACTTCTGCGTGGGAGCTAATATATCATGAGGCTGGACTATGAACTACAGTATATTTCAAAAGTGCTGAAAAGTAAGGGCAGGAATAAGAAGAATTCCACCACTGTCACACTAGCAATACTGCTGTGCTAGCTGGTCGACCCGTCATTACCCAATTTGGCAAGTTTTTTCAAACTACCCTTGGCCAGATACTTTGGCAAGTGCTGAAGTTGCTATAGTAACCATACCTATTTTTTGAGATTCGTTCAATTGAATTTACTCCTGGAATATAACTTGTTTTCTTGATAAATATTTTCTTAAATTCAGTAATAGTTATACATTTGAACTTGTGATAAATGTTAGAAAACTGAACAGAGACGGATGATAACAAGCTAAAACTAAGATCTAAGATTAAACTCTGAAACAGCCAAAGTTTTCATTTACTACTGAAGACTACTGAAGACTACTGAGCACTACGTGATGCTGCAACAAACATAATATAGAAATATAGCCGCAAGCGGCAATGATCGGCCCTCGCCACGCCATTGCCACCTCCACCCAGCAACGCATGAGGAGGGGGCACTAAGGCACCCCAATTTTCCTTTTATTCCACCTACTGCTGAATCCATGGTGCTATTGCGCCTTCCCCCCTTTACTTTACAAATAAACTGAAAAGTTTGCGGCTTAAAGTAATTTTTAAAATAAAATTATGAAGAGAAAAAAGAGATTTGGCGATTTTCCCATTGGAATAACATGGGAGGTTTCTGTCATCGCTATGGCTACGCCGTAACAAATATGACATTGGTCCCATTGACTTTTTTGATTGGGATGCCGAAATTGAATTTTGTGCCAAATTTCATATTTCCAAAAACTAAAAATTTTACTCCCCATGGAAAATTTTATTTCACTCTGTAGGGGGCGCTGTTGCACCAAATTAATTAGTCATTCCAAAGGATTGATAACGCACCGCATCTTTATATTCAGTCCTCCACATGTTTCTGTAACAAATCAAACAGACCGTGCTTAAGTTACGTTATATTGCCTTTTACAAGATGGTTCACCTCTGTCGGCGCCACTGAATTGTCCATAGTACATGTCACTCTCTATCACAGTGTCTTACGCAATGCATTCTGGGATTGAAACACGCCCAGCAGCGTCATCACAACAAACATGGCGGCGCCCGTGTCCCCCGCATGTTCCCCCGCTCGCCTTCGCTACCAAAATAAGGGATAACGACGTACAAAAGGTCGATTGAAATATCTTAAAATCGTGAGATTTAGTCTCATGATCGGGTTGAAGCCTCTGACCCCTGGACTGTTGAAGCCTGACCCCTGGACTAGCCTGACCCCTGGACTGTTGAAGCCCGACCCCTGGACTGTTGAAGCCTGACCCCTGGACTGTTGAAGCCCGACCGCTGGACTAGCCTGACCCCTGGACTGTTGAAGCCCGACCCCTGGACTGTTGAAGCCTGACCCCTGGACTGTTGAAGTCTGACCCCTGGACTGTTGAAGCCCGACCCCTGGACTGTTGAAGCCCGACCCCTGGACTGTTGAAGCCTGACCCCTGGACTGTTGAAGCCTGACCCCTGGACTGTTGAAGCCTGACCCCTGGACTAGCCTGACCCCTGGACTGTTGAAGCCCGACCCCTGGACTGTTGAAGCCTGACCCCTGGACTGTTGAAGCCCGACCGCTGGACTAGCCTGACCCCTGGACTGTTGAAGCCCGACCCCTGGACTGTTGAAGCCTGACCCCTGGACTGTTGAAGTCTGACCCCTGGACTGTTGAAGCCCGACCCCTGGACTGTTGAAGCCCGACCCCTGGACTGTTGAAGCCTGACCCCTGGACTGTTGAAGCCTGACCCCTGGACTGTTGAAGCCTGATCCCTGGACTGTTGTAGCCTGACCCCTGGACTGTTGAAGCCCGACCCCTGGACTAGCCTGACCCCTGGACTGTTGAAGCCCGACCCCTGGACTGTTGAAGCCTGACCCCTGGACTGTTGAAGCCTGACCCCTGGACTGTTGAAGCCCGACCCCTGGACTAGCCTGACCCCTGGACTGTTGAAGCCCGACCCCTGGACTGTTGAAGCCTGACCCCTGGACTGTTGAAGCCCGACCCCTGGACTAGCCTGACCCCTGGACTGTTGAAGCCCGACCCCTGGACTGTTGAAGCCTGACCCCTGGACTGTTGAAGTCTGACCCCTGGACTGTTGAAGCTCGACCTCTGGACTGTTGAAGCCTGACCCCTGGACTGTTGAAGCCCGACCCCTGGACTGTTGAAGCCTCTGACCCCTGGACTGTTGAAGCCTGACCCCTGGACTGTTGAAGCCCGACCCCTGGACTGTTGAAGCCCGACCCCTGGACTGTTGAAGTCTGACCCCTGGACTGTTGAAGCCTGACCCCTGGACTGTTGAAGCCTGACCCCTGGACTGTTGAAGCCTGACCCCTGGTGGTCACTCCGAGTCAAAAAATAGCAAAATTTTGATCTTTTTTTTTGCCTTCAAAGTAATTTTTAATGATATTTAGATTTTCAAATATCATAAATTATACATTTTCAGAAAGCACTCGGGCTTTCTTATGTCATGGTGTAGGTCCCTGGTCACTGATGGGTACTTTCGTTAATTTTGCGCCTACTTTGTGTTATTGGCCCTCTAAACAGTAATAATGTAAAATGTTTGTATTACATGCTTGTGCATGAGTTGGGGAATGTATTTGTGAGCTACTTAGCGCAAACAAGCGCTTTACATCCCCATATAAAGCGACGGGCTTCGCCCGTTAACAATGGTCATGTTAAATTTTCCTACTACTAATTAGTATGCACGGGACGTGCATGAGTGGAGGAGTGCGTTAGTGAGTGTTTGGAAGTGGGCGAGCGCTTTGTGCTCAATTTGGTGCACACTTTGTGTGCACTTTTGCAGCACGTCCTCTCGCCAGCTTGTGGCGCTTAGGCCTAATAAACAAGTTTTAAGTATTTTAACAACTTTAATCAAGGATGAGCCAAATCAGACAGGTGTTCCATATCAGGCAATAACAGGACCCAATGAGGTATGATGCAGGATAGAAAGAATGTCCTACGGTAAACTGTTGTAACCAACATCCAATTCTACAAAACTAGCAAGTGGTATAAATCTTTAAAAGACACACTCACTCCCTTGCTCTTGTCTACTTTTAACTGGGCCCTTAAAATCTCGGATCCCTCCAAGTTGAGAGAAAGCCATCATATCCTTAGTACCTAAAGAGCTCGGAGTAGAGCCACTGGTCCTCCACGTGGAGAGGAGCCAGCTGAGGTGCCTCGGGCATCTGTTCTAGATCCCTCCAGGGCACCTTCCTGGGAGATGTGTCGGGCATGTCCCACCAGGAGCCAGGACACACAGGAGGGACTATGTCTCCCGGCTGGCCTGGGAACGCCTGGCGATCCCCCCGGAGGAGTTGGAAGTAGTGTCTGGGGAGAGGAAAGTCTGGGAGTCCCCGCTTAAACTGCTGTCCCCGTGATCTGGCCCTGGATATGTGGAAGAAGATGGATGAATGGACAAATGGGAAAGAGAAGGTAATCTGGTTGTGACAGATAAAGAGTGGAAGACGTCCCAGTGGAGGAGCTCAAAAATGTGTCTTTTCATAACGCCATGTCAAAGTGCTCATTACTCACAGGGAAATGCTGTGGCTCCAGGAGGTAAACCATGTCACATGTTGGGACTGTCCTGTTGCCCAGAAAAATGGGACTGAAATGAGCGATGCTCTGCAGTCTGGTTTTAACAGTCATCCCACTCAATCTGAGATCTATGGACTTTGGCCTCAAACTCCTGCCATGGACACAATAAATGGACCTTTGGAATGTACTTTTGGCAGCAGGAAAAAAGGCAATGAAGAAATGGAAGGACCAAAGGTCATCAACGATTAAGGACTGGACTGAGACTGGACCTTTATTGTCATTTAAATGTGCCATGACTATGTTTGGATGTTTATGATAAAAAAAAAAAAAAGTGAGACATTTACGATTCAAAGTCTGATGAAACAAATGATCTCCCATAAACAGCCAGTCACAGCCTGGTCATCAATGTGGTCGTGTGTGTGTGTGTGCGTGCACGATGTGTGTGTGTGTGTGTGTGCGTGCACGTGGTGTGTGTGCGCGTGCATGTGGTGTGTGTGTGTGCACATGGTGTGTGTTTGTGTGTGCGTGCACGTGGTGTGTGTGTGTGTGTGTGTGCACGTGGTGTGTGTGTGCGCGTGCATGTGGTGTGTGTGTGTGTGCGCGTGCATGTGGTGTGTGTGTGTGCACATGGTGTGTGTTTGTGTGTGCGTGCACGTGGTGTGTGTGTGTGTGTGTGTGCACGTGGTGTGTGTGTGCGCGTGCATGTGGTGTGTGTGTGTGTGCGCGTGCATGTGGTGTGTGTGTGTGCACATGGTGTGTGTTGGTGTGTGCGTGCACGTGGTGTGTGTGTGTGTGTGTGTGCACGTGGTGTGTGTGTGCGCGTGCATGTGGTGTGTGTGTGTGTGCGCGTGCATGTGGTGTGTGTGCGCACGTTGCGTGCGCGCACGTGCACGTGGTGTGTGTGTGCGCGTGCTGTGTGCGTGTGCGTGGTGTGTGCGCATGCACGTGGTGTGTGTGTGCGCGTGCACGTGGTGTGTGCGCACGTGCTGTGTGCGCGTGCACGTGGCGTGTGCGCGTGCACGTGGCGTGTGCGCGCGTGCGCGTGGTGTGTGCGCACGTGCGCGTGCTGTGTGCGCGTGCACGTGCTGTGTGTGTGTGGGGCCAATCGATGCCTCTGACACTGGCCTGTCACATGCCCTGATCTGGCTGAATTACTGCAGTGTCCATTACATATTTAAACCTGGACTGGACTGTAGCCTGGATCGGACTGACTGGCCTTACTGGACCTGAGCTGACATGTTTATATTGTGATATATATTGTCCACATACTCACACGTGTACATTTGAGACAGTTGAGCTCACAGTTCTCTCTGCGTCTCCAGAGAGTGTAGACTGATGCCAACTTCAGGCACATAGATTCTCCTCAATGCATTTCACTGGATTTTTTGGTGAAACATAACTACATATATATTTTTCCTGCTAAAATGCTCAAATGTAGTTGTTAATGATTGATGTTCATGTGCAGTTGGCCTGATGTTGGCATGCACTCTTTTCCTCTGCTCCCCAAAATCCTGCCCCTCCCCCATAGCTTTTTGTCAAATAAATTGCTATGTGACCTACTTCTGATTTTGCACCATTCTCTCATGTTGGATACGATTGTTTGAAGATTTTGCTTTGGGCAGACAGTAGCGAAGAAACACCAAGCATAGATGTATACAAAATATAGAAAATCTGCCTTTTTAAATGATGAATTGGAAGATTGTGTCAGTGTTGCAATGTGCAAAAAAAAAGAAGAAAAATAAAACATAAATGCATTTTTGAAAGTGTTTTGTGCTGGATTTTCTTTTTTTAAACCCTGTAAAAGTGAAAACAACGTAGCAATGTGAAGATGTTGGTAAATGAGTTGTGCAGCCTGGTTAAGCAGAAAGCGCAGTGTGATTTGGAGTAATAAGCGTGGCTAATGCTAACCTAGTTTAGTGTGTGAGTCAGGGCTGCGCTGATGGAGCTGGAGTCGAGTTTGCCGCGTTCGTTCCATGTTCTATGTCGTGTCCTTGTTCCATTTTTTATGGAAACGTGCAATAAATGTTAAAGTATCATCTTTAGCTGTGTTTTCAATACCACTCACAAAATGAACGTAAATCTAAAACATGATTTACAATGACAAACAATGATTCTTCTACTATCAAACAATGCATTTTATGATTGCTAAGCTTTTATTTAAAGATTAGACACTGCAAGTGAAAATTAAATCGTCTATAGTTTACTCACATAAATGTAATGGGAAAAAAATTTTGTCATCATGTAATGTTAATAATAATCAAATCAAATCAATTTATTTTTATTTTATTATAATAAGGTATTTTATGTGTAAAACAACCAAAACGTCACATATTTGGGACAAATAAATCTGACATTTTTTTTATAGTTTTGCTTAATTTTGTTGACATAGTGAATACAAAAATATCTACAGACGTGATTTGGGATATATTAATATATTATTAATTTATGTTTTTGTTAAAGGATTTAATAAAGGTTATCAGGCTTTGAATTAGATATCCACAAATCATTCTGGACAAGTAGGTGCAACTTTAAGAGCTGTTTTTTTTTTTTTAATCTCTTTGAGAGAAAAATGTCCCATAAATATATGGATGCAAATGGGTTCAATTGGATTGAACAATTATGCTATTTCCAGTAAAGTGATATGTAGAAAGAGTAAACTGACCAAAAAAACAAAAGTATTTAAATTAAAACTGCAAGCAGTGACCATAGAAGGACACTTCAATCGGAGTGCCCTTTCTTCCCAACCTCTTTTAATTGTTCTAATTATTCTAATTTATCCTAGATGGGGGTATCGAGGCCCGGAGCCTTCAGCCCTCATCGCCAGAAGCCCCAAAACACCATCAACTTCTGTACATTTGTGTTGTTCATGTTTCTCGTCTGCCAATAAACACTTTGCATCGTAACTGGGGGCGTGGTCCTTGCAAGTGAAGGGATTAATTTGTTTAAGACAAACTTTTTTTGGGTCCCATTTTATTTTTGTAGGAGGCGCTGGAGATCCATTGAATTTAAATATAATTATGTCATGCTCATCAAAATACACAAACGCATCCAGATGCAATCATGTTAAAAGTTACACGCATTTTTCTGCTTTAAAAATTGGTGCTTCGTTAAGAGCTCGTTATGACCACACCCAGAGACTTGTGCAAATGATTTGACTTTTGAGCCTACATTTGTCCTAATGATGCTGCTTCAGTTTGGTGACCGTCGGATAATAACCCTAGGGAAACTTTGTTAAAATACAGGGACAGGATTTTGGCCGTGTCAAGTTTGAACCAAAATGGCCAATGCCCTGTGTCCGCCTCGTCCATTCGTGAAATGTATTTTGATTTTCAAGAGAGCGCCACTGAGCCATTTTGTGACATAAATTCTTGGCGACCTAATGGAACTTCCTCTTTGATTTTGTGCCAATTTTTTTTAATTTTTCACGCATGTTAAGACTTTCTAAACTCCAATTTATTTGGTGGAAGAAAAAAATTAAATATATCTTTGGTTATTTCAAATATAGAATGATGTGACTTTATGTTTCAAATATAAACACTCGCTCTGTAAATATTTTCACAGTCCACATCAAACAGATGTTATTTTATGAATTTTTCAAAAATGAAGAGAGCCAGAGAGCCGTAGTAAAATATAAAACCTTAAGTAGCAAATTATAATGTCCAGCACACACTGCATGTACGCTCCATCGGGTCCGTTCATATCCGTCATTTTTTTTTAAGTTTGAAATTTTAAAATGTTTGCCATTTTGTTGAAAATTAAAAATGGCCACACCCAATGTTCTATCTAAAATCTAATTGATCATCTTTCATAGCACATGGGATTTGCACATTTTGACCAGGTTTGAGGGTTTTTCATGAAAACTGACGCCGCCCTACACTGACACACTTGCTCTGCTGCTGATGAAATTTGCCCTAAAAATCACTGTTTCCCCCACAATCCTAAGAAACGGGGAGTAAGAGATAAGTAAACACGGAAAACACAAGACTGGTGATGCTATGGGAGCTAAACAAACAAAGCTGACGGACCATGGCCTCGGTGGAAACAGCCTCACAAGCTAATGAGGCTAACAGGGCTAACAAGTGCTGACAGCCCTCCCTCCAGCGCTAAACCAAGCACAGACCCCAAAGTGGGATCCCCAAGCTCATCCTTGTCTGATGGAGAAGATTACTTTACAACAGTTGGCCCTTATGATGCGTGAAATGCAGCATGACAAGGCTGACATGACTGAGAGCTGAAATTAGAGTGGTTTATGGCGCAGCCACATTTGGCAAAATTGAATCTGACATAAAGGAGCTGAAAGCGGGAAAAGGAGACGTGAGTACACATTGGTGAGGCTGAGGAACATATTTCAATCATTATGGATGAGTTACAGGAGTTGAGAGTGGTGACGCTTGAAAATAGTACATCAATTAAAACCCACACCACTGACAAAATAAAATGTGCATGGAAATTGTCAAGAAAGTGATTGGAATTATTATAAAACCGTTAAACTTACATTTTTAATGTCTTCTTTAACTTTAAGGTATTACCGCAGGAAATGAAAATTGCAAAAGTGGTTCCAACATTTAAGGCCAGGAACAAACACAGTTTTACCAACTATCATCCAGTGTCTATGTTATCACAATTTTCAAAAGTCTTTGAAAAAACCGGTCATATCTAGATTGGACAGCTTTATTGATGAGCAAGCCTTATTATCGGACAGTCAGCAGGGTTCAGGGAGGGAATTAGCATTACTTGATCTTGTAGAGGAAATCACAGAGTGTTTGGACAAAAGAATGTGCTCAGTAGGTTTATTTCTGGAGTTTAGCAAAGCTTTTGACACAATCAACCATAGAATAGTCATTTTTTTTAAATGAAAGATATGGAGTGAGAGGTATCGTGTCATCATGGTGAAAAAGCAATGTTAACCAGGGCACATTGTTTGTACAAATAAATTAGGTAAATTCTGAGTCAATGGGAAATAAATTGTGGGGTTCCACAAGGCTCCATATTGGGACCAAACAGACAGAACACAACCACAGAACAACATTTAAAATAAGCATCAACTAGGCAATTTAAAAATCTAATTTGTCCATTTCCAAATAAGGCCTGAATGTCAGTTTTTCCATTCGTCTGATGTCTGTTACTATGTCAGTCCTGTCCTTGATCGCTGGTGTCATGCATTTCTTGGATGGATTGGCTGCCAAAAGTATAGTTCAGGAGGCAAATGACTATGGTTTGCACACAGTTTAAGAATCAGAGTAGACGAGCATTAAATCTCCAAAGGGTGTGTCTTTTGTAAATTGTAAATAGGAGCCTGATCACTTAGATCTACTGGACCTATGTCTCAACTCTCTTCAGATATCGATCAACCCTACATTATGTATTAATTTACTAAATATATTATTTTTAGATTTAACAGTACTTTGTGAGCTTGAGACATCCAATGACAGTTGAAAATGTAAGTTCCAGTCGCCACCACAGACAAGGGTTTGCAATAACGTCAGTACTGTATAGACATTGAGGTTGCTTCCTGGTGGAGCATATACATATACCAAAGTAAACACACTTCCATTAATAGTTCCTTCGACCAATCTAATTGTACCATCTTTATCTTTGTCTTCAAAACACTGTTCAAACGCTTTTCTGGTTAAGACAAATATGGCCACATGTTTCCCTGTATGAGAAATAGCAGTCTGTTAAATCCAAATTTGGTCAATTTTGTATGTTTTAAATGGGTTTCCTAGTATTTAATACAAAAAAAAAATCCAATCCATTTCAATATATTTGACCACTTAATTGGACTCAATATGCCATTAATATTCATCTCATAATCACCGAGCTGTATGACCCCCTGTATGACCGAAGCAGGAGCTGTGTTCAGTGCCGGCAGTAAGTCAGACCTGTTCCCAGTGCATGTTGGACTCCTCAGGGCTGCTCTTTGTCACCGGTTCTGTTCATGGTTTTTATGGACATAATTTCTAGGTGCAGTCAGGGGTCGGAGGGTGTGGTCAGGGGTCGGAGGGTGTCCGGTTTGGGGACCACAGGATCTCATCTCTGCTGTTTGCAGACAATGTTGTCCTGATGGCTCCATCAAACCCGGACCTGCAACATGCACTGGGACGGTTTGAGCCGAGTGTGAAGCGGCTGGGATGAGAATCAGCTCCAAATCCGAGGCCATGATTCTCAACCGGAAAAAGGTGGCTTGCCCTCTCCAGGTGGGTGGGGGCTCCTTGCCCCAAGTGGTTCAAGTGAGTTCAAGTATCTCGGGGTCTTGTTCACGAGTGAGGGAAGGATGGAGCGTGAGATTGACAGACGGATCGGTGCAGCAGCTGCAGTGATGCAGTCGCTGCATTGGACTGTTGTGGTGAAGAATATAGGGTGAGGAGCTCAGTCACATGGGTGGAGCTTGGAGTAGAGGCGCTGTTCCTCCACGTTGAGAGGAGCCAGCTCAGGTGGCTCCGGCATCAATTCCTGATGCCTCCTGGGCGCCTCCCCGGGGAGATGTTTCGGGCACGTCCCACCGGGAAGAGGCCCCGGGGAAGACCCAGGACACGCTTGAGGGACGAGTGTCTCTCGGCTGGCCTGAGAACACCTCAGGATTCCCCCAAAGGGGGTGGAGGAAGTGTCTGGGGTGAGGGAAGTCTGTCCCAGCTTAGACTGCTGCCCCCGTGACCTGGTCCCGGATAAGTGAAAGAAGATGGATGGATAGTTGTGTTGATTATCAGTGCTGTAAAATTGCTGTTGATCAGAGTAAACCATCAAATGAATCATACTGCTGAAGTGGCATCAATGATTACAATTATTTGAATTGATTTATTAGTCAGTTTTACAGGTGAGGCATAAGTAAAGCTCTTTCGGCTTATGTCATTACCTTCTGACCTCGAAACTGCAGTTTCTAGAACCAACTCCATCAATCTATTCCGCTTGGCCTACATTTCCCCCTGCTTCGCCTGCCTCTACCCCCACCCCCCCACCCCCCCTTGCAGTGCTGTTTCCTGGCGTCTCCTGCATGTGGAGCTCACTAGGCCTGGCTGGAGGGAGAATGTGCCATTTACTCTGGCAGATGAAACGCGAACGTCAGAGCCTTTGTGCGTCTCCTTTGTCTTCGCTGCCTACGTTCTTCATTTCCAACTTTTCTTCTCTATATCTCCATTGGGCTGCCATCTCCTCAGGCTGCAGAGGAAAAAGCTGCGTAAAAGCACAGGGGGGAGGGGGGTTGGGGGTTCAAATCCCTTCTCCGTATGCATTGGATAATCGTTGCAAACAATTGAAGATCCAGGAGAGAAAGTGGGACGTACAGGCAGGACATCACAGCTCTATAGACCCTGTGCTGCACCTTTCATGTCCTCAGTGCTGCATGTCCTCCACACACACCAGCATCCTCTCTCAGCAGACCACACGTAGACCCTCACAGCCTACAAAGTCTACAGTCACGCATGCACCATCATTCTGTAGACTACATTTCCCCTGGTTCACTTTGAAGCTGATTGGTCTGAAAGTGTGTCCACTGTCCCAGCGCACACTAGACTTACTTTTGTTTACTTCACTTTTGGGTCAGTCCTGTTCACGTGCACTGACCATCATTTTCCCCAAACGCTGCGCCATGAGCCATGGGAGAGTCATCAGCTGACCATGACAACGGGCTTCAAAGAAAAACATCTCCATGGATACGCAGATGCACGCTCACTACTGCTCTGAAGGCATATGCGCTGGTCTTCTCTTTCACCTGTGGCCACATGCACAGGACGATGCATGCTCTGCGCATCATACTGAGGCCTCACCTGTCGTCTCTGCGCATCATACTGAGGCCTCACCTGTCGTCTCCGCGCATCATACTGAGGCCTCACCTGTCTTCTCTGCGCATCATACTAAGGCCTCACCTGTCTTCTCTGCGCATCATACTGAGGCCTCACCTGTCGTCTCCGCGCATCATACTGAGGCCTCACCTGTCTTCTCTGCGCATCATACTGAGGCCTCACCTGTCTTCTCTGCGCATCATACTGAGGCCTCATCTGTCTTCTCTGCGCATCATACTGAGGCCTCACCTGTCGTCTCCGCGCGTCATACTGAGGCCTCACCTGTCGTCTCCGCGCATCATACTGAGGCCTCACCTGTCTTCTCTGCGCATCATACTGAGGCCTCACCTGTCTTCTCTGCGCATCATACTGAGGCCTCATCTGTCTTCTCTGCGCATCATACTGAGGCCTCACCTGTCTTCTCTGCGCATCATACTGAGGCCTCATCTGTCGTCTCTGCGCATCATACTGAGGCCTCACCTGTCGTCTCCGCGCGTCATACTGAGGCCTCACCTGTCTTCTCTGCGCATCATACTGAGGCCTCACCTGTCTTCTCTGCGCATCATACTGAGGCCTCACCTGTCTTCTCCGCGCATCATACTGAGGCCTCACCTGTCTTCTCCGCACATCATACTGAGGCCTTACCTGTCTTCTCTGCGCATCATACTGAGGCCTCACCTGTCTTCTCCGCGCATCATACTGAGGCCTCACCTGTCTTCTCCGCGCATCATACTGAGGCCTTACCTGTCTTCTCTGCGCATCATACTGAGGCCTCACCTGTCTTCTCTGCGCATCATACTGAGGCCTCACCTGTCTTCTCTGCGCATCATACTGAGGCCTCACCTGTCTTCTCTGCGCATCATACTGAGGCCTCACCTGTCTTCTCTGCGCATCATACTGAGGCCTCACCTGTCGTCTCTGCGCATCATACTGAGGCCTCACCTGTCGTCTCTGCGCATCATACTGAGGCCTCACCGCGGAGTGAGGAGTGAGCGCGGAGCGAGGAGTGAGCGCGGAGCGAGGAGTGAGCATGGTGCGAAGGAGTGAGCACGGAGTGAGGAGTGAGCGCGGTGCGAAGAAGTGAGCGCGGTGCGAGGGAGTGAGCGCAGAGCGAGGAGTGAGCGCGGTGTGAAGGAGTGAGCGCGGAGTGAGCGCGGAGTAAGCGCGGAGTGAGCGCGGAGTGAGCGCGGAGTGAGCACGGAGCGAGGAGTGAGCGCGGTGCGAAGGAGTGAGCGCGGTGCGAGGAGTGTGCGCGGTGCGAGGAGCGAAGGAGTGAGCGCGGTGCGAAGGAGTGAACGCGGTGCGAGGAGTGAGCGCGGAGCGAGGAGTGAGCGCGGTGCGAAGGAGTGAGCGCGGTGCGAAGGAGTGAGCGCAGAGCAAAGGGTGAGCGCGGGGCGAGGAGTGAGCGCGGAGCGAGGAGTGAGCGCGGAGCGAGGAGTGAGCGCGGAGCGAGGAGTGAGCGCGGAGCGAGGAGTGAGCGCAGAGAATCATAAATCAAGCCGTTTTCACTCATGGATCAATTAAAATATGAGCTTCACCTTAAAGTCCAGCTCATGGTCTGAAGCTGCTGCTGCTTCATGTTTACAACATTTACAAAACATCAATGTAAATTTGTTATTTACTTATTATTATATTTTATACATATTTTAGTTTTTAACTGGACATTTTGTGTTGTCATGGATCTATCAGTCAATATTTAGTGTTATTATTCAGTGTTTTGTGGTTTATCGCAAATATATTATATATAGATATGAAACCATAAAAAATGTTTAGTTTGTAAACTTTTTCGCTGAAAATGGAAATAATTCTGATTCTTATTAAGTTCATGGAATGTTTGATCTAACATTGTTTTATTAAATTACAGATTTTTTATCTGCCAAATACCAATCATTCTACAACAAATGTGTCACATGTTTATCTATCACAATACATGCTAAAGTCATGATTAAGTGAGTGTTCATGCTAAAGTCATGATGAAGTCAGTGTTCATGCTAAAGTCATGATGAAGTCAGTGTTCATGCTAAAGTCATGATGAAGTCAGTATTTATGCTAAAGTCATGATGAAGTCAGTATTTATGCTAAAGTCATGATGAAGTCAGTATTTATGCTAAAGTCATGATGAAGTCAGTGTTCATGCTAAAGTCATGATGAAGTCAGTATTTATGCTAAAGTCATGATGAAGTCAGTATTTATGCTAAAGTCATGATGAAGTCAGTATTTATGCTAAAGTCATGATGAAGTCAGTGTTCATGCTAAAGTCATGATGAAGTCAGTGTTCATGCTAAAGTCATGATGAAGTCAGTATTTATGCTAAAGTCATGATGAAGTCAGTGTTCATGCTAAAGTCATGATGAAGTCAGTGTTCATGCTAAAGTCATGATGAAGTCAGTGTTCATGCTAAAGTCATGATGAAGTCAGTATTTATGCTAAAGTCATGATGAAGTCAGTATTTATGCTAAAGTCATGATGAAGTCAGTATTTATGCTAAAGTCATGATAAAGTCAGTATTTATGCTAAAGTCATGATGAAGTCAGTGTTCATGCTAAAGTCATGATGAAGTCAGTATTTATGCTAAAGTCATGATGAAGTCAGTATTTATGCTAAAGTCATGATGAAGTCAGTATTTATGCTAAAGTCATGATGAAGTCAGTATTTATGCTAAAGTCATGATGAAGTCAGTGTTCATGCTAAAGTCATGATGAAGTCAGTATTTATGCTAAAGTCATGATGAAGTCAGTATTTATGCTAAAGTCATGATGAAGTCAGTATTTATGCTAAAGTCATGATGAAGTCAGTGTTCATGCTAAAGTCATGATGAAGTCAGTGTTCATGCTAAAGTCATGATGAAGTCAGTATTTATGCTAAAGTCATGATGAAGTCAGTGTTCATGCTAAAGTCATGATGAAGTTAGTATTTATGCTAAAGTCATGATGAAGTCAGTATTTATGCTAAAGTCATGATGAAGTCAGTATTTATGCTAAAGTCATGATGAAGTCAGTGTTCATGCTAAAGTCATGATGAAGTCAGTGTTCATGCTAAAGTCATGATGAAGTCAGTATTTATGCTAAAGTCATGATGAAGTCAGTGTTCATGCTAAAGTCATGATGAAGTCAGTGTTCATGCTGCTTGTGTCATACAGAGAAAACACTGAAGACACTAAACGTAACATTGATTATTTTAGACCTGGAAAACATTCCATTTCCTCGGAGCATTTCTGACGTTCTTTTAGTTTTTCAGGCAGAAACATTTAAAGACATCGCTTCTGAGCAGTAGATCCAGGGCCCTCAGGCCCAGGGCCCTCAGCCCTCAGATCCACGGCCCTCAGACCCACTGCCCTCAGGTCCACGGCCCTCAGCCCTCAGATCCACGGCCCTCAGACCCACTGCCCTCAGGTCCACGGCCCTCAGCCCTCAGATCCACGGCCCTCAGACCCACTGCCCTCAGATCCACGGCCCTCAGACCCTCAGCCCTCAGGTCCAGCGCAGAGAATCATAAATCAAGCCGTTTTCACTCATGGATCAATTAAAATATGAGCTTCACCTTAAAGTCCAGCTCATGGTCTGAAGCTGCTGCTGCTTCATGTTTACAACATTTACAAAACATCAATGTAATTTTGTTATTTACTTATTATTATATTTTATACATATTTTAGTTTTTAACTGGACATTTTGTGTTGTCATGGATCTATCAGTCAATATTTAGTGTTATTATTCATTGTTTTGTGGTTTATCGCAAATATATTATATATAGATATGAAACCATAAAAAATGTTTAGTTTGTAAACTTTTTCGCTGAAAATGGAAATAATTCTGATTCTTATTAAGTTCATGGAATGTTTGATCTAACATTGTTTTATTAAATTACAGATTTTTTATCTGCCAAATACCAATCATTCTACAACAAATGTGTCACATGTTTATCTATCACAATACATGCTAAAGTCATGATTAAGTGAGTGTTCATGCTAAAGTCATGATGAAGTCAGTGTTCATGCTAAAGTCATGATGAAGTCAGTGTTCATGCTAAAGTCATGATGAAGTCAGTATTTATGCTAAAGTCATGATGAAGTCAGTATTTATGCTAAAGTCATGATGAAGTCAGTATTTATGCTAAAGTCATGATGAAGTCAGTGTTCATGCTAAAGTCATGATGAAGTCAGTATTTATGCTAAAGTCATGATGAAGTCAGTATTTATGCTAAAGTCATGATGAAGTCAGTATTTATGCTAAAGTCATGATGAAGTCAGTATTTATGCTAAAGTCATGATGAAGTCAGTATTTATGCTAAAGTCATGATGAAGTCAGTGTTCATGCTAAAGTCATGATGAAGTCAGTGTTCATGCTAAAGTCATGATGAAGTCAGTATTTATGCTAAAGTCATGATGAAGTCAGTGTTCATGCTAAAGTCATGATGAAGTCAGTGTTCATGCTAAAGTCATGATGAAGTCAGTATTTATGCTAAAGTCATGATGAAGTCAGTATTTATGCTAAAGTCATGATGAAGTCAGTATTTATGCTAAAGTCATGATGAAGTCAGTATTTATGCTAAAGTCATGATGAAGTCAGTGTTCATGCTAAAGTCATGATGAAGTCAGTATTTATGCTAAAGTCATGATGAAGTCAGTATTTATGCTAAAGTCATGATGAAGTCAGTATTTATGCTAAAGTCATGATGAAGTCAGTGTTCATGCTAAAGTCATGATGAAGTCAGTGTTCATGCTAAAGTCATGATGAAGTCAGTGTTCATGCTGCTTGTGTCATACAGAGAAAACACTGAAGACACTAAACGTAACATTGATTATTTTAGACCTGGAAAACATTCCATTTCCTCGGAGCATTTCTGACGTTCTTTTAGTTTTTCAGGCAGAAACATTTAAAGACATCGCTTCTGAGCAGTAGATCCAGGGCCCTCAGGCCCAGGGCCCTCAGCCCTCAGATCCACGGCCCTCAGACCCACTGCCCTCAGGTCCACGGCCCTCAGCCCTCAGATCCACGGCCCTCAGACCCACTGCCCTCAGGTCCACGGCCCTCAGCCCTCAGGTCCACGGCCCTCAGATCCACGGCCCTCAGATCCCCGGCCCTCAGACCCGCGGCCCTCAGATCTGTGGTGGTTATTAGTTCCAAGATCTGTCCTGTTATTAAACCAATAGATCCATAGTTTTATAGTTTTACGGCTGCAGCTCGTTCATGTCACTTCGGCTCGTTTACATCACCTACACGCTCCGATTGGTCTGGATGGTTACCGTTCTGACCAATCAGCACACGAGCTGGGCTAGAGCGGCGAGCTAGAGCCGCTTTGTACTCAGAGACAGCATCACCATCTGGAGTGAGTGGTCCTGCTCAGACTGGGCTGAATCGTGGTGTCAATCAACGCAGACGTCACCTGTAAAATGTCTCTGCAGTAACAGTCTTCTGCCATAGAGAATGGCAAAAGCAGCATCCATCTGCGACACTGGTGCCAAATACCAGGCTGGCAATACCACATTTAAGCTAGCTAGCCCCGCGCCGGCCCCCGTACGCCCAGGCGCTGGCCCGGGCGCTGGCCCGAGCTCTGTCGCTGCTCTGTCGGCCTATCGCACTCGCTCCAGCTCCAGCCGCAGGTCGGACATGGTGCTGGAGATAGACCTGGTGATTATAGTGGCTTTACAGGAGATTACTGACCAGATTTCAAAGACAGTGGACACTAAGATAGAAGCAGTCCTGGCGGATGTGATTTAAAATCCAAGAATTGCAAGCTTGACACCTGAGCTGCAGTAACCAAGGTCTCTGACCTGTCTCAACAAACCAAAGAAGCAAATTTCACAAACCAGGTGCGTGTTTTGACAGACAAACTGGACGACCTGGAAAACCGAGAACGCGGATGTAATTTGCGGATTGTCGGATTGTCTGCATTCCAGAGATCACTGAGTGTAAAGCTGTGGTCAAGTATATGGAGACCCGGATCCCTGAATATCTCAAACGTCCAACAAAAGCTGGGGAAATAAATCAGCACCTCCAAATCCGAGGCCATGGTTCTCAACCGGACAAAGGTGGCTTGCCCTCTCCAGGTGGGTGGGGGGTCCTTGCCCTCTTCAGGTGGGTGGGGGGTCCTTGCCCCAAGTGGAGGAGTTCAAGTATCTCGGGGTCTTGTTCACGAGTGAGGGAAGGATGGAGCGTGAGATTGACAGTTGGATCGGTGCATCAACTGTTCTGGTGAAGAAGGAGCTGAGTCGAAAGGCAAAGCTCTGGATTTACCGGTCAATCTACGTTCTGACCTCACCTATGGTCATGAGCTTTGGGTAATGACCGAAAGGACAAGATCACAGATACAAGCGGTCGAAATGTGTTTCCTCCGCCGGGTGGCTGGGCGCTCCCTTAGAGATAAGGTGAGGAGCTCGGCCACACGAGGGGAGCTCGGAGTAGAGCCACTGCTCCTACAGCTGAGGTGGCTCGGGCATCTGTTCCGGAGCCTCCTGGGCGCCTCCCTCGGGAGGTGTTTCAGGCATGTCCCACTGGAAAGAGGTCCGGGGGAAGACCCTGGAACGCCTCGGAATCCCACCGGAGGAGTTGGAGGAAGTGTCTGGGGAGGAGGAAGTCTGAGGGGCTCCCGCGACCCGGCCCCGGATAAGCAGATGGATGGATGGATGGACTTTATTGAAAGTTATAGAAAAAGCCATTTTTCTTTTCAGATAATTTTGATCTATTAAGTAGAAATACAGAGATACAATGTGACCACTTTAATTTTACATTTTCATTTAAGGAGAGTGTCCGTTATAGAACCCACACTTGCATCAAACAACTTCCCCTTTCTTATACACTTCAGATATACAAGATTGTATGAACATTTCTAATATCAATGATTCAGAAAACACAAAGAAATGAGTTAGCTAATGCTTTTTGTGCTGAATTCTTGATTAAATTTAACCAGAGTGATGAAAGTAAGTTTTTGAACATCCTGTGATTTTGCTAAATCTCCCACACGGAATTATGGATCATGTGATATTCTCATCGTAGGTGCATGTCCACTGTTTTCTGACTTCAGACCAGTCCATACAGGACTTCTGCCTCTGTCCACTCCATAAAGACTGTTGTTCTTCTGTCGTCTCTGATTTAAATCAACACATTTAATTACAGTCTAGTTTTACAAAAAGACGTTCATAAAAATGTGAAAATAAATTGATGAGAAAAACATATTCATATAAATGTGATTGGAGAAACAGACTCTACTCCATATGAACGGTTCTTCATCTGCTGAAGAACTACTGTTGGGATTTTTTGGCTTTAAAAACATGAATGGAGTTGATCTGAATGTGTGTGCGTATGTTTTATAGCAAATAATTTCTGCTAGAGACAGCAGAGACGCTCTCTCTTCTTTCTCACACTTATTGTGCTTTATCTCCTATATTTTGTAAATATAATTAGTATGTTTTTTTCTATTTTACTGTACGATAGGGACACGCGCTGGAATAGTTTTTTAATTCAACTGTTTTTGACTTTTTTCGGCTGGATTTGAGCGTTTTTCGTTGCGTTCGTTGTGTTGTTGTGACGTGAGCTAGCTCCGAGCGAGCCCACCAGCCCCCCCGCGCCCTCCGGCCGCGCTAAAGTACGGCGTGTCGTCGGTACACGTTTATATACACGTTTATATGAAAGAGGAACTTCACGAACGATCGGGACACGCACTGGAATCGCTTTAAATTAACTTGTTTTGACTTTATTCGGAGTGTTTTCGTCGTGTCGTTGCGATGTGTCTTGGCTCTGAGTCCCCCGGCTCCGGCTCCGGCCCCGCCCCCCGCCCGGCGCCGTACCGCGTTTACACAAAGGAGGAACTCATGAAACTGCGGAGAACAGTCGTCTTACCCGGAGATCGTCACGTTATCCCGGCGGACATCCTAAGGAAAACGCAACGAGGCAGACGGGCTGGACGTAAACTCCGAGAGAAGAGAGGGACAAACAGGAAGTCGGTTCCCGCCGTAGTCATGGGTAACGTGAGGTCCCTTCAAAATAAAATGACGGAAATAGCGAGCCTCATGCGGTCCCAAAGGATTTATAGGGACAGCAGCGTCTTGATTTTCACAGAGACCTGGTTAACAGCAGAAATGCCAGACTCTATTGTAAGTTTGGACAATTTTCATCTGCTGCGGGCGGACAGAACGAGAGAATGCTTGAAGAAAAGAGGTGGAGGTCTGGCGGTGTATGTGAACACGAGCTGGTCCAAACCCGAACACTGCACAGTGAGGGAGCAGCTATGTAACAAGGATATTGAACTATTGGCTATTGGCATGAGGCCATATTATCTGCCCCGGGAGTTCTCACATGTGATTTTGATCGCAGTCTATGTGGCCCCGTCTGCCAATGCTGAAAATGCTTGTGAAGCACTGCTCTCCTGCACTTGTAGGCTGCAAACACAGCATCCACAGGCTCTCTTCCTCGTCTCTGGTGACTTTAACCACGCTTCTCCCTCTTCTGTTCTACCAACATACACCCAGTATGTTACCTGCCCCACCAGAGAGAATAGAACATTGGACTTGTTTTTTGCCAACACCAAGGAGGCTTATTCTTCTTCCCCCCTCCCTCCCCTGGGCAGCTCGGACCACAACCTTGTACATCTGAGGCCTGTGTATGAACCCATCATGCGCAGGCAGCCTGTGGTGTCCCGTGAGGTGAGGATGTGGTCTGCTGAGAGCGAGGAGGCTCTGAGGGACTGCTTCAGCACCACTGTCTGGACTGAGCTTTATGACCCACATGGGGAGGACATCAACACCATCTCAGGTCAGGGAACAAGGAGGAGCTGAGGACTGTGCAGAAGGAGCTGAGGAGGAAGATCAGGCAGGCTGAGGCCGGCTACAAGAGGAGGATGGAGGAGCAGCTGCAGCAAAAGAACATTCAGGGAGTGTGGAGGAGCCTGAAAACCATCTCGGGCTTCAAAATCCCCCCTGCCCAGACAGAGGGGGATCTACAGTGGGTAAATGATTTAAATGCTCACTTCTTGAGGTTTGATCGGTCACCCGCCCCTCCCCCTGCACAGCTGCATGCTCCCTCTTCCACAGCTGGACAATGCCCTGCATCTGTTCCTCTTCGCTTATCTGCCCCGGACCATCAGCTCCCCACTTCGCCTGGACTCACCCATCCCCCCAGCACACGGTCCCCCTGCCAACCACTGACTGTCACAGCAGCACAGGTGAGGAGTGAGCTGAAGAGGATTAAAGTGAGGAAGGCAGCAGGACCTGATTGCATCAGCCCCAGGCTCCTTAAGTCCTGCGCAGATGAACTGTGTGGAGTTATGGAGCATGTCTTCAACATGAGCCTGAAGCTGAGGGTGGTACCACAGGTCTGGAAGACCTCCTGTCTGGTACCTGTGCCTAAGACACCGCGCCCCAAAGACCTCAACAGCTTCAGGCCAGTGGCTCTCACGTCCCACCTGATGAAGACACTGGAGCGGCTAGTCCTGGACCACCTCCGCTCCACCGTGAGTTCAGCCATGGACCCGCTGCAGTTTGCATATCGGTCTGGCATCGGAATGGAGGGCGCCGTCATCTCCCTGCTGCACCGCTCTCTCTCTCACCTGGAAAAGCCTGGCAGCTCTGTGAGGATTCTGTTCTTCGATCTTTCCAGCGCCTTCAACACATCCAGCCGCTGCTCCTGAGGGACAAGCTGGAGACGGCTGGTGTGGAGTATGACCTGGCAGAGTGGATCCTGGACTACCTCACAGACCGACCCCAGTTTGTGAGAGCCCGGAACTGTGTGTCTGACACTCGGACCTGCAGTGTGGGGGCGCCCCAGGGCACTGTCCTCGCGGCCTTTCTCTTCACCCTTTACACTGCAGACTTCAGACATGACACGGACAGCTGTGTCCTGCAGAAGTTCTCTGACGACTCTGCCATCATCGGACTCATCACGGACGACGATGACGCGGAGTACAGAGGACTGGCGCAGAACTTTGTGGACTGGTGTCAGCGGAACCACCTCCTCATCAACGCGGGGAAGACCAAGGAGATGGTGGTGGATTTCCGCAGACGCCACCCCACTGCCCCTTCACCAGTGAACATCCAGGGACGGGACATTGAGAGAGTGGACTCATACAAGTACCTGGGTGTTCATCTGAACCACAAACTGGACTGGACTCATAACACAGACGCACTGTACAGGAAGAGCCAGAGTCGGCTCTACCTCCTGAGGAGACTCAGGTCTTTTGGAGTGACAGGGCCACTCCTGAAGACCTTCTACGACTCTGTGGTGGCATCAGCCCTCCTGTATGGTGTGGCCTGCTGGAGCAGCAGCATCACAGAGAGGGAGAGGAGGAAGCTGGACAGAGTCATCAAGAAGCCCAGCTCCGTCCTGGGCTGTGCTCTGGACTCGGTGCAGGAGGTGGGGGACAGGAGGGTCCTGGCTAGATTCACATCTATGCTGGACCATGAGTGTCACCCCTGCAGGACACTCTGGAGAGCAGCTTCAGTGAGAGACTGATCCACCCTCGATGTGTGAAGGAAAGGTTCCGTAGGTCTTTCCTTCCTGCTGCTGTCAGACTTTATAACAAAAACTGTTAGTACTGAACACTCGCAATACTGACCTAACCCAATACTGATGTGCAATTCTGTCATATGTGCAATTGCTGTTGGAATTCATGTGCAATTCATGTGCAATCTATGTGCTGTCGTGACACATATTCATGTGCAATTACTGTCGTGATCACATGCAATGGTATTTATGTATTTATTTATTTATTTGTCTATGGGAGTTTTTATTTATTTATAGGAGATCTTCTACTGAAAGTGTTTTTCAGCCTTCTTATAAGTGATCTGTTCTTCTGTATCTACCTCTGTATCTACCTGCGTTGCACCAATGAAATTTCCCCATGTGGGACAATAAAGGAATATCTTAAATCTTAAATCTTAAGAGATGCTGGGATTGGCCTGTATATATAGGGCTTCTGGGTAATTAGAGGTGTGGTTAAAGAGTGGAGGTGTGGCCCCCTACCTTCTACCTTTGGGGAGATGTATGATGTCATACATAGCAGCAAGTTCATGCTTTTAAATTTGGAATAAACTTCTC
The DNA here is from genome assembly GCF_026437365.1 of Eucyclogobius newberryi. Classification (NCBI taxonomy): domain Eukaryota; kingdom Metazoa; phylum Chordata; class Actinopteri; order Gobiiformes; family Gobiidae; genus Eucyclogobius; species Eucyclogobius newberryi. The sequence goes on along the minus strand of NW_027315846.1, from coordinate 28,313,117 downwards.
CATCAAATGCCTTCTTATGGATTCAAATGAACTCTCCCAAAGCGAACGCTAAAAATCAGCTAAAATGTTTCCATCTGTAATTATGAGGCTTAATGTTCCGTCTTAGACATGATTTTATCTTTAATCAGCAACATGCAAACTCAAGCTTTTCAAGTCTACAACAAAGTGTGGATCCAGAACACTCTTCCATCAGTGTCATCGGTGGATCAGTGCAACTGTTTGTTATCATGAACGCCTCAGAGCCCAGGAAAACACAGATCAAGCGGCCCTGATCCAGTGCTTCTTCAGAGTGAACATGACCTTCCCAGCGTGACCCCGAGCTGACCCTGCAGGAGCCAGTTCAATCCCAACACTAACCTTCTGCTTCTGGTCACATGAATATTTCAGTTTGGCTGATAAAATCATCCTACACACAACCAGATAGAGCTTGTCTAGCGTCTCAATCTGTTATTGACTCATTTTCATATTCAAAATAAATATATCTGTTTAATTATTTGGTCAATAAATCTTCATAAACCGCATTTGGGAAAGTGTTCATTCATTTCCAGAAAAGGAGTCAATGTCACGGTTACGTTCTCACAACCTTCAGATTAATGAGCTATTCATTTTTAATACATCATTTCATTTAGATATTTGATTATAGAACTGTTAATGCCTAATCTATGGCTGGTGCCCCAAGTGACTCTTAAAATATGATATCAAACATACCCACACTTATGCAGTGTGTCATGTTTGAAATCTTGATCCAATTCTTTAATTGATATCAACTTTGAATGTCTCCCTCTTTCATAAGTGGGAGGACATGAATAACACTACAGTACTTGTACTACTACAGTACTTGTACTAGTAGAACCACTACAATGTTTCCATGAGGAAGCATCACTATCCCATGAATTTAATCTCCAAATGCTTCAAGGGCATGGACTGGTGGAGGAACGAGAAGCGAGAGGATAAGTTTGGTTTGGCAGCTGGTAGAGGGACTGGAGGACAGCGGGCGTTTAAGCCAAAGCCTCTTTAGAGAGGAGAAGGAGAGGGGGAGGCAGGGCGGAGCTGAGGGGGGAGGAGAACACTGGATGCTATAGATTAACCCTAATCTGAGCCTGTTGTAGGTGAGGTCCGGGAAGCAGAGCACCCGTAGGAGCACCCGCAGCCAGCATCGCGGCGCCCAGACAGGGCGGGGGGGGTGTTGTTGCTAGGGAAAAGAGAGACAGAGGCGGAAAAGGAGATTATGTAAAGAGAATGGAGTATTTATGGATATGATCAGAGAGCCCCATCCCAACACTGTAAAAAAAGATTCACATGACCTCAATCTCTTCTTCTTTTCTAAAATGAATATTTTTAGGCCCGAGTCGAAGGACGAGAATTGTCCCGGAGAGGGACTTATCAACAAGGACAGATATGCTAGTGAGTTGTATCAAAAATTAGAACTCCGTGAGTTCTAATTTCTAAGCAAATGTAATTGCTAGCTAATAAAATGGCTCTCTAGCGCCCTCTCCAAATTAGTTTGAAAAAAAATCACAAAAGACGAATAAAGAATGTATTTGTCGTCGACAACTGAATTTTTTTTAATTTTTGACCAGGCACAATGCAGCAAAAATGTAACTCTAGCTAGAGTTTTATAGTGGGAAAGAATTGCAGAAAAAAGAGTTTCTGTTACTATTATTATTTATTTATTTTATTTTTCTCCCACAAACAACTCCAATTGTGACCCCCTGAACATTAGCGAGAACTATTTTTATTATTTTTTTCTACCCAGAATTCAGGATCAATGAAAAAGATTTTTTCTTGGAGTCCAAAAAAATTTATGATGCAAAATGACTCACTACCGCCGCCTCAAATGTCAAAATACTTTACAGCAATAATGGGCCTTTTTCATCGTAGACTTATGAAACATGGTACAAACATACCTCATGTCAGGACGAGTACAAAATATTATTATAATATTATTATTATGACCCTGCCCTAAACCCCACAGGGAGTCAAATGTCATGAAGTCAAAACATTTACTTTGATGAAGACAAATCAAATTTGGCATAGACATTATTCTTACTATTCTAAATAACAAATGGTGGCATACCTCTATCTTTAAGCATGTTTGTAACCTGACAAATATTGTCATTGATTTACATGCGTTTTGGTTTACAAGCATTTTAAATGGGATGAAAAATTTCACTTTGACGTAGAAAAATTAAATTTGGCACAGATATCCTTCATTATCAAGGACCGCGCCCCCAGCTACAATGCTAAGTGTTTATTGTCATACGAGAAACACGAACAACACAAGTGTTCTCAGGTGGATGCAGTTTTGGGGCTTCTGGCGATGAGGGCTGTAGGCTCCTGGGCCTCACCCCCATCTAGGACATAAATTAGATTAGAATTAGAAGAGGGTCGGAGGGAGGAGCATGAAGTCACGAACGCTGATGTGTGCCCTGGATGTCTAAATAGTTTAGCCACAGGAAGGGGCGTGAAAGGGGTGTGGTCGTGGTCCTGCTCCTGAAACAAATTTATCTTAATTTCTTGCCTTTCAAAACAAAAAAGCCAATGACGGCATACCTCTAGCTACTTGCATGTTACTGTGGCAACATGACAAACACTGCCATAGACTTACATGTGTGTTGGTTTACAGGAATTTTGAATGGGATGAAATCATGTACTTTGTCATAAACAGTTGAACTTTGGCACACTTATTCTCCACATCACACTGAACATAAAAGCAAATGGGGACATAACTCTATCTCAAACCGTGCGGTCGTGAAAATGTTGAATGAAGTAGTATAAAGTTGGTACTGTTTGTGAGGGAGGGGTGGTGGAGGCGGGGGGATTAGAGGTGGGGGCAATAATGTCTTCATTCTAATGAACGCCGATGACACTAATCTACACACACAAAAATAACATCTCTAAGGTCTCAGAAACACTCACACATGATTCAAGTCTCATCCAGGTTAGAACACTCCTGTCTCAAATTAAATATTGTTAAACAGTTGCCATGGTTTTCACCTAATCCTACAATCCCCACACTGAACCAGACATATTTGTTTCAGGAGATCGACAACAGATTGTTCCAGAATTCAAATATCTTGGGATTACAATAGATTCAAAATTGTCATTCAAATCACACGTCAATAGAATCTGTAACACAATGTTCATGCTCTCAATTATTCAGTCCCACATCACAGACTGTCCACCTCCTGGTCACTAATGCCACAACACTGAAACCTCTGCCCCATACCACACAAACACAGGCTCCTCAAATACTCAAATCTGTCTTTGTACAAAGTCATTCACGGTCTGTCATCTCCACCAATCAGTTTATGAACATCAGAATAAGAGGAGCAGCAGGAGCAGAGGAGCAGCAGGAGCAGCAGGAGCAGAGGAGCAGCAGGAGCAGCAGGAGCAGCAGAAGCAGAGGAGCAGCAGGAGCAGAGGAGCAGCAGGAGCAGAGGAGCAGCAGGAGCAGAGGAGCAGCAGGAGCAGCAGGAGCAGAGGAGCAGCAGGACTAGCAGAAGCAGAGGAGCAGCAGGAGCAGAGGAGCAGCAGGAGCAGCGGAGCAGCAGAAGCAGCAGGAGCAGAGGAGCAGCAGGAGCAGCGGAGCAGCAGAAGCAGCAGGAGCAGAGGAGCAGCAGGAGCAGCAGGAGCAGAGGAGCAGCAGGAGCAGCAGAAGCAGCAGGAGCAGCAGAAGCAGAGGAGCAGCAGGAGCAGAGGAGCAGCAGGAGCAGAGGAGCAGCAGGAGCAGTAGAAGCAGCAGGAGCAGCAGAAGCAGAGGAGCAGCAGGAGCAGCAGGAGCAGAGGAGCAGCAGGAGCAGAGGAGCAGCAGGAGCAGAGGAGCAGCGGAGCAGCAGGGGAGAGGAGAAGCAGAAGCAGCAGGAGCAGAGGAGCAGCAGAAGCAGAGGAGCAGCAGGAGCAGTAGAAGCAGCAGGAGCAGTAGAAGCAGCAGAAGCAGCAGGAGTAGCAGAAGCAGCAGGAGCAGCAGGAGCAGCAGGAGCAGCAGGAGCAGCAGGAGCAGCAGGAGCAGCAGGAGCAGCAGGAGCATCATCCCCTTCAGGAAAAGAACAGTGATGGTGTTGATGTCCTCCCCATGTGGGCCATAGAGCTCAGTCCAGACAGTGGTGCTGAAGCAGTCCCTCAGAGCCTCCTCGCTCTCAGCAGACCACATCCTCACCACACGGGACACCACAGGCTGCCTGCGCACGATGGGTTCATACACAGGCCTCAGATGTACAAGGTTGTGGTCCGAGCTGCCCAGGGGAGGCAGGGGGAGGAGCCTCCTTGGTGTTGGAAAAAAACAAGTCCAATGTTCTATTCTCTCTGGTGGGACAGGTAACATACTGGGTGTATGTTGGTAGAACAGAAGAGGGAGAAGCGTGGTTAAAGTCACCAGAGACGAGGAAGAGGACCTGCTGGTGCTGTGTCTGTGACCTGTGGGTGCTGTGTCTGTGACTTGTGGGTGCTGTGTCTGTGGGTGCTGTGTCTGTGACCTGTGGGTGCTGTGTCTGTGACCTGTGGGTGCTGTGTCTGTGACCTGTGGGTGCTGTGTCTGTGTCTGTGGGTGCTATGTCTGTGACCTGTGGGTGCGGTGTCTGTGACCTGTGGGTGCTGTGTCTGTGACCTGTGGGTGCTGTGTCTGTGACCTGTGGGTGCTGTGTCTGTGACCTGTGGGTGCTGTGTCTGTGTGTGCTGTGTCTGTAACCTGTGGGTGCTGTGTCTGTGGGTGCTGTGTCTGTGACCTGTGGGTGCTGTGTTTGTGGGTGCTGTGTCTGTGACCTGTGGGTGCTGTGTCTGTGGGTTCTGTGTCTGTGACCTGTGGGTGCTGTGTCTGTGACCTGTGGGTGCTGTGTCTGTGGGTGCTGTGTCTGTGACCTGTGGGTGCGGTGTCTGTGGGTGCTGTGTCTGTGACCTGTGGGTGCTGTGTCTGTGACCTGTGGGTGCGGTGTCTGTGACCTGTGGGTGCTGTGTCTGTGACCTGTGGGTGCTGTGTCTGTGGGTGCTGTGTCTGTGACCTGTGGGTGCGGTGTCTGTGACCTGTGGGTGCTGTGTCTGTGACCTGTGGGTGCTGTGTCTGTGGGTGCTGTGTCTGTGACCTGTGGGTGCGGTGTCTGTGGGTGCTGTGTCTGTGACCTGTGGGTGCTGTGTCTGTGACCTGTGGGTGCGGTGTCTGTGACCTGTGGGTGCTGTGTCTGTGACCTGTGGGTGCTGTGTCTGTGGGTGCTGTGTCTGTGACCTGTGGGTGCGGTGTCTGTGACCTGTGGGTGCTGTGTCTGTGACCTGTGGGTGCTGTGTCTGTGACCTGTGGGTGCTGTGTCTGTGACCTGTGGGTGCTGTGTCTGTGACCTGTGGGTGCTGTGTCTGTGACCTGTGGGTGCGGCGTCTGTGACCTGTGGGTGCTGTGTCTGTGACCTGTGGGTGCTGTGTCTGTGACCTGTGGGTGCTGTGTCTGTGGGTGCTGTGTCTGTGACCTGTGGGTGCGGTGTCTGTGGGTGCTGTGTCTGTGACCTGTGGGTGCTGTGTCTGTGACCTGTGGGTGCGGTGTCTGTGACCTGTGGGTGCTGTGTCTGTGACCTGTGGGTGCTGTGTCTGTGACCTGTGGGTGCTGTATCTGTGACCTGTGGGTGCTTTGTCTGTGACCTGTGGGTGCTGTGTCTGTGACCTGTGGGTGCTTTGTCTGTGACCTGTGGGTGCTGTGTCTGTGACCTGTGGGTGCTGTGTCTGTGACCTGTGGGTGCTGTGTCTGTGACCTGTGGGTGCTGTGTCTATGGGTGCTGTGTCTGTGACCTGTGGGTGCTGTGTCTGTGACCTGTGGGTGCTGTGTCTGTGGGTGCTGTGTCTGTGACCTGTGGGTGCTGTGTCTGTGACCTGTGGGTGCTGTGTCTGTGGGTGCTGTGTCTGTGACCTGTGGGTGCGGTGTCTGTGGGTGCTGTGTCTGTGACCTGTGGGTGCTGTGTCTGTGACCTGTGGGTGCGGTGTCTGTGACCTGTGGGTGCTGTGTCTGTGACCTGTGGGTGCTGTGTCTGTGGGTGCTGTGTCTGTGACCTGTGGGTGCGGTGTCTGTGACCTGTGGGTGCTGTGTCTGTGACCTGTGGGTGCTGTGTCTGTGGGTGCTGTGTCTGTGACCTGTGGGTGCTTTGTCTGTGACCTGTGGGTGCTGTGTCTGTGACCTGTGGGTGCTGTGTCTGTGACCTGTGGGTGCTGTGTCTGTGGGTGCTGTGTCTGTGACCTGTGGGTGCTGTGTCTGTGGGTGCTGTGTCTGTGACCTGTGGGTGCTTTGTCTGTGACCTGTGGGTGCTGTGTCTGTGACCTGTGAGTGCTGTGTCTGTGACCTGTGGGTGCTGTGTCTGTGGGTGCTGTGTCTGTGACCTGTGGGTGCTTAGTCTGTGACCTGTGGGTGCTGTGTCTGTGACCTGTGGGTGCTGTGTCTGTGACCTGTGGGTGCTGTGTCTGTGACCTGAGGGCGCTGTGTCTGTGACCTGTGGGTGCAGGAGAGCAGTGCTTCACAAACATATTCAGCATTGGCAGACGGGGTCACATACACTTCTCTGTGAGAACTCCCGGCGCAGATAATATGGCCTCATTCTAACAGCCTAAACAAGGCATTGCAGTTTAATACATTAAATGTTAAGTTTGTTAAGTGTAAAAAGACAAAAGCCGGTCACTGTTTTCCCTGAAAAAGTTGAGATGGAAACAGTTGCGCTTGTATTTTCTTTTGGTTTGTTGTTCTCCATTTAAAGCTACAGGTGCATGTTTTGCTTTGAACTGTGCGTCGTTACATGTGAAATCAGGAGTTAAGAAATTATAATTCAGTGTTTGTAGCACAAACTGGTTTTGAATATAGATCTAATCAATTTATCTTAATTGTGGCCACTTTTAACTTGTCTTTTGAATATGAATTTTATTGTTTGTGGGAAATAAATGTGGCTAATGAAAGTATGAAAATCTCTTATGTTTCATTTTTGGGATTTGACTAGTCCTCGGGTCACAATAATAAAACAGTGTAATCACGTACAAAAGTATTTCACATTGCCAGATATAAAAAAGAGTCAGGGTTTCTCAGCAGAGTTGTCCTCGGGTCGATGTTGACAAAATTGCAAGGCTTGTTTTCCACTCAGAGACAGCAGGGGGCGACGACAAACACTTCAAACGCCCCAAAAAGACATATTTAATCATCACTGGGACTTCCAAAGATGTTCAATATGGTCACTTGGTTCTGCTTTAAGAATCTGTCAATGGAGAAGGATGAAATTACTAGAGCAAGAGCAATTTTCTTTCTCAACTGGCTCAATTCAATTGAAAATACCAGATAGAAAATGTGTTTAAAAATGTGACATTGTGAGGTTGTTTGATGTTGTGTTGTGCAGTGAATGGGGCGTTTTGTGCAGTGGCGACTGTGGCCGTGCTCGGGTGCTTTGGATTACAGGAGCTACTAATCTGCTGTGGAGGCTGAATGTAGGACAGAGGAGGCTTAGCCCAGGCCTCGGAGCTGCACCAAGAGGACCAGGATCAGAAACAGTGTATGCACTAAAGGATGGAAATTAGCTTATGGCTACAATTCAGCGTGTTTACATTATGTGTATCATGTATGTTATATGAACATGCACTGTCCAACAAATAAACAACAAACAAACCAGTTTTGAGCAGCACCAGGATCAGCCCTGAGCTGCATCAGCAGTACCTCTCTTTGGCCTCGCTCACACTGCACACGGCAGTGGAGCTGGAGTGTTTGGTGTACTGTTTAGTTTCAATTCAATTCAATTCAATTTATTTTTGTAACGCCCAAAATCACAACAACAGTTGCCTCTGAGGGCGACAGTGAAAAATGAATCAAACAATGTCTGTGGTGGCGAGGGACGATGTCCCAGAGTCCTCCTCCAGAGTTCCTGTCCTTCTCGGCCAGGAAAAACTACAAAAAACCTCTTTGGGAAAAAGTAGAACCCTGGAGGAGTTCCAGAGTGAAGGAGAGATCTGACTCTCACAGACGTGAGGGAGACTGGAGCTGGAGCCACTCTTCAGGCAGATGAGGGACCGTCCACACGGGGCAGGGACCACTTCACCAGGAGAGGGGCATCTGGGGTCCACAGGTCCTCAGGAGTGAGAAAAAGAAAAAGAAGGCGGTGAACAGTTTGCAAGTGGAATTAAAAATTTAATATTTTTTGATAGAAAAAGTCAGAAGAAGAGGATAGAGCTCAAGCTGCCATACTTCCCCCAGTACAGTTGCTGCTGCATTTTGAACCAGTTGAAAGCTTTTTATGGAGCTTTTAGGACACGCTGTGAGCAGGAGTTACAGTCTAATCTAGTCGTTACAAATGCATGGATACGTTTTTCAGCATCAATTTTAGGCAGGATTCTTCTGATTTTAGCTCTTGTTGCGCAAATGGAAATAGGCTGTTTTACAAGCTTGATTTATATGAGCTTTATATGAGAGCTCCTGGTCCAATAAGACTCTGAGGTTTCTTACAGTAGAACTGGAGGCTATACTGACATTGTCCAGTGTGACTATCTGCTCAGATAAAGCGTCTCGTACATGTTTAGGACCAGCACAATGACCTCCAGCACAATGACCTCGGTTTTTTCAGGGTTAAGAAGCAGGTAGTTAAGTGTCCTCCAGGTTTTTATCTCCTTCACACAAGTACTAAGTCTGTCTACTTGATCGCTCTGATCATCGTCTGCAGCTTATAACAAATCATTTGTGACTTTAACTAGTGCAGTTTCAGTGCTGTGGCGGGCTCTGAACCCTGCTGTGGTGAACCCTCTGAACCCTGCTGTGGTGGGCTCTGGACCCTGCTGTGGTGGGCTCTGAACCCTGCTGTGGTGGGCTCTGAACCCTGCTGTGGTGAACCCTCTGAACCCTGCTGTGGTGGGCTCTGAACCCTGCTGTGGTGGGCTCTGAACCCTGCTGTGGTGAACCCTCTGAACCCTGCTGTGGTGAACCCTCTGAACCCTGCTGTGGTGGGCTCTGAACCCTGCTGTGGTGGGCTCTGAACCCTGCTGTGGTGAACCCTCTGAACCCTGCTGTGGTGGGCTCTGAACCCTGCTGTGGTGAACCCTCTGAACCCTGCTGTGGTGGGCTCTGAACCCTGCTGTGGTGAACCCTCTGAACCCTGCTGTGGTGGGCTCTGAACCCTGCTGTGGTGGGCTCTGGACCCTGCTGTGGTGGGCTCTGAACCCTGCTGTGGTGGGCTCTGAACCCTGCTGTGGTGAACCCTCTGAACCTTGCTGTGGTGGGCTCTGAACCCTGCTGTGGTGGGCTCTGAACCCTGCTGTGGTGCTGTGGTGGGCTCTGAACCTTGCTGTGGTGGGCTCTGAACCCTGCTGTGGTGGGCTCTGAACCCTGCTGTGGTGGGCTCTGAACACTGCTGTGGTGGGCTCTGGACCCTGCTGTGGTGGGCTCTGAACCCTGCTGTGGTGGGCTCTGAACCCTGCTGTGGTGAACCCTCTGAACCTTGCTGTGGTGGGCTCTGAACCCTGCTGTGGTGGGCTCTGAACCCTGCTGTGGTGCTGTGGTGGGCTCTGAACCTTGCTGTGGTGGGCTCTGAACCCTGCTGTGGTGGGCTCTGAACCCTGCTGTGGTGGGCTCTGAACACTGCTGTGGTGGGCTCTGGACCCTGCTGTGGTGGGCTCTGAACCCTGCTGTGGTGGACTCTGAACCCTGCTGTGGTGGGCTCTGGACTCTGCTGTGGTGGGCTCTGAACCCTGCTGTGGTGGGCTCTGGACCCTGCTGTGGTGGGCTCTGAACCCTGCTGTGGTGGGCTCTGAACCCTGCTGTGGTGAACCCTCTGAACCCTGCTGTGGTGGGCTCTGAACCCTGCTGTGGTGGGCTCTGGACCCTGCTGTGGTGGGCTCTGGTCCCTGCTGTGGTGGGCTCTGAACACTGACACTGACTTCTAATAAGTTATTGTCCTGCAGGTGGCGAAAAAGCTGTTTTTCAAGGATTTTAGAGAAAAAGGGAAGTTTTGAAATAGTCTGTAGTTTAACAATAGGTCGGGATCTAGATTAGGCTTTTTCAGAAGAGGTTTAATGACGTCATGTTTGAAGGATGTGAAACATAAGCACTTTCTAGTGAAGTATTTATTATATTAAGAATAGGATCTACAATTAGGGGGAGAATGTCTTTGAGGAGCTTGGAATGGGGTCTAGGACACAAGTTGAGCTTTTAGAGGCTGAAGTTATTTCTCTTGATCAACAGTTTGAACCTTTCTAAATTTACTGGTGGATTTATATGGGACGTTAGATTTACAGCTTGGGCTTGTTCAGGGCTAATAGTGGGAGTCATTTCATCTAATTTATCTCTCATTGTTTTTATTTTATTGTTAAAAAATAGGAGGAAATCATCAGAGCTGAGAGAAGCTGGGAGTGAGGGCTCTACTGCTGTGACAGTTTGTCACAGTTTTAGTTCATCCATGTCTTCCTTTGGTTCATCTATGGCCACTGCATTTGAATTTCACGTTTGGACCTGCGGCCACTGCTGAATCATAAGCCTAGAGGATAAGCCCTGGTGAGCCCCGCCCGCTCGCCCCGCCCACCCGCTCGCCCCACCCGCTCGCTCGCCCCGCCTGCTCGCCCGCTCGCCCCGCCCGCTCGCCCTGACAGCAGAGACATGCAGAGAGCAGCTGATACAGAGTTTGTCATGTGAGGAAACAACAGTTCACGTGGTTCTTCTGCTCCTAATACTATTCAGAGAGAGTCATTTGCAACAAAACATCTGAATGGTATAAACCAAAGATGTGATTTCATTTGGTTAATAAAGAATAAGATGCTTTTAGCAATAGCCTAAAAAAAAAGAAACAAAGGGATAAAAGCTAAATGATTTGCAAGAAAGGTTAAAATTGTTGTCAAAAAATCATGTCAAAAAGGGATGTACTAAAATGCTACAGGAAATGAAAAAGATAAGAGAAATTAATAATCTGATGTCACAAGAAAATGCTTTAACAAACAAAGGTATTATGAGAGTGGATCATTTTCTAAATTATTATCCTAGAAACTAAAAACAACAAGCTGAAAGAATATTTGTTTTAATACGGGACAGACAAAATGATGTAATCTTAACAAAAAGAAACAAAATTCAATCAGCATTTGAATCCTTAATCCATAATCACCTGGGCTATCTCGTCCTGGGTCTTCTCCATAGATGAGTCTGATCTGGAGCTGGAGCGAGTGCGGGAGGGGGCCATGACCTGACCCGGAAAGGGTGGAGGCTGGCACGGATGCGGGGCAGTGTTTTCAGCCTTTATTGCTCTCATTGACTTGCATATGTTTTTCTGCTCATCTTCTCCTCCGTCTGCCAGACTCACACTGTGGAGAACAATAGTCATAGACCCCCGTGCTGAGGCTGGTGGAGTAGCCGCCATGCTGGCACCAGTGGGTTTTTCATGGACGTTACGTGACGTTACAGGCCTGGGATGGGTGCTCGACGACGAGCGCCTGGTGGCCGGGTTTTTCCCCACGGGGCCCGGCCGGGCAAAGCCCAAATGAACGAAGTGGGGCCGCTCTCCCGTGGACCCACCACCCACAGGAGGATCCATAAGGGGCCGGTGCAGTGTGAACTGGGCGGCAGTCGACGGCAGGGGCCTCGACGACCAAATATCCAGACACAGAGACGAACTCTGGGGACATGGAATGTCACCTCGCTGGGGGGAGGAGCCTGAGCTTGTTCGAGAGGTTGAGCGATATCGATAGATAGATACCTCTACGCACAGTTTGGGCTCTGGAACCATCTCCTCGAGAGGGGCTGGACGCTCCACTTCTCTGGTGTTGCCCGCGGAGAGAGGCGGGGCTGGTGTGGGCTTGATTAAAGCCCTCCAGCTCAGCCGCCACGTGTTGGAGTTCACTCTGATGGACGAGAGGGTCGCGTCCCTTCGCCTTTGGGTGGGGGACAGGTCTCTCACTGTTGTGTCGGCCTACGGGCCGAACAGTGTGGGTCCTTGGGAGGGGAACTGGACAGTTCACCGACCGGGGACTCCGTTGCTCTGGGGGACTTCAACGCCCACGTGGGCAATGACAGTGACACCTGGAGAGGGGTGATCGGGAAGAACTGTTTCCTCGATCTGAACCCGAGCGGTGTTCAGTTATTGGACTTCTGTGCCATGGACTGTCCATAACGAACACAATGTTCAAGCACAAGGCTGTCCATCAAGTCACATGGCACCAGGACACAGGCCGGAGATCAATGATCGACTTTGTTGTCGTATCATCTGACCTCCGGCCGCGTGTCTTGGACACTCGGGTGAAGAGAGGGGCGGAGTTGTCAACCGATCACCACCTGGTGGTGAGTTGGATCCGCTGGTGGAGGAGGAAGCCGGACAGACTTGGCAGACCCAAGTGCATTGTGAGGGTCTGTTGGGAACGTCTTGCGGAGCCCTCTGTCAGTAGGGAATTTAACTCACACCTCCGGGAGAGCTTCTCCCATGTCCCGGGGAGGCTGGGGACATTGAGTCTGAGTGGACCATGTTCTCCACCTCCATTGTTAATGCGGCTGCTCAGAGCTGTGGTCGCAAGGTCTCCGGTGCCTAACGAGGGAGTGAAGGGAGAGAGGGAGCATATATACCCTCCCCTGGCCTCACGAGGGAGTGAAGGGCAGTTGCAGAGAACGGGAAAACAGGGCAGAGAGCAAAACACGAACAGGAGCCGAACAAGAGCTGAACTAGGGAAAACACAAGCCAAAACAGACACACAGGATCATGACAGACCCAAAAAGAATATGATTATTTTCAACAGAACTATTTCCAAACATGTGATTTTGTGGTCTTAGAGTGATATGTATAGTATCTAAAATACAATAAAGAAGAAGTGAAGAGAGAAGAGTGTAAAGGAGGCTACTGGAGGCAAAGTGAAGTTGAACATTACACATTCCCATTTAATAACACTAACGTAGCATTTTTTGGCCTTAAATTCAATTCCATTCAATTTATTTTTGTAACGCCAAAAATCACAACAGTAGTTGCCTCGAGGGGCGACAGTGAATATTTGAGCTTCACAAAAAGGATTTGTAGATCAAAATAAATACAAAAATGTTTCCAGAAAAATTTAAAAATACAGATTTTGCTTTCAACAAAAATGCTAAAGGAAACTTTGTCATCTGCTTCAAATATCAAGTTGAAACCATATTTAGGTACATTATTCATGGAGATAGTTTTATCCCATATTGTGGAACAAGCAGAAGGTTTTGTTGAGATGCAGCTCGCACATTCTTAGGACAGAGGGTTTTCTGTTTTTCAGTGCAATAAAATTAACCAAATTGAAAAAAAACAAAAAAACATTGTTTTATTGTATTGTCTTTTCTGGCTAAACCTTAAATGTGTTCAAACCTTGCTCTAATGCCACTTATATGTATCTGAGTGGTCATATTTGTGTGATATTCTGTGGTCCATTCCAGTTTGTCATTTGAAATCATCATGCTCAGATTAAGTTCTGTTCTGTCTGCTCCAGCTCTATTAGGATCTGTTAGGATCAGTTAGGATCTCGCCCGCTCCTCCCCTCCCCACGTGACAGGTGAGCCACGTGCTGGGGCCGGGGCCATGAGTGGAGCGCACTGTGGCTCACGAGTCGGACTGGTCCTGTGTGCGCTCCGTGGTGTACTGAGATGTACTGAGATGTGCTGGGATGTGCTGGGATGTGCTGGGATGTGCTGGGATGTGTTGGGATGTGCTGGGATGTACAGGGACTGCTGCCACAGTCCTGTCTAATCCCAGCGGGAGCGTGCACCCGGGCCCGGTGCGCACTCTGAGGGGACGCGCACAGAGGATGGTGGTGACAGGTAAACACACGTGACACGCGAGGACAATGTGGAGCATGCATTTCCTCACTACTAGCTTCAGTGATGCCTGGGCTGATTCTAGACTTTTCGTTTTCTCGACTTGTAGAAGTTTCATGCACAAGAAATGCCATGTTTGCAAAGGCGACGCACATTCTCCCTTTTCTCCTGTGGTTCCCAAACTATGGTGTGGTATCTATGGGTTTCAGAGTGCTGAAAACGTTGGACCGTTACCACATAGCAATTAACTATTTAAAACAAAATATTTTATATTTTGAATGTTAAGTTCTCAAAATGAGAGTTTAAAGTGTACTAATACCACTGAATATAACTAAAAACTTACTAAACATATTCTGGGATGGAGTAAAGTATGAGAATCAATGCTCTCTTACCTTCTTGAACTAAATGAATGAATGTGTGTTATTATCATCTGTTCTGGAGTTTTACATGGATTCTCTCACTTTGCCTTTGCCATTCAGTTTGTCTGTTTGTGTGTGTCATTTTCTTTCCCTTTGTGTGCTGTCAACCAAGAAACAGCATGTTTAGCATGTATACTCGTGAACATAAATCTATAACATAAGAAAGGATATTATCATCACTTCACTTGGCTCATACCATACAATTGCCTATGCAGGCTATGTTATAGCCAATAGTCTGTGTGTCTGGGATTGACATAAAACGATAAAGCTATTTAATAGTGCAATTTATGGGTATCATGTTTTCCCTCTTTAAACAGAGTTTACATTTAAAAGCATTTTGGATAGATTCTCTCTTTTTTTTTTTTTTTTTAAACCTGCAAGCGAGACCTCAAGTCCACATACACATGTACACATATACACACGTACATATACATATACATATACATATACATATACAAATACATATACATATACATATACATATACATATACATATACATATACATATATACATATACCAGTGGTGTGCAGTGACTTTTATGGCTGGGCAAGCAGACCTGGGGTGTTCATTAATATTTAGTGGATAATAAAACTTTTTTTTTAAAGATTCAAGGGGGTGGGCTTTGGACCCAGGTCTACAACGTGAAGGGTGAACTCCTATTATACTGAGCTAAACTCACACTAGTGATGAGCTGAATAAGTAAACTTCATCAACCAATTCAGAATCAGAATGAGATAAGGTTTATTTCCATTGTCAATGTACACAATTCACAAACATAACTTGCTTTGGTGATTCAGTGCAACATAAAACTATGAACAAAGTCAAAAGAGAAACAATTTAAATCTGCTATGGGATAAAAACAAAAAATGAGAAATAGGCTTGATATGTACACAAATTTACAGTTGAATTTACGTATGTAGTGCAGAAAGTGAAAAGTGTTTAAGAAGTGTTCATGAGTCCAACAGCAGAGGGAAAGAAACTGTTCTTGTTCTTGGTTCTGGTCCGGATGGACCGTAGCCTCCTGCCTGAAGGGAGTGGCCTCCTGCCTGAGGGGAGTGGCTTCCTGCCTCAGGGGCGTGGCCCCCTACCTGAGGAGAGGGGCCTTCTGCCTGAGGGGAGTGGCTTAAATAGTTCGTGTCCAGGGCGAGATCTGATCTGTTAGTCCCAGAGCCTGGAGACGTACAGGTCCTGTAGAGATGGAAGTCTGCAGCCAGTCACCTTCTCATCAGAGGGCGCTGTAGTCTCAGTTTGTCCCTGGCTGATGGCCGTGTAGAACTGCACCATCATCTGCGCTGGCCACTTGGCTTCCCTCAGCTGTTGCAGGAAGTTAATCCTTAGACCATTTTTATGATGGTTTATTAGGATAAAAGAACCCAAGCTTTACCTTCAATTGACTTCAAGTGGGCAGAGAGAGGGGGGAGAGAGAGAGAGAGAAATAGGTAAATGTTCAGGTCAACCTTTTTTTCAGAAGGAAGTGCGCAACAGTTCATGAAGTGTGCGATTAAAACGTTTGCACTGTGCAATTCCTGTTGGATGATGCGGTGTCGTCCTTGTCTTTTTCACACCATACATTCTACACAACTCAGCATTGACTTTAGATTCAAAGTTACGGTCCTGATCCAAATGTAACAGTTCAGGAACATCGTACTTCATAAACCATTCCTTTAAGAGGACTTTGGCCGTTGTATCAGCCTTCTGATCACGCATGGGAAAAGCCTGCGTGAACTTGGTGAAAACGTCTGTGATGACTAAAACATTCTCACGGCCGTCTGAGACAGGTTCAAGGAAGGTGAAGTCTACTGCTATCACTTCCAGTGGTTGTGTTGCCAAAAAGGATTTCAGTGGAGAATGAATTTTTGGTTTGGGCATTTTTGTAAGAATACAGCGCTGGCAGTGTTTCACCCAGTTTTCTATGTCCCAAAATGCCCTTTGTCTCAACAAGTGTGAAGTTCTCTCTATGGCCTGATGTCCCATAGAATCATGGACACTCTGCATCACAGAGGGATGCAAACAACTAGGGACTAGCAACTGGAAACATTTCCCAAAACGATCATCAGTAACAACCCTATACAACAAGCCATCATGCATCTTAATGCGTTTCCACTGTTTACACGGTGACTTGACAGCAGCAGGAAGATTTTTTCTTTCCTGTGATCTCGGCTGAATGTTTGAATGTACTTATGACATAATCTTGAGCTTGAAACGTCTGTAACTCTCCCTTCGATTGCCTTTTTGCTGGTTTGCCTCCACTGCCCTTCTATGGTTGAGTTGAGAACCTTTGACCCCCTCAGCAGCCAGTTCAGGCTCAAGAGCAGTCCCTCTACAGATCATGTTACAATTTGCAACACAATCATCAAACTCCTCGTCACCATTAGGCTCTGGCTCCCCTGTTAACGGGCGCTGTGACATCACATCTGCGGCAGAGTTGCAACGACCTGGTCTGTACTGCACATCGAAATCAAAGGCAGCTAATTGGGCAACCCATCTTTGTTCAATAGCTCCAAGTTTAGTACTTTTAAGATGGCACAAAGGGTTATTATCAGTAATAACCGTAAAATTATATCCCAGTAAATAGCCTTGAAACTTCTCAACTATTGTCCATTTAGGTGCGAGCAGCTCAAGTTTCATACTGCTTTTGCAACGCTCTACTTGTGTACGCAATGACGTGCTTCTGGTCACCTTGTCTCTGACTCAGGATGGCACCTAAACCTTGGCCACTAGCGTCCTTTTCCAAAACAAAAGGAAAGTGAAATCAGCATATTCTAGAACTGGTGCTGTCACAAGTTTTTCCTTCAATGTGTCAAAAGCCTTGTACTGTTCCACAATACACTAAGTTTTTTCTGGCTTTGGCTGTACTATTGGCACCATGACACTGATCTATCTATCATGTTGTGGGGCTGCAATCTGAGAAAACCGTTCAACATACCTCCTGTAGTAGCTACACAAGCCAAGAAATGATTGTAGCTGTGGCAGGCACAGGCCACTCTTTGAACGCCGAAATCTTGGATAGGTCGGTAGCTATTCCCTCTGCAGATTGTTGGTGCCCAAGGAATTTAACTTCCTTCTGCAAAAAGTGACACTTTACCCGCCTCACTTTTAATCCAGCGTGTTTCAACCGTTTAAAGACAATGTCCAGTCTTTCTAAATGGGACTCAAACGTTGGTGAATAAACCAAAATGTCATCTAAATAGACCAACATAATGTCAAAGATCAAATCATTCATAGTCGCCGGCTCGAATCAACCAATCCCCAAGTCTCTTTTTTCAACGACTGCTCTGTGCAAGTGGTCAAGAAACGCAAAGCTTTTGATCCGGTGAACTCCCACCTGCCGAGGATCAACGTGAATGGGAAGATTAGAAGGTTCATGTCAGTGGACGAGGTGTTAGCATTTGCCAACGCAATACAGGTTCCGGTCTGACATTCTCTCTGACAAAAAGATAAATTATATCAACCATTTCTGAGCTCTTTGCATTTTGTATGTTCTATTGTGTTCTGTTGTTGTGGTTCTTGTGTTTGTGTGTTGTGCTCAATCAGAGAGCTGTGTAACAAATTCAGATTTATAAGAATAATTTTAACATGTTCAATATATTCTGAAAACTTACGAAAAGCATCTTTTAATGTTAATGGCATACTTGGTCCAATTAAGCAGTCAAAGATACTGACAAATATGAGAAAAGAGAAAATTTCAGTCGGTCGTGTCTCCAGTAGCACGTTCTCCAGAGGACTCGCCAAGCAGATTCGCTCTCCGTCGCGCACACTCACCGTAGGCGTGATCCTATACCTCCGAACACCATCTCCTCTGCACGCGCCTCTCTCGTGGACCCCTCCCTCCGGGACGTCCACACACGCACACCGACCTCTACTCCAGCAACGGAACCCATACGCTTCGCTTCTTGCTTCTTGGCCTCAGCTCGCACCACAGTTCCCGTGCTGCGCCGTGAGCTCCGTGCGCCGCGAGCTCCGTGCGCCGCGTGCGCGGTGAGCTCCGTGCGCCGCCGGTGCGCACTCCCTTGCGCGTCTCCACGCAGGCAGACATTGGAGACCGGATTGTGCCCGGCCTGCAGCGGGCAGAAGTCAAAGGGAGACTTCTTTCAGACCTACGATGATAAAATATACACTTTTCGCCAGCCTCCGCACCTTCTGGTTCCACGTCTGGAGGCGCACAGCTGACGACGTCACCATCGCTCCACGGGCTCGCAGCTCGACCTCTCGGCTCCCCCTGGTGGTGGGAGCCATTTCGCACAACTCAATTTAAAACAGATTAAACAATGTTCATAGGGACTTGGCAACGTCCCAGCTTCCTTGTCCTTCACAAATGTTGAGTTCAAACGCTCCATCTTTTCTCAATCTTTCTCATCTAATCATTTCTCTCGTCCCCTTCTTTGGAGTTGCACTCAACTCCATCGACACGCATTCCTCTATCCCTCCTCTGTACATACTGCTACATTCTACAGCTACAACCTACAGCTACAACCTACAGCTATAACTTAAAGCTAAAGCTAAGTTACCTAACGTAACTGTAGTCATACAGTAGGCGTGTAGCTCGCTACTAGCACATATGACACCGGACAGGCTCTGATCACAGGGCCTCAAGGCTAGCACTCAAACACCCATGTACCTATCAACGTACCATCTTCAATGCGCTGGCTCTTTACCATTCATTATCATTCTGGCTTAAGTTATTCTATATTTTCGCCTACACGACACTATTCCGGCAGTTGCCAACCAGTTGTTCCTACTCTTCTCATGTGAACTCTCAGCTTCCTTTTCTTTTCTCATGCAACCTTCACACCTTGTAGGCTCACAATTTATGCTTTCACTAAATTACTATCACGTCACATTCAGCTTTCTGGCTTCACCACCACATGCTAGCCACAGGCATCTTCGGAGATTCTATTTCTTGCATTCCGGCAGGTTCTCATCTGCATACTACCTTAAGTTAAGTTTTTTCCCCCAGCTCTTGCTTTTCACACTAACTCATCTTATCATGTTCGCCTTGCCTTCTCACACATGCTCACATCGCCTTCGGGCTTCTGCTATATTCCACGCCAGTGCCGCTCATTCTCTCTCATCCCTCATTCCATTTATTACCATTACGCCGACTCATGCTAGCATATTACTCCGACCCATGCCACGCCTCGCTGCTTCAATCCACTCCACTCGCTCGCCCAGAGCCCCTTCGGCAGCCACACTCGCCCAGAACAGCCACGCTCACTCAGAGCCTCGCCGGCATTCACGGACCTGGCCAGAAGCCACGATCGCCCTGACCCACGGCAGCGTGCTCGCCCCGACCCACGGCAGCGTGCTCGCCCCAACCCACGGCAGCGTGCTCGCCTGCCCCGACCCACGGCAGCGTAACGCGCCTGCCCCGACCCACGGCAGCGTCCACGCGCTCGCCTCGACCCACGGTAGCATCCAGGCACTCACCCCGACCCTCGGCAACCTCCTCGCGCTCGCTCCGACCCTCGGCAGCGGCCACAAACTCGCTCCGAGCACAAACTTTCATCCCTATTCATCCCACACCCTACTCAAGCTTTTTTCTGCGTCCTCACCAGGGTCTCAACTGGCACAGAGACGCCTTCTCTCCCCAGAATTGTCGCCAGGCACCGGGATGCCATCTCTCTTCGGAGCAGTCCCCGGGCACCGGGATGCTAATTCATCTCATATTCCCTCTTTCTTACTCAGAAGAAACATCTCTCAGCGTACACCTCAATCCATCGTGCATCAATTGATGCATCAAAGACCGCTCAGAGCACTCCAGCCCCTTCCAACCCATTCCAGCCCCTTCCAACCCATTCCAACTGCCATACGCACTAGACAGTCCTCAAGCGCTTAGTCTCCTCTACCAGGCATTAACATCATCCCACAGAATTATACCCCACTATAGTTCCGCACTTATTCAACACCTCTCTAGTAGATCAATAAGGGATATTCTACTATGCCGCACCTCATAATACTCTAGACTCTCAGTCTATTCCCCTCTATCAATCCTTCACCCGGATTGTCTATACTCAAGTCACCGTAATCGACCAACTCATACTCTCGATTCACCGTCCCAAATCCAACGCTCTGCACCAATGATCGTCGAACTTCTACGATCGCCTCTATTCCTCCTCTTCGATCTTCAGGAACCATATAAATCGGACTACCCTCATATCTTTCATTCCACTCATTCTCAATCTCATTCAGTTATCAATTAAGTTCCCTCATTCATCGCTCATATTGACTTGATTACTATCTGCAGCTCGTCAACTCCTACGTCCATGCAAGTATTTTGCTCTCCACAACCTTTCTCTCCACTCCGGAGCAAGGTGACTCTACCACATAATCCAGTTTTAACGACTACTCGTTCAAATCACTCTTGCACCTTATTTACAACCGTGTACTTCTGTCGACGACCCACAAAGGCTAAAACTCTATTCCAATGCACCAGTAATAATCCTCGTCTCAGTAATGGACAGACTGCTTTTAGATTCTATCCAGCTGCTCTTCAGAGAGTCCTTGACTATCCAGCTCCTCTTCTCTTGTGCCACTCGGTAACATTATTTCCAGCCAGGCTTACGTCAAGATCCAGATCATCTTCCTTCATTTTAAATCATCTTTGGGGGTTCTGAATCGGCTGATTACCCAAGACAGAGCCCCCATCCTGAGTCTCTACCCAGCCAACTATCATCGAATCATCATCGATCCATCATCGATCCATCATCCATGTACAAAACTAAAATCCTCTCTTACTTGCGCCCCCCTCTGTCCTTTAGAAATAGACTTACACATTTAAATGGCAAACCAAATCCCTTAAATATTTGGGTGTGGTCTTACAGAAAGAATCGACAATTAGAGAATTAGAGAAATATACTCGTCTTTTCTCCACAGTAATCTTAAAAAATTGACTCTTAAGAAAATTAATGTTCCTTATGAAAATTAATGTTTTGCCCAGATTTCCCTATCAGTTTCAGACTCTTCCAATTTCTATCTACAACCGGCTGTTTGATGAGTGGAATAAAACAATCTCAAGATTTATATGGCAAGTAAAAGAACCTCGAATCCGATTTAAAACTCGGTAGTTGGGATTTACTTTAAATAACTGTATTTCAGCTCAAATCAGAGCGTTGCTGGTGTGACCCAGAATATGAAGCTCAATGGTCTCATATTGAGAGTAATGTGGTGCCGGAGGTTCCTGTACAGGTCTTACTGGCAGATGACAGACGCTTGAGTCATTTGGAGGAAGTGAAGAATCCCTGGGTCAAATCTGTTATAATCTTAAAATGGTTGGTTTATGACTAAGGTTCCAAAATAGAACCAAATAGGACCAAATAGAACTGATCTAAGATTAAAGTCTTGATCACAAAAGGTATAAAATGTCTTTCACCAGATTGTAAAAGAAAATCAAATGAAAAGCTTTGAAACGTTGAAAGAATCTGGCTTGCAGCTGCAACCAAAGTTATAAACGATATCGATCTTGCATTGGACAATCATGAAGAATGTGCTGCTGTTTCTGTTGATCCATCAAAGGCCTTTGATCCAGTGGATCTCTGGATTCTCTGTGATCTCTGGATTCTCTTGGATCTCTGGATTCTCTTGGATCTCTGGATTCTCTTGGATCACTGGATTCTCTGTGATCACTGGATTATCTTGGATCTCTGGATTATCTTGGATCTCTGGATTCTCTCGGATCTCTGGATTATCTTGGATCTCTGGATTCTCTTGGATCTCTGGATTCTCTTGGATCTCTGGATTCTCTTGGATCTCTGGATTCTCTTGGATCCCTGGAATCTTTGTGATCGTCTGGATGCTTTTGGGTTTGATACAAATTCTTAAATTTTTTTAACAGATGACGTCACAAATAGAGCTCAAACTGTTTCTGCTGATGCTTTCAATCTGAATGTACCTTAACCTTAATAAAGGAGTTCCTACAAGGCTCCGTCCTTGGACCACTGTTATTTACAATTTACATAAACTCAATTGGGCATAATGTAAAACACAGTATTGTATACTTGTATACAGATGATGCAGTTCTGTGTGTTAGAGCGCCTCCTGCTGCACAAGTGATTCAACATATTCACTCCAACAAAACTGTGATCATTTAAAACATTAATGAATTCAAATAAAACTAAATGTATGCTGTTTTCCAAAAGACACTCTAGAGACCCAAAAAATGGAAATAAGATTGAACAAGTACTCTATTACAAATACTCGGGCATACAAGAGCCACAAATAATCTTAAAGACAGATTGTCATTTTTATTCAGAAACAAAATGTGTTTTTCTCTTAAACAGTTCATCCAGATCACATAATACTCAGTTCTAGATTATCGTGATATTATATATATGCAATTAGCTCTAAGGTTCAGCTTTATGGTTCAGCTCTGAGGTTCAGCTCTAAGGTTCAGCGCTGAGGTTCAGATCTGAGGTTCAGCTCTAAGGTTCAGCTCTGAGGTTCAGCTCTAAGGTTCAACTCTAAGGTTCAGCTCTAAGGTTCAGCTCTGAGGTTCAGCTCTAAGGTTCAGCTCTGAGGTTCAGCTCTAAGGTTCAGCTCTGAAGTTCAGCTCCAAGGCTCAGCTCTAAGGTTCAGCTCTAAGGCTCAGGTTTTTACAAGGTTCATAAATCTGAGCTTTCAAGGGGAATGATATCTAAATTGTACCAATGCATTTCTAATTTGGACAGTTACTCCACAAAATATATTAAAAACAATTTGGAAGGTTATCTTGTTTTGACAGATGGAAAGTGGAAAAGTGTGTGCACGTCCCAATGGAGAACCACAGAATCACATGTCTGGAAGGAATTTTGCTGGGAAAATGTGTCACAGGGAAACGTTAATAGTACAGACTGTTGGAGAAACTGTGGCACCAGGAGGCAAACTATAGCACGTGTTCTGGGACTGTCCTGTCGCTCAGAAATATGTGACTAAAGTTCACAAAACACTTCAGACTGTTTTTGACATTTCCATCCCTCTGAACTTTAGAACTATGTATTTGGGCCTCAAAACTCCTGCCATGGACATGGATCTTTGGAATGTACTAGTTGCCGTGGAAAAGAAGGCCATCACAAAGAGGCTGACACTGACCTGACCCACAATCAAGGACTGGACTGACATATAATCAAAGTGTTTATTTGGAACTGTCCCTTTATGTTGATTTTTTTTCTCAATGGGTTTCTTATCCTGTTTAAACAGTGGTTAAAATAATAGAACTCAAAATATTGTCTTATGATAAGGCACTTGATTCACGTTTGTAGAGTCAGTCAGTTTTGTCAAACCACTGGAATATGTAACTCTGACAGTAACTACAGTTTTAGACGTATGTGCCCTATTTGATTTCAATGGTAAATTGGTAGCATGGAAGGTTAGAATAACTTACTCTGGGACTCAAACTTGGAATCTAGAATATTAATGTGTGCATGTTACAGGATTTGATGATGTCATAATCTCAGATGGAGGACAAAACACCGCAGTTACAGTATTTCTTGTGTAGACTTTAAGCAGAGCATCTCCCCAGGCGCTGATGCCGAGTGGCAGAGTGTGAGTCGAACATGGCTGATGTGGATCCTGCTCGTTCATTGGCCTGAGCAGTGTACGACTGATATTTAGGATTTGTGGATGAAGTGCTGCAGCTTTCAGGTCCATCTGGGCATTATGCGCATGAGAGCTCCACCCCAGTGGAAGTGATGTCCCATCTGTCACAGCAGCTCGCGCACGCCGCATGGCACAGGCCCCTCCCTCCTCAGTGTGTGGCACAGGCCCCTCCCTCCACAGCGTGTGGCTCAGGCCCCTCCCTCCTCAGCGTGTGGCACAGGCCCCTTCCTCCTTAGCGTGTGGCTCAGGCCCCTCCCTCCTCAGCGTGTGGCACAGGCCCCTCCCTCCTTAGCGTGTGGCTAAGGCCCCTCCCTCCTCAGCGTGTGGCATAGGCCCCTCCCTCCTCTCTGTGAGGGCAGCTTATGTGCTGCTGGTGCATGCTCTGTACTGGAACTTGGGAGTCAAAACTTCTCAAATTACTAAGTACAGGTCTGTTCCAGCAGGTTTAGGACACAAGAGCCTCAGCACAGTGTGATTCAAACTGCATATGCGCAGTTCTAGACCAAATAACCCTAATATATATATATATATATATATATATATATATATATATATATATATATATATATATGGTGTTTCGCACCTCTGGTATAATGGCGGCTAAGATAAATGGGCACATGGATCAATACAAGAGCACTGCTCAGAAAGGCATCGGCAAAAATACCAGAGGTGTGAAACACCAGCTCCTGGTGACAAAACACTCGCACAGGACTGTAGAACCCAACACACCAACCTGAGCACTGCCTGGATCCATTACAAGAAATCATACGACTCAATGCCACACACTTGGATCATTGAATGCTTGGAGTTGTACAACATCAATGGGGCTCTAAGAGCCTTCATAGGGAAACCTATGAGGTTGTGGAAAAACACCCTTGAAGCCAATGGCAAGACACTTGCACAAGTGTCCGTCAAGTGCGGCATATACCAAGGTGACGCGCTGTCCCCACTGCTGTTCTGCAGAGGTCTGAACCCCCTCACTGCTGTTCTGCAGAGGTCTGAACCCCTTCACTGCTGTTCTGCAGAGGTCTGAACCCCCTCACTGCTGTTCTGCAGAGGTCTGAACCCCCTCACTGCTGTTCTGCAGAGGTCTGAACCCCCTCAGCCAAATAATCAACAAGACAATGGCTATGGATACGACTCAGGAATGGGGCTAGCATCAGTCACCTCCTCTACATGGAAGACATCAAGGTGTATGCTAAGAGCGAGCGGGACATTGACTCCCTGATCCACTCCACCAGGATCTACAGCTCAGATATCACAATGTCAGAGAAATGTGGTCAGATAGTGACCAAGAGAGGGAAGGTGGTCCACACAGAGGGAAGGTGGTCCACACAGAGGGAAGGTGGTCCACACAGCGGGAAGGTGGTCCTCACAGAGGGAAGGTGGTCCACACAGAGGGAAGGTGGTCCTCACAGAGGGAAGGTGGTTCACACAGAGGGAAGGTGGTCCAAACAGAGGGAAGGTGGTCCACACAGAGGAGGTCTCAGTCCCAGAAGGAACAATAGCAGACATTGAGGACAGTTACAAGGACCTAGGAATCCCACAGACAAATGGCAACGAAGAGGAAACAAGGAAAGCGGCTACGGCCAAATACCTACAATGAGTGATTCCTGCCAGTGATCCGATACCCTGCAGGAATAATCAGTTGGCCAGAGGAGGAGATACAGACCACAGATGTTAAGACACAAAAGCTCCTGACCATGGATTCCATCCATTGGGTTCTATCCCAAATCCAGCACCCTGAGACTGGACACAAGCCGTAAGGAAGGAGGCCGAGGACTAGTGAGCGTGAGAGCCACTATCCAGGACGAAACGTCCAAGATCCATAAGTACATCAAGGACAAGGCTGCTACAGATGATGTGGTCAGTGAATGTCTCAGATAAGGGGGAACAGAGGATGATGAGGTGCTGGAGGGACCATCAGGGGAGGACACGCCCCTACATGGGAAGTAACACCGGAACATAACTGAAGTGGCTGATATCACGAAATCCTGGCTAGAAAGAGCAGGTCTGAAGGACAGAGGCCCTGATCATGGCAGCACAGGAGCAGGACCTGAACACCAGATCAATAGAGGCCCAGATCTACCACACCAGACAAGACCCAAGGTGTAGGCTGTGCAAAGGGCCCTGAGACCATCCCACACATAACTGCAGAGTGTAAGATGCTGCAGGGACAGCACACATGGAGCTCCATCACCAGGAGCTGGCATAGTGTAAGACACATCTGTGCAAAGTACGGGCTGGAGACCCCAAGGGCAAAGAGGAAACACCTCCAAAGGTGGTGGAGAACGACCGAGCCAAGGTCCTCTGGGACTTCCAGATACAGACAGAGAGAATTGTAATGGAGAACCAACCGGACATAGTGGTGGTCTCAAGGGTCAGAGGAAAGCCTTGGTGGTGGACATTGCAGTGCATCATGGGATATAAAACATCCAGAATAAAGAACATGAGAAACTAGAGAAATACCAAGACCTCAGAGAGGAGCTGGAGAAGGCCTGGAGCGTGAAGGTATCGGTGGTGCCCGTAGTGATCGGAGCACTGGGGGCAGTGACCCCCAAACTGGAGGAATGACCCCCAAACTGGAGGAATGACCCCCAAACTGGAGGAATGACCCCCAAACTGGAGGAATGACTTGAGCAGATCCAGGAAAAACATCAGACATCTTGGTCCAGAAAAGTGCAGGAACAGCAGAGATACTGAAGAACCCTCAAGCTCCCAAGGGCCTCTGGAGGAGGACCCGAGCTTGAAGGGGAAAAAAAATAAAATAAAAGAGACCGACCGCGGAGAGAGGAAGTTTATATATATATATATATATATATATATATATATATATATATATATATATATATATATATATATATATATATATATATAGATAGATAGATAGATGGATGGATGGAGAGATAGATATGCGCACAATATACAATCTAAGTAGGTAGTCGAAAAACAAAATCAAAACATATGTAGAAACCAACATTTTTTTTTTTTCAAATCTTAAATCTTGAATTAAAATTTAAGGCCCACTTACTCGATACAAATTGAGTATTAATGTAATTTTTCCATTCGTCTGATGTCTGTTCCTATGTCAGTCCAGTCTGTTATCATTGGTGAGGTTTGTGTCATCTTTTTCTTTGTGATGGATTTTCAAATATCATTCTGAAAATTTTTCATGTTGCTGTTGTTGTTGTTGTTGCTGCTGTGTTGGTGTGAGTGGCCAATAACACAAACTTCTACCAATATGACCTGTGACTATGTGGGGGGAGGCATCTATGCTAACTGCATCTATGCTAACTGCATCTATGCTAACTGCATCTATGCTAACTGCAAAAAGCTAACTGCATCTATGATAACTGCATCTATGCTAACTCAAATCAAACATGTGGAGGACACAACAAACATGTGAAGGACACAGCAAACATGTGGAGGACACGGCAAACATGTGGAGGACACAGCAAACATGTGGAGGACACAGCAAACATGTGGAGGACACGGCAAACATGTGGAGGACACGGCAAACATGTGGAGGACACAGCAAACATGTGGAGGACACAGCAAACATGTGGAGGACACAGCAAACATGTGGAGGACACAGCAAACATGTGGAGAACATAGCAAACATGTGGAGGACACAGCAAACATGTGGAGGACACAGCAAACATGTGGAGGACACAGCAGACATGTGAAGGACACAGCAGACATGTGAAGGACACAGCAAACATGTGAAGGACACAGCAAACATGTGGAGGACACAGCAAACATGTGGAGGACACAGCAAACATGTGAAGGACACAGCAAACATGTGGAGGACACAGCAAACATGTGAAGGACACAGCAAGCAAGTGGAGGACACAGCAAACCTGTGAAGGACTCAGCAAACATGTGAAGGACACAGCAAGCAAGTGGAGGACACATTACACCTGTGAAGGACACAGCAGACATGTGGAGGACACAGCAAATATGTGAAGGACACAGCAGACATGTGGAGGACACAGCAGACATGTGAAGGACACAGCAGACATGTGAAGGACACAGCAAACATGTGGAAGACACAGCAAACATGTGGAGGACACAGCGGACATGTGGAGGACACAACACACATGTGGAGGACACAGCAGACATGTGGAGGACACAGCAAACATGTGGAGGACACAGCAAACATGTGGAGGACACAGCAGACATGTGGAGGACACAGCAAACATTTGGGGGACACAGCAAACATTTGGAGGACACAGCAAACATGTGGAGGACACAGCAAACATGTGAAGGACACAGCAGACATGTGGAGGACACAGCAGACATGTGGAGGACACAGCAAACATGTGGAGGACACAGCAAACATGTGGAGGACACATCAAACATGTGAAGGACACAGCAGACATGTGGAGGACACAGCAAACATTTGGGGGACACAGCAAACATTTGGAGGACACAGCAAACATGTGGAGGACACAGCAAACATGTGGAGGACACAGCAAACATGTGAAGGACACAGCAAACATGTGGAGGACACAGCAGACATGTGGAGGACACAGGGAACATGAGAAGGACACAGTAAATATGTGGGGGACACAGCAAACATGTGGAGGACACAGCAAACATGTGAAGGACACAGCAAACATGTGAAGGACACAGCAAACATGTGGAGGACACAGCAGACATGTGGAGGACACAGGAAACATTTGGGGAACACAACAAACATGTGGAGGACACAGCAGACATGTGGAGGACACAGCAAACATGTGAAGGACACAGCAAACATCTGGAGGACACAGCAGACATGTGGAGGACACAGGAAACATGAGAAGGACACAGCAAACATGTGGGGGACACAGCAAACATGTGCAGGACACAGCAGACATGTGGAGGACACAGCAAACATGTGGAGGACAAAGCAAACATGTGAAGGACACAGCAAACATGTTGAGGACACAGCAGACATGTGGAGGACACAGGAAACATGAGAAGGACACAGCAAACATGTGGGGGACACAGCAAACATGTGGAGGACACAGCAAACATGTGAAGGACACAGCAAACATGTGGAGGACACAGCAAACATGTGGGGGACACAGCAGACATGTGGAGGACACAGCAAACATGTGGAGGACACAGCAAACATATGGGGGACACAGCAAACATGTGATGGACACAGCAGACATGTGGAGGACACAGCAAACATGTGGAGGACACAGCAAACATGTGGAGGACACAGCAAACATGTGAAGGACACAGCAAACATGTGGAGGACACAGCAGACATGTGGAGGACACAGCAAACATGAGAGGGACACAGCAAACATGTGAAGGACACAGCAAACATATGGAGGACACAGCAAACATGTGGGGGACACAGCAAACATGTGGAGGACACAGCAAACATGTGTAAGACATAGCAAACAAGTGGAGGACACAGCAAACATGTGGGGGACACAGCAAACATGTGGAGGACACAGCAAACATGTGAAGGACACAGCAAACATATGGAGGACACAGCAAACATGTGGAAGACACAGCAAACATGTGGAGGACAAAGCAAACATGTGGAGGACACAGCAAACATGTGAAGGACACAGCAAACATGTGGAGGACACAGCAAACATGTGGAGGACACAGCAAACATGTGAAGGACACAGCAAACATGTGGAGGACACAGCAAACATGTGAAGGACACAGCAAGCAAGTGGAGGACACAGCAAAACTGTGAAGGACACAGCAAACATGTGGAGGACATAGCAAACATGTGAAGGACACAGCAAACATGTGGAGGACACAGCAAACATTCGGAGGACACAGCAGACATGTGGAGGACACAGCAAACATGTGAAGGACACAGCAAACATGTGGAGGACACAGCAAAAATGTGGAGGACACAGCGGACATGTGGAGGACACAGCAAACATGTGGAGGACACAGCAGACATGTGGATGACACAGCAAACATGTGGAGGACAAAGCAAACATGTGGAGGACACAGCAAACATGTGAAGGACACAGCAAACATGTGGAGGACACAGGAAACATGTGGAGGAAACAGCAAACATGTGAAGGACACAGCAGACATGTGGAGGACACAGCAGACATGTGAAGGACACAGCAGACATGTGAAGGATACAGCAAACATGTGGAAGACACATCAAACATGTGGAGGACACAGCGGACATGTGGAGGACACAACACACATGTGGAGGACACAGCAGACATGTGGAGGACACAGCAAACATGTGGAGGACACAGCAAACATGTGGAGGACACAGCAAACATGTGGAGGACACAGCAGACATGTGGAGGACACAGCAAACATTTGGGGGACACAGCAAACATTTGGAGGACACAGCAAACATGTGGAGGACACAGCAAACATGTGAAGGACACAGCAGACATGTGGAGGACACAGCAGACATGTGGAGGACACAGGAAACATGAGAAGGACACAGTAAATATGTGGGGGACACAGCAAACATGTGAAGGACACAGCAAACATGTGAAGGACACAGCAAACATGTGGAAGACACAGCAAACATGTGGAGGACAAAGCAAACATGTGGAGGACACAGCAAACATGTGAAGGACACAGCAAACATGTGGAGGACACAGCAAACATGTGGAGGACACAGCAAACATGTGAAGGACACAGCAAACATCTGGAGGACACAGCAAACATGTGAAGGACACAGCAAGCAAGTGGAGGACACAGCAAACCTGTGAAGGACACAGCAGACATGTGGAGGACACAGCAAACATGTGAAGGACACAGCAAACATGTGGAGGACACAGCAAAAATGTGGAGGACACAGCGGACATGTGGAGGACACAGCAAACATGTGGAGGACACAGCAGACATGTGGATGACACAGCAAACATGTGGAGGACAAAGCAAACATGTGGAGGACACAGCAAACATGTGAAGGACACAGCAAACATGTGAAGGACACAGGAAACATGTGGAGGAAACAGCAAACATGTGAAGGACACAGCAAACATGTGAAGGACACAGCAAACATGTGGAGGACACAGCGGACATGTGGAGGACACAGCAAACATGTGGAGGACACAGCAGACATGTGGAGGGCACAGCAAACATGTGGAGGACACAGCAAACATGTGGAGGACACAGCAAACATGTGGAGGACACAGCAAACATGTGAAGGACACAGCAGACATGTGGAGGACACAGCAAACATTTGGGGGACACAGCAAACATTTGGAGGACACAGCAAACATGTGGAGGACACAGCAAACATGTGGAGGACACAGCAAACATGTGAAGGACACAGCAAACATGTGGAGGACACAGCAGACATGTGGAGGACACAGGGAACATGAGAAGGACACAGTAAATATGTGGGGGACACAGCAAACATGTGGAGGACACAGCAAACATGTGAAGGACACAGCAGACATGTGGAGGACACAGCAAACATTTGGGGGACACAGCAAACATTTGGAGGACACAGCAAACATGTGGAGGACACAGCAAACATGTGGAGGACACAGCAAACATGTGAAGGACACAGCAAACATGTGGAGGACACAGCAGACATGTGGAGGACACAGGGAACATGAGAAGGACACAGTAAATATGTGGGGGACACAGCAAACATGTGGAGGACACAGCAAACATGTGAAGGACACAGCAAACATGTGAAGGACACAGCAAACATGTGGAGGACACAGCAGACATGTGGAGGACACAGGAAACATTTGGGGAACACAACAAACATGTGGAGGACACAGCAGACATGTGGAGGACACAGCAAACATGTGAAGGACACAGCAAACATCTGGAGGACACAGCAGACATGTGGAGGACACAGGAAACATGAGAAGGACACAGCAAACATGTGGGGGACACAGCAAACATGTGCAGGACACAGCAGACATGTGGAGGACACAGCAAACATGTGGAGGACAAAGCAAACATGTGAAGGACACAGCAAACATGTTGAGGACACAGCAGACATGTGGAGGACACAGGAAACATGAGAAGGACACAGCAAACATGTGGGGGACACAGCAAACATGTGGAGGACACAGCAAACATGTGAAGGACACAGCAAACATGTGGAGGACACAGCAAACATGTGGGGGACACAGCAGACATGTGGAGGACACAGCAAACATGTGGAGGACACAGCAAACATATGGGGGACACAGCAAACATGTGATGGACACAGCAGACATGTGGAGGACACAGCAAACATGTGGAGGACACAGCAAACATGTGGAGGACACAGCAAACATGTGAAGGACACAGCAAACATGTGGAGGACACAGCAGACATGTGGAGGACACAGCAAACATGAGAGGGACACAGCAAACATGTGAAGGACACAGCAAACATATGGAGGACACAGCAAACATGTGGGGGACACAGCAAACATGTGGAGGACACAGCAAACATGTGTAAGACATAGCAAACAAGTGGAGGACACAGCAAACATGTGGGGGACACAGCAAACATGTGGAGGACACAGCAAACATGTGAAGGACACAGCAAACATATGGAGGACACAGCAAACATGTGGAAGACACAGCAAACATGTGGAGGACAAAGCAAACATGTGGAGGACACAGCAAACATGTGAAGGACACAGCAAACATGTGGAGGACACAGCAAACATGTGGAGGACACAGCAAACATGTGAAGGACACAGCAAACATGTGGAGGACACAGCAAACATGTGAAGGACACAGCAAGCAAGTGGAGGACACAGCAAACCTGTGAAGGACACAGCAAACATGTGGAGGACATAGCAAATATGTGAAGGACACAGCAAACATGTGGAGGACACAGCAAACATTCGGAGGACACAGCAGACATGTGGAGGACACAGCAAACATGTGAAGGACACAGCAAACATGTGGAGGACACAGCAAAAATGTGGAGGACACAGCGGACATGTGGAGGACACAGCAAACATGTGGAGGACACAGCAGACATGTGGATGACACAGCAAACATGTGGAGGACAAAGCAAACATGTGGAGGACACAGCAAACATGTGAAGGACACAGCAAACATGTGGAGGACACAGGAAACATGTGGAGGAAACAGCAAACATGTGAAGGACACAGCAAACATGTGGAGGACACAGCAAACATGTGGAGGACACAGCGGACATGTGGAGGACACAGCAAACATGTGGAGGACACAGCAGACATGTGGAGGACACAGCAAACATGTGGAGGACACAGCAAACATGTGGAGGACACAGCAAACATGTGGAGGACACAGCAAACATGTGAAGGACACAGCAGACATGTGGAGGACACAGCAAACATTTGGGGGACACAGCAAACATTTGGAGGACACAGCAAACATGTGGAGGACACAGCAAACATGTGGAGGACACAGCAAACATGTGAAGGACACAGCAAACATGTGGAGGACACAGCAGACATGTGGAGGACACAGGGAACATGAGAAGGACACAGTAAATATGTGGGGGACACAGCAAACATGTGGAGGACACAGTAAACATGTGAAGGACACAGCAAACATGTGAAGGACACAGCAAACATGTGGAAGACACAGCAGACATGTGGAGGACACAGCAAACATTTGAAGGACACAGCAGACATGTGGAGGACACAGGAAACATTTGGGGAACACAGCAAACATGTGGAGGACACAGCAGACATGTGGAGGACACAGCAAACATGTGAAGGACACAGCAAACATCTGGAGGACACAGCAGACATGTGGAGGACACAGGAAACATGAGAAGGACACAGCAAACATGTGGGGGACACAGCAAACATGTGCAGGACACAGCAGACATGTGGAGGACACAGCAAACATGTGGAGGACAAAGCAAACATGTGAAGGACACAGCAAACATGTTGAGGACACAGCAGACATGTGGAGGACATAGGAAACATGAGAAGGACACAGCAAACATGTGGGGGACACAGCAAACATGTGGAGGACACAGCAAACATGTGAAGGACACAGCAAACATGTGGAGGACACAGCAAACATGTGGGGGACACAGCAGACATGTGGAGGACACAGCAAACATGTGGAGGACACAGCAAACATATGGGGGACACAGCAAACATGTGATGGACACAGCAGACATGTGGAGGACACAGCAAACATGTGGAGGACACAGCAAACATGTGGAGGACACAGCAAACATGTGAAGGACACAGCAAACATGTGGAGGACACAGCAGACATGTGGAGGACACAGCAAACATGAGAGGGACACAGCAAACATGTGAAGGACACAGCAAACATATGGAGGACACAGCAAACATGTGGGGGACACAGCAAACATGTGGAGGACACAGCAAACATGTGTAAGACATAGCAAACAAGTGGAGGACACAGCAAACATGTGGGGAACACAGCAAACATGTGGAGGACACAGCAAACATGTGAAGGACACAGCAAACATATGGAGGACACAGCAAACATGTGATGGACACAGCAAACATGTGGAGGGCACAGCAAACATGAGAAGGACACATCAAACATGTGGGGGACACAGCAAACATGTGGAGGACACAGCAGACATGTGGAGGACACAGCAAACATGAGAGGGACACAGCAAACATGTGTAGTTCAGGGCAAACAAGTGGGACACATGACTCTGAACACGCCCTCTGTCCCACTGTCCCACATGACTCTGAACACGTCCTCTGTCCCACTGTCCTACATGACTCCGAACACGCCCTCTGTCCCACGTGACTCTGAACACGCCCTCCGTCCCACTGTCCCACACGACTCTGAACACACCCTCTGTCCCACATGACTCTGAACACACCCTCTGTCCCACATGACTCTGAACACACCCAGTGTCCCACATGACTCTGAACACACCCTCTGTCCCACATGACCCTGAACACACCCTCTGTCCCACATGACTCTGAACACACCCTCTGTCCCATATGACTCTGAACACACCCTCTGTCCCACATGACCCTGAACACACCCTCTGTCCCACATGACTCTGAACTCACCCAGTGTCCCATATGACTCTGAACACACCCAGTGTCCCACATGACTCTGAACACACCCTCTTTCCCACATGACTCTGAACACACCCTCTGTCCCACATGACCCTGAACACACCCTCTGTCCCACATGACTCTGAACTCACCCAGTGTCCCATATGACTCTGAACACACCCAGTGTCCCACATGACTCTGAACACACCCTCTTTCCCACATGACTCTGAACACACCCTCTTTCCCACATGACTCTGAACACACCCTCTGTCCCACATGACCCTGAACACACCCTCTGTCCCACATGACTCTGAACACACCCTCTGTCCCATATGACTCTGAACACACCCTCTGTCCCACATGACCCTGAACACACCCTCTGTCCCACATGACTCTGAACACACCCTCTGTCCCACATGACTCTGAACACACCCTCTGTCCCACATGACTCTGAACACACCCTCTGTCCCACATGACTCTGAACACACCCTCTGTCCCATATGACTCTGAACACACCCTCTGTCCCACATGACTCTGAACACACCCTCTGTCCCACATGACTCTGAACACACCCTCTGTCCCACATGACTCTGAACACACCCTCTGTCCCATATGACTCTGAACACACCCTCTGTCCCATATGACTCTGAACACACCCTCTGTCCCATATGACTCTGAACACACCCTCAAAGTCTCAAATCAAAGTCCAGACCTAAATAGTCTAAAATCTGTGGAAGATCTGAAAAGTGCTGTTCACAAACGCTCTACTGAAATCTGCCTGAGCTCTGCTTTGTAAAGAAGGTTGAACATGTCAGTGTGTAGGTGAGCAGAGCTGCAGAGACAAACCCAAGAGGCTTTCAGCTGGAACTGCAGAGGAAGGCGGGGCCTGAATACTGGAAAACACTGGACAATTCAGATGAATTCCTTTTTTTTATTATTATCTCGAAATCACATATAATTTTCTTTTCGCTTAAAGGCTGAATAGAAGATTTTTCGCCGATTTGAGAACTCAAGCCACTGTTAGTCCCTATTTTTAAAACCCCCACCCTCCTGTCCTTTCCGAGAGGCCGCCTCCCATCAAACCTCGAGCACGCCACTGCCTACTGCGTTTCTTTATTAGCGCGACTGCATCGCATCTTTTGTCCCCGCAAATTTCCGTCTCTTCTGAGCTCGAACACACACTGATGGAACTCGCTGCTTGCTTCGCTAAACACACACCGATACAACCGCTATGCACATTCAGGGAAACATGCTGCTATGGGAACCAGGCTGCAGGTGTGCGGTAGCAGGCAGGGAATGATTGACATGTGGGAGAACTACTGAGCTGTCCACGCCACCAGGAAATGAGACACTAATTGGTCGCCAGAAATCCTCTATTCAACCTTTAAATTGTGTGCGACTTCGTGTTGTTCTTTGAAAATACCAATAAAGTGTATTTAACTTTGTGTTCGTGACGTGACAAAATGTGGGAAAGTACAAATACCATCGCAAACCACTGTAAATAATCACACAAAATATTAGAAGGCGTAGAATCAATTTATCTATTTATTGCCATTTTAACTAGATATTCTGTTTACTTTGCGTGTGTTGTGTTCAACAGGGCGTGAGTGAGTGTAGTCTTTAATGTGTCAGAATACTAGAACAGAAACACCTTCCCATTCCTTTGGGCCAGATACCTCAAGAGTTTCTCTAATTGAGTTCTACCTTGTTGAAATAAAATCAATAAATAACGGGAACTATTTTCTGTTGCACATTCGTCTTCTTTTTGTGAAACCCATTTTTAAAATCCTGATATTATTTTAGGGTTGTTCTGGGCCTGTCCAGTCCATTGTTTTGCTCCTCCGTGCTGTGTTCTCTCTGACCTTGGCGAGCCTGATCACTGGCAGATTGCTACATGGTAGGGGCACAGCAGCTATTATTTTGACTCAGTGCTGAATAGACTGCCAATATTTTTTCCCAACCGGATGGAAGAGGTCAGCTGACCAAAATGAATGTCTGCTCTACGCTCTCATAACTCTTCTAAACAGGTTCATGGTGGGGTCGTATTTCTGGCTTTATTTTCCTGCATGTTGGGCTTGTGTCAGTTATCTGCACATGTGCCTGCTTTTTAACTGTTCCACTGCAGAGAAATGTGCAGTGACGTGAAGTACACTGGAGACTGGAGCTCCGCAGACAATATGATATAATATATGTAAAGCCTAAATGAAATGAATGTTTGCCTTTTTAGCACTCACCTGCTTTCACAAGTAATGGAGTTTGACTCCTACATATCTACAACTGGAAAGAATGAACCCGGCCGTCCCTCTGGACCTTGAACATGACACTGGGATTTAGATGTTTTGTACATGCCTGATGCTTTAATAGCACTTATCTTTTGAGCTGAGAGTTTTGTCTCAGTTTTGTTTTGTCCATTGAGTGTGGTCCTCAGTAGGAGTTATCCAGACATGACTTAAATCCTAGAGCTTAAAAATGTCAAAAACAGAACTAGGTAATTTTAAGTCTCTGCAGCAGTTCAAATGTACTGCTCACTTAACTAATGTATTCTGAGCATCCAAGTATTTTACTGGAATGAATTTATGAGAGCTTTCTTTAAAATTTTATTTAAAACATATAAAAACTAACACAGAGAAAGAGAAACAAGACCAGTGAGAGAGCAAGCATGAAATAAAAGCAGCAGATATCCCACAAATAAATAAAAATTAAATTCAGCCTAGAAAACCCTAAAAA
The DNA here is from genome assembly GCF_026437365.1 of Eucyclogobius newberryi. Taxonomy (NCBI): domain Eukaryota; kingdom Metazoa; phylum Chordata; class Actinopteri; order Gobiiformes; family Gobiidae; genus Eucyclogobius; species Eucyclogobius newberryi. Next base: position 28,275,707 of record NW_027315846.1, on the reverse strand, counting down.
AAAGGGAGTGTCTGCGCGGCCGAAACTGCCATGTTATTTTTGTGCCGGCCGCGCGCCGCGGCTCCTGAAACTGTGCAGCTATTTGATCGCGTTTTAGCGCCGTTTTAGACCGCGCCGGGTTAAGGTTAGGGTTAGGGTTAGGGTTAAGGTTAAGGTTAAGGTTAAGGTTAAGGTTAAGGTTAAGGTTAGGGTTAGGGTTAGGGTTAAGGTTAAGGTTAGGGTTAGGGTTAGGGTTAGGGTTAAGGTTAGGGTTAGGGTTAGCCATGAGGCTATAACGGGCTATAAGGGAAATGCCGCGGTCCCTGAAATTGTGCGGCCATTTGACCGCTCTCCAGCCACGGCCTAAAAAAAAACCTCCCCATTTCCGAATGTAATTTTTCCAATTTTACGTATGTCCAGTATAATGTCAGTCCAGTTTTTGATTGTCGGCGCGTTTTGTGTCATCTATTTATTTGTAAGCACCTTTTTCGCTGCTGCCAGGAGGAGGCTCCAGAGAGAGCTGCTGGATGTGTCCATGGCAGGAGTCCTGAGGCCCAAATACAGAGTCCTGAGGCCCAAATACAGAGTCCTGAGGCCCAAATACAGGGTCCTGAGGCCCAAATACAGAGTCCTGAGGCCCAAATACAGAGCCCTGAGGCCCAAATACAGCCCCTTAAGGTCCAAATACAGCCCCTTAAGGTCCAAATACAGCCCCTTGAGGCCCAAATACAGAGTCCTGAGGCCCAAATACAGAGTCCCGAGGCCCAAATACAGAGCCCTGAGGCCCAAATACAGAGTCCTGAGGCCCAAATACAGAGCCCTGAGGCCCAAATACAGCCCCTTAAGGTCCAAATACAGCCCCTTAAGGTCCAAATACAGCCCCTTGAGGCCCAGATACAGAGTCATGAGGCCCAAATACAGAGTCATGAGGCCCAAATACAGAGTCCTGAGGTCCAAATACAGTCATGAGGCCCAAATACAGTGTCCTGAGGCCCAAATACAGTCATGAGGCTCAAATACAGAGTCTTAGAATACACACTTTTCCAACAGAATTCCCTCCAAACATGTGATCCTGTGGTTCTCCAGTGAGATGTACTTATACTTTCACACTCTTCATCCTCCAGAACAAAGTGACCCTCTCTTTCCCATTGACCCTTCATGTGATCAGTAGTGATTGTCCAGATTGTTAATACATTAAAATTTTATTTAGATATTATTCCCATTGAAAGTTCAGATTTGTAAGATTTAATGAATGTTTCAGTCAAAAGGCTCTGATGGTAATTTTTTATTCATTGATATGAGAGACCAGGCACAGCCCTGTCTCACTCCCCTTTCCAGAATCCGTGGATATGTCAGTTGACCATTGATTTTATTTCTTGACGTTGGACCAGAAACATAGGAACTTGTTTTGGTGATTTGGTGCAACATAAAACAATGAACAAAGAATAAGTCAAAAAGAGAAACAATTTAAATCTGGTATGGAATAAAAATAACAATAGGCTATACAGTCAAAAACTAAGAATAAAAATAGGCTTATAATGTACACAAATGTACAGTTAAATGGACAGATGTAGTTCAGAAAGTGAACAGTGAGTGATTAATGATGGTTAAAGTGACAGTTTAAGAAGTGTTCACGAGTCCAACAGCAGAGGATAAGAAACTGTTCTAGTGGAGGGAGGTTGTGGTCCTGATGGACCGGAGCCTCCTGACTGAGGGGAGTGGCCTCCTGCCTGAGGGGAGTGGCCTCATACCTGAGGGGAGTGGCCTCCTACCTGAAGGGCGTGGCCTCCTACCTGAGGAGAGGGGGCTCCTTTCTGAGGGGAGTGGCTCAAATAGTCCATGTCCAGGGTGAGAAGAGTCGGCTGTGATCCGACCTGCTCGTCCCAGAGTCCTGGCACAAAAGGGTTCATGCTGGAAACTGGCATCAAACCCAAAACCTGATTAAGAAAAAGATTGTAAAAGGGAAGGAAGTCCAATGCTATTGAAGGGCCCCCTCAAAAAACTCCCCAGGCACTCCTGACACAAACCCTCAGAAGGAACTGGATATTTGACCTCATTAACTCACCACACCCGCCGCACTCTATGTATTTTCCAATCTCCCACATTTGGCAGTCGATGTATTTAGTCACAGAGTTTATGTCTTAAAGCAGACGCCAACATGGAGCAGACAGTCTAATGTGAAACACAAATAAATCATGTTTCACCATGTGACCACAACCCAAACTCACACGCTGGGTATGTGTGTCCGGTGGTCGTCTGAAGCTTTGGGTCATTCCAAGCCTTGTGTAAACGCTGTACAACAAGCCCTCAAAGTGGTATGTTTTGGGTGTTTTAAAATAATATATTTGTTTCTAGGTAACAGTACCCAAGTCTACCGGGGTCCAGCTGAGCCACTGTTGCTCTTTAGATTACACCTGTTTTGTATTGTAAACTAGTCTTACCTCTGCCTGCTATTGGGTGATTTCCGGACTGACTGTGTTACTTTGTTTAAAGATGTAGTTAACAAATGAAATATGGACCGCACCGCAATAGAACATGCATGAGCATCATTCTATTTGTTTTGATATGAGCTCTGTAGCTGAAGACTCTCTGCACCCCTGTTACCTGCTCTGTGACAGGTCACAGACTCTCTGCACCCCTGTTACCTGCTCTGTGACAGGTCACAGACTCTCTGCACCCCTGTTACCTGCTCTGTGACAGGTGACAGACCCTCAGCACCCCTGTTACCTGCTCTGTGACAGGTGACAGACTCTCTACACCCCTGATACCTGCTTTGTGACAGGTGACAGACTCTCTGCACCCCTGTTACCTGCTCTGTGACAGGTGACAGACCCTCAGCACCCCTGTTACCTGCTCTGTGTCCAGTGACAGACTCTCTGCACCCCTGATACCTGCTCTGTGACAGGTGACAGACTCTCTGCACCCCTGTTACCTGCTCTGTGACAGGTGACAGACTCTCTGCACCCCTGTTACCTGCTCTGTGACAGGTGACAGACTCTCTGCACCCCTGTTACCTGCTCTGTGACAGGTGACAGACTCTCTGCACCCCTGTTACCTGCTCTGTGACAGGTGACAGACTCTCTGCACCCCTGTTACCTGCTCTGTGACAGGTGACAGACTCTCTACACCCCTGATACCTGCTTTGTGACAGGTGACAGACTCTCTGCACCCCTGTTACCTGCTCTGTGACAGGTGACAGACCCTCAGCACCCCTGTTACCTGCTCTGTGTCCAGTGACAGACTCTCTGCACCCCTGATACCTGCTCTGTGACAGGTGACAGACTCTCTGCACCCCTGTTACCTGCTCTGTGACAGGTGACAGACTCTCTGCACCCCTGTTACCTACTCTGTGACAGGTGACAGACTCTCTGCACCCCTGTTACCTGCTCTGTGACAGGTGACAGACTCTCTGCACCCCTGTTACCTGCTCTGTGACAGGTGACAGACTCTCTGCACCCCTGTTACCTGCTCTGTGACAGGTGACAGACTCTCTGCACCCCTGTTACCTGCTCTGTGACAGGTGACAGACTCTCTACACCCCTGATACCTGCTTTGTGACAGGTGACAGACTCTCTGCACCCCTGTTACCTGCTCTGTGACAGGTGACAGACCCTCAGCACCCCTGTTACCTGCTCTGTGTCCAGTGACAGACTCTCTGCACCCCTGATACCTGCTCTGTGACAGGTGACAGACTCTCTGCACCCCTGTTACCTGCTCTGTGACAGGTGACAGACTCTCTGCACCCCTGTTACCTGCTCTGTGACAGGTGACAGACTCTCTGCACCCCTGTTACCTGCTCTGTGACAGGTGACAGACTCTCTGCACCCCTGTTACCTGCTCTGTGACAGGTGACAGACTCTCTGCACCCCTGTTACCTGCTCTGTGACAGGTGACAGACTCTCTACACCCCTGATACCTGCTTTGTGACAGGTGACAGACTCTCTGCACCCCTGTTACCTGCTCTGTGACAGGTGACAGACCCTCAGCACCCCTGTTACCTGCTCTGTGTCCAGTGACAGACTCTCTGCACCCCTGATACCTGCTCTGTGACAGGTGACAGACTCTCTGCACCCCTGTTACCTGCTCTGTGACAGGTGACAGACTCTCTGCACCCCTGTTACCTGCTCTGTGACAGGTGACAGACTCTCTGCACCCCTGTTACCTACTCTGTGACAGGTGACAGACTCTCTGCACCCCTGTTACCTGCTCTGTGACAGGTGACAGACTCTCTGCACCCCTGTTACCTGCTCTGTGACAGGTGACAGACTCTCTACACCCCTGATACCTGCTTTGTGACAGGTGACAGACTCTCTGCACCCCTGTTACCTGCTCTGTGACAGGTGACAGACCCTCAGCACCCCTGTTACCTGCTCTGTGTCCAGTGACAGACTCTCTGCACCCCTGATACCTGCTCTGTGACAGGTGACAGACTCTCTGCACCCCTGTTACCTGCTCTGTGACAGGTGACAGACTCTCTACACCCCTGATACCTGCTTTGTGACAGGTGACAGACTCTCTGCACCCCTGTTACCTGCTCTGTGACAGGTGACAGACCCTCAGCACCCCTGTTACCTGCTCTGTGTCCAGTGACAGACTCTCTGCACCCCTGATACCTGCTCTGTGACAGGTGACAGACTCTCTGCACCCCTGTTACCTGCTCTGTGACAGGTGACAGACTCTCTGCACCCCTGTTACCTGCTCTGTGACAGGTGACAGACTCTCTGCACCCCTGTTACCTGCTCTGTGACAGGTGACAGACTCTCTACACCCCTGATACCTGCTTTGTGACAGGTGACAGACTCTCTGCACCCCTGTTACCTGCTCTGTGACAGGTGACAGACCCTCAGCACCCCTGTTACCTGCTCTGTGTCCAGTGACAGACTCTCTGCACCCCTGATACCTGCTCTGTGACAGGTGACAGACTCTCTGCACCCCTGTTACCTGCTCTGTGACAGGTGACAGACTCTCTGCACCCCTGTTACCTGCTCTGTGACAGGTGACAGACTCTCTGCACCCCTGTTACCTACTCTGTGACAGGTGACAGACTCTCTGCACCCCTGTTACCTGCTCTGTGACAGGTGACAGACTCTCTGCACCCCTGTTACCTGCTCTGTGACAGGTGACAGACTCTCTACACCCCTGATACCTGCTTTGTGACAGGTGACAGACTCTCTGCACCCCTGTTACCTGCTCTGTGACAGGTGACAGACCCTCAGCACCCCTGTTACCTGCTCTGTGTCCAGTGACAGACTCTCTGCACCCCTGATACCTGCTCTGTGACAGGTGACAGACTCTCTGCACCCCTGTTACCTGCTCTGTGACAGGTGACAGACTCTCTGCACCCCTGTTACCTGCTCTGTGACAGGTGACAGACTCTCTGCACCCCTGTTACCTACTCTGTGACAGGTGACAGACTCTCTGCACCCCTGTTACCTGCTCTGTGACAGGTGACAGACTCTCTGCACCCCTGTTACCTACTCTGTGACAGGTGACAGACTCTCTGCACCCCTGTTAACTGCTCTGTGACAGGTCACAGACTCTCTGCACCCCTGTTACCTGCTCTGTGACAGGTGACAGACTCTCTGCACCCCTGTTACCTGCTCTGTGACAGGTGACAGACTCTCTGGGACTACTAATTGTCACGTTACAGTGAATTTGTGACAACGCTGGATGCGAGTGCGTTGTTAAAACTGTAAACCATCTGAAATAATGTAACGTGTGAAGAAAATGTGTTTTTAATTTATTGTTTTGAAGCTTTAATAAATGTAACCTTTTGTACATTGGTCTCTGTCCAATGATTTAAAGTCCTAACAGACCTGTTTGACCTGTATGGAGCGGGGGTTAAATAATGAATTTGAGGGTTCCCTGTCCCTTGTTCTAAAAATAGGGTGGCATTGTTGCATATGTGAAGCAAATACTGTGGGTAAAAAGACGGCCCGACCACTCGCAATGCTACAATTGCAATTCGCAATATATCAAAATTATATCCATCCATCCATCTTCTACCTCTTTATCCGGGGCCGGGTCGCGGGGGCAGCAGTCTGAGAAAGGGACTCCCCAGACACGTCCTCGAACCCCTCCGGGGGGATCCCGAGGCGTTCCCAGGCCAGCCAAGAGACATAGTCCCTCCAGCGTGTCCTGGGTCTTCCTCGGGGCCTCTTCCTGGTGGGACATGCCCGGAACACCTCCCCAGGGAGGCGCCCAGGAGGCTTCCGGAACAGATGCCCGAGCCACCTCAGCTGGAGGAGCAGCGACTCTACTCCAAGCTCCCCCCGTGTGGTCGAACTCCTCACCCTATCTCTAAGGGAGCGCCCAGCCACCCGGCGAAGGAAATTCATTTCGACCGCTTGTATCCGCGATCTTGTCCTTTTGGTCATTACCCAAAGCTCATGACCATAGGTGAGGTCAGAACGTAGAGTGACCGGTAAATCGAGAGCTTTGCCTTTCGACTCAGCTCCTTCTTTACCACAACAGTCCGATGTAGCGACTGCATTACTGCAGCTGTTGCACCGATCCGCCTGTCAATCTCACGCTCCATCCTTCATCACTCGTGAACAAGACCCCGAGATATTTGAACTCCTCCACTTGGGGCAAGGAGCCCCCACCCACCTGGAGAGGGCAAGCCACCTTTTTCCGGTCGAGAACCATGGCCTCAGATTTGGAGCTGATTCTCATCCCAGACGCTTCACACTCTGCTCAAACCGTCCCAGTGCAGCTGCAGGTCCTGGTTTGATGGAGCCATCAGGACAACATCGTCTGCAAACAGCAGAGATGAGATCCTGTGGTCCCCAAACCGGACACCCTCCGACCCCTGACCACACCCTCTGACCCCTGACTGCGCCTAGAAATTCTGTCCATAAAAACCATGAACAGAAGCGGTGACAAAGCGCAGCCCTGAGGAGTCCAACATGCACTGGGAACAGGTCTGACTTACTGCCGGCAATACGCACACAGCTCCTACTCCGGTCATACAGGAACCGGAGAGCCCTGAGCAAAGGGCCCCGGACCCCGTACTCCCGGAGCAACCCCCAAAGGACACCCCGAGGGACACGGTCAAAAGCCTTCTCCAGATCCACAGAGCACATGTGGACTGGTTGGGAAAACTCCCATGAACCCTCGAGCACCCGATGGAGTGTCTAGAGCTGGTCCAGTGTTCCACGACCAGGACGAAAACCACTCTGAACCTCCTGAATCCGAGGTTCTATCGGTCAGATTCTCCTCTCCAGTACCTTGGAATAGACCTTACCGTGGAGGCTGAGGAGTGTGATCCCTCTGTAGTTGGAACACACCCTCCGGTCCCCCTTCTTGAACAGACGGACCACCACCCCGGTCTGCCAGTCCAGAGGCACTGTCCTTGACCGCCACGCGATGTTGCAGAGACGTGTCAGCCAAGACAGTTCTACAACATCCAGAGACTTTAGGTCCTCAGGGCGGATCCCATCCACCCCCGGAGCCACCGAGGAGTTTGCCAACAACCTCAGTGACTTCAGCTTGGGTGATAGATGAGCCAGCCTCTGAGTCCTCAGTCCCTGCTTCCTCCTCAGAAGACGTGACTGAGGGATTAGGGAGGTCCTCAAAGTTTTCCTTCCACCGTCCGACGACATCACCAGTCGAGGTCAGCAGGTCTCCACCCGCACCGTAAACGGTGTTGGTGAAGCACTGCTTCCCCCTCCTGAGGCGCCGGATGGTTTGCCAGAATTTCTTTAGGGCCGACCGATAGTCCTCCTCCATGGCCTCCCCGAACTCATCCCAGGCCCGGGTTTTTGCCTCTGCGACAGCACGAGCTGTGGCCCGCTTGGCCTGCCGATACCTGTCAATGACCTCAGGAGACCCACAAGCCAGAGTGGCCTGATAGGCCTCCTTCTTCAGCCTGACGGCATCCCTTACTTCCGGTGTCCACCATCGGGTTTGGGGGTTGCGACCACAGCTTTTAGCAGCCGCATCAACAATGGCCTCAATGTCCCCAGCCTCCCCCGGGACCTGGGAAAAGCTCTCCCGAAGGTGGGAGTTGAATACCCTACTGACAGAGGGCTCCGCAAGACGTTCCCAACAGACCCTCACAATCTGCTTGGGTCTGCCAAGTCTGTCCGGCTTCCTCCTTCGCCAGCGGATCTAACTCACCACCAGGTGGTGATTGGTTGACAGCTCCGCCCCTCTCTTCACCCGAGTGTCCAAGACACGCGGCTGGAGGTCAGATGACACAACAACAAAGTCGATCATTGACCTCCAGCCTAGAGTGTCCTGGTGCCATGTGACTTGATGGACACCCTTGTGCTTGAACATGGTGTTCGTTATGGACAATCCGTGGCACAGAAGTCCAATAACTGAACACCGCTCGAGTTCAGATCGGGGAAGCAGTTCTTCCCGATCACCCCTCTCTAGGTGTCACTGTCATTGCCCACGTGGGCGTTGAAGTCCCCCTGTAGAACAATGGAGTACCCGGTCAGTGCACTGTCCAGTACCCCTCCCAAGGACTCCAAGGGACGCGACCCTCTAGTCCATCGGGGTGAAATCCAACACGTGGCGGCTGAGCTGAGGGGCTATAAGCCCACAACAGCCCCGCCTCTCCCTGCGGGCAACACCAGAGAAGTGGAGCGTCCAGCCCCTCTCGAGGAGATGGTTCCAGAGCCCAGACTGTGCTGGAGGTGAGGCCGACTATATCTAGTCGATACCGCTCAACCTCCCGCACAAGCTCAGGCTCTTTCCCCCCCAGCGAGGTGATATTCCATGTCCCCAGAGTTAGTTTCTGTGTCCGGATATCTGGTCGTCGAGGCCCCTGCTGTCGACTGCCGCCCAGATCTCTCTGCGCCGGCCCCTTATGGATCCTCCTGCGGGTGGTGGGCCCACTGGAGGGCGGCCCCACATCGCTCTTTCAGGCTGTGCCCGGCCGGGAGGGGGAAAGACCAGGCGCTCGCCATCGAGCATCCATCCCAGGCCTGGCTCCAGGATGGGGCCCCGGTGACGCCGATCCGGGCGACATGTCTGGTCTTGTTCTTGAACTCACTATAATGGGCTTCTGAACCGATCTTTGTCTGACCCGTCACCTAGGACCTGTTTGACTTGGGAGACCCTACCAGGGGCTTAAAGCCCCCGACAACATAGCTCCTGGGATCATTCTGGAGCTCAAACCCCTCCACCACGTTAAGGTGTCGGTTCAAGGAGGGGATCAAAATTGTATCAAGAATAAAATAAATGGGAGCTGTGGACATGTGTATTCACCCTTAGAGAAAGGGAATTGAACTTACAAGAGAAAACAGCGGTCAGTCTTCTGGGGAAAAAAATTACATGAAAGACAAAAATCAAGGGCAATCTGTGTGTTTTTAAAGAGGGCAAAAGGCCTTTTAAAAGTCTGACAAATATTTGCCCAAATAGACAGAGCTGTTTTCCATTGTAATATCAAAATGATTACATTACACATGTTATAATAATAATAATAATAACAACTTTTATTTATATAGCGCTTTTCAGTGACCCAAAGACGCTGAACATAATAAAAAAAGGGGGGGGGGTATTTACAGACAGGGGGGGACAACACGTACAATACACATTAATATACAGATAAAATGAACAAGACAGAAGAAGTAGAGAGAAAAAGATGGGGATGTAACAGGGGGTAGAAGAGTAGACAATGGGGTAGAGGAGGCTAGGGGTAGGGGAGGTCATAGGCTTGGGTGAAGAGGTATGTTTTTAGGCGGGATTTGAATGTTGTGAGTGAGGGAGAGTGGCGGACAGGTTGGGGGAGGGAGTTCCAGAGTCGGGGTGCTGTTCGGGAGAATGCTCTGTCGCCAAAAGTTTTGAGTCGGGATGTTGGTGCAGTCAGGGTGAGAGAGGAGGAGGATCGGAGAGCTCGGGAGGGGCGGTGGGGGATGAGGAGGTCAGACAGGTAGGGGGGGGGCAAGGTGGTGAAGAGCTTTGAAGGTGAGGAGGAGTATTTTAAAGTTTATGCGCTGCTTGATGGGGAGCCAATGGAGAGAGCGGAGAACGGGAGTGATGTGATCACGGGACCGGGTGTGGGTGAGGAGGCGGGCAGCGGAGTTTTTGACCATTTGGAGTCTGTGGAGGGAATGGGAGGAGATGCCAGTGAGGAGGGAGTTGCAGTAGTCGAGGCGGGAGGAGATAAAGGCATGGATGAGGGATTCAGCAGCGGGGAGGGTGAGGCAGTGTCGGATTTTGGCGATGCAGCGGAGGTGGAAGTATGAGGTCTTGACGATGTGGCTGACATGGGGAGTGAAGGAGAGGGTGGGGTCCATGATGACACCGAGATTGCGTACCAGGGTAGAGGGGGTGATGGTCGAGGTGTCGATGCTGAGTGAAAAGGGACCAGTTTTATTGAGAGTGGATTTGGTGCCAATGAGGAGGAGCTCTGTTTTGTCACTGTTCAGTTTGAGGAAGTTGAGAGTGAGCCATGATTTTATTGTAGAGATGCAGGTTTCAATGTGGCTGAGGGGAGGGTTTTGGGTGGATTTGGTGGTGAGGTATATCTGGGTGTCGTCAGCGTAGCAGTGAAAGTCCAGGTTGAGTTGGCGGAGGATGTGACCAAGGGGGAAGAGGTAGCAGATGAAGAGGAGGGGGCCGAGGACTGAGCCCTGGGGGACCCCCTGCGTTACTTGGGAGAGGGTGGATGAGTGACCGGAGAGGGAAATGAACTCTTGCCTGTTGGTGAGGTAGGATGTGAGCCAGTCAAGTGCAGAGCCCTCAACACCCAGTTGGCGCAGCCTTTGTAGGAGGATGGAATGGTTTATAGTGTCAAAGGCTGCGCTGAGGTCTAGTAGTAACAGGATGTTGAGGGCCCCGGAGTCTGCAGAGGTGAGGAGATCGTTGAGTACTTTGACCAGGGCTGTTTCAGTGCTGTGAAGTGGGCGAAAGCCAGATTGGAGGGGTTCATAGAGGTTGTTTGACTGGAGGTGGGTGTGAAGTTGGGCGGCGACGATGCGTTCCAGCGTTTTTGAGAGGAACGGCAGGTTGGAGATGGGGCGGTAGTTGGAGAGGTTGGCGGAGTCTAGGGTGGGTTTTTTGAGGATGGGGGTGATGGAGGCCAGTTTGTAGATGGAAGGAACATGGCCGAGGGATAAAGACTGGTTGAAGAGGGTGGTGAGATGGGGGATGAGAGCAGGGAGGCAGGCCTTGGTTAGATTCGTTGGGAGGGGGTCGAGAGAGCAGGTGGTGGTTTTGGAAGCGGTGATGAGGTCTATGATATGAGAGGAGTTAACAGAGGAGAAGGTGGTGAGGGGAGGGAAGGGTGGGTGGTCAGGGAGAGGAGGGGGGGCAGGGGTGGGGGTGGTGATGGAGTTAATGGAGACGGCAGTCATGGAGCTGTTGATTTTGGAAATTTTGTCATTGAAGGCAAGGAGGAAAGAGTTGCAGAGGTCAGGGGAGGAGGGTGGAGTGATGTCCGGTGGCTGGAGCAGCTTGTTGACGGTGGAGAACAGGGTGCGAGGGCTCCGGTGGGAGCTGTTGATGAGGGTGGAGAGGTGGGCAGATTTGGCGGCTTGGAGAGCGTCACGGTAGGAGGAGATGTGTAATTTGAAAGCTTCGGCGTGGACGGTGAGGCGGGTTCTTTTGAGGAGTCGTTCGAGTTGGCGGCCAGTCTGCTTCATGGTGCGGAGTTCAGGGGTGTACCAGGGGGCGGGGTTGATGTATGAGACGGAGGAGGTTTTCCAGGGGGCTAGGGAGTCAAGGGAGTCGGAGAGGGTGGTGTTGAGCATGACAGCATAGTCGTCGGGGGAAGAGGGGGGGGAGTCAGGGGGGAAAGCAGAGGATATGAGCTGGGAGAGCATGAGGGGGTTGACTGACTTGATATTGCGGTAGGTGATGGTGCGTTTTTTGGGGTTGTGGGGCGAGGGTAGGGGGGCGGAGAAAAGGATGCAGAGATGATCAGAGAGTGGGAAGGGGAGGGGGTGGGGCTTAGATATGGGTAGGAGAGAGGAACAGACTAAGTCCAGAGTGTGGCCTTTGGTATGGGTGGGGAAGTCAATATGTTGGGTGAGATGGAAGCAGTCCAGGAGAGAAAGGAAGTCGGATGTCAGTGGGGCGTTGGGGCAGTCAATGTGGATGTTGAAGTCACCAGTGAGTAGGAGGCGGGCAGAGAGAGAGGATGCGATGGTGAGGAGTTCAGACAATTCAGTGAGGAAAGAGGGGTGGGGCTTTGGGGGACGATAGATCAGGATAGCGGTGATAGAGTTGGGGAGGGAGAAGGCGAGGTATTCAAATGATGAGATGGATGGAAGGTTGAGGTTCAGTTCAGTGATGGATGTAGATTTTTTTATGAATAACAGCAAGACCTCCCCCACGCCCGGAGAGGCGGGGTTTGGCAGTGTAAGTGTAGTTGGAGGGAGTGGCTTGGTTGAGAGCATAGAAGTCCAGGGGCTGTTGCTATGTTTCACAGAGGAGAAGCAGATCAATGTTATTGTCCAGTAGCAGTTCAGATATAACAGGTGATTTGTTGGAGAGGGAGCGGCAGTTCAGCAGTGCAAGGGAGATGGATGGGGGCGCGGAGATGGATGGGGGCGCAGGGGTGGGGGGGCGGAGGTTGCTGAGGTTGGCAGTGCGGTAGGTGGGGGTGACGGGGGGGCGAAAACTAGTCCAGAGTGAGGGGATAGGTGAGCCGTCGTTGGAGTGTTGGTTATGGGAGAGACCAGAGCCCCTGTGGATGTAGCGGGGCCGGCAAAGGATCCCAGCTGAGCTAGCTGCAGAGGCAGCAGCAGCTGGGAGACGGTGGTTATGGTTGAGGAGGTGAAGGTCAGCAGCGGTGTAGGTGAGTAGGCGAGAAGTTGGTGGAGCGGTGGCCTGGAGGCGCGGGAGTGATAGTCCGAGGAGGAGATGGAACGTAGCAGCAGATGAGAGTAATCCAGTTAGTATGTTGGCAGTGGCTAGAGGCTGGTTAACTAGAAGCTGGTGGGCAGAGAGTTGTGAAAAAGCAGCAGTGGACCGGGATTTGAAGCTGGTGGAGTGAGTGGCGTTGGTTGCCCCAGACCTTGTCTGCATGGCAGGGAGGCCCCGCGATACCATGACGGACCTCAGCAGGTGTTAAGCCAGCTGTTAGCTGGCGGCTAGGGCAGTAGATAGTCCAGGAGTGAGGGAGGAGATGAGTGATGGACGGTGCAGTAATGTCCGATGAAGTTAAGGAACAGGGATGTAGACAGAAGACAACACAGAGACGCGGGAACAAAACAAAACAATGGAAACGACTAACAAAACAAAGACGTTGGGACAGAAGCGGCAGTCCACATACCAGACGCCGGCGTTGCTCTAGCCCAATCAAGACGCATTTGAGTCCAGTTTTGTGACCAGATCGCCCCTGTCTGTGGAGCGGGGAAAGCAGAGAAACGGGGCTGTACCTTGGTTGTATGGGGCTGCTTTTCTCCGGGTGGAGCCGGTGCCCCGCTCTCCGTGTCTGCTCCTGTGGCGGGCTGGGGCCACACCTTCGCCCAGGTACAGACCTCCGGGGCGGCGGGTGCGGGAGCGCGGAGCCGGTGTTCGGGCGTGGAAACGCCGGTGCAGCGGAGGAGAAGCGGCGCCGCTCGCTCGTGGTGCGTGCGGCTCGTGGTGGTGCGTGCCGCTCGTGGTGAAGCCGGTGATCGGACACGGAAACGCCGGTGCAGCGGAGGAGAAGCGGCGCCGCGTGCGGCTCGTGGCGGTGCGTGCCGCTCGTGGTGAAGGCGGTGACCACTTTTTGTCTGTTTTATGTTTTCATATTTCATATTCTGCAGCCCTAATCACAGTAATAAAACAGTTTAATGGCAATCCATCAGAAATGTGCAAAAACGAGCCTCTATCTAGTTTGGTTGAGGTTAAGTATCATACAAATGCATCAGAGAAGACAATATTGTAAATTGTCACATTAGGCTTATATATTCACACAGAGCATTTTTACAGAGTTTCCTCATTATTACTTTACTCTGAGTTGTTCTGATGCAGGTTTGAGTAATGCTCCAGTGCTATGGAAATGTTTGTTTACCCCTACCCCCTATCCCCACCCACAACCTGCACAGAGTTGTAACTGTATAAAATGAAGAATCAGAGTGACTCGAAAGTTCTTAAAAGTTCCATAGACAAAGTATGTTACAGTGTGGTGATGATACATGGAACTGTCACTATGAAGAGCAATTTTGAACAGGAAGTCAATGGACCTGTTTCTATTACTATGTCATTTTTTTTATCAACATTATAGTTTATAATGAACAAAATGTAAAATGTCTCCTGTCCTTAAAAGAGGCCCCTTCTCACCCCTCCCTTCCATATTTGGCCCCTTCCCCATCATCCCGCCAGCAGAGCGGAGCTGGCACCAACATAAAGCACCAGCCTCTGCTGTCTCGTGCCTGACGTGCTGCCAACTCGTGTGAAGCTAACTCGGGCTAGCATGCGCGAGGAGCCAGGGAGAAGAGGTAAACACTGAATCTTTGGATTCGTTTCAGGCATCCGGTTGTACAAGCTTCTGCGTAAACCGTGAGTGGGCAACAATGCTCGGACTGTGGACCACGGTTAATAAACAAAGCAATGATATTATCCGTGAATGTAGTTCGGCAGCTTTTGGTTCTTGTTCAGCCGCATACACAAGATGACTGAAGTATTCCATAGCAGTTTTCTTCAGAGATCAGTATTGTGTTTTTTAGCTGTTTTCCAAAACAAAGCTGTGGTGATGAAACGCCTTCCAAGGATCCTTTTCCCAAACACTTTTCCGTTCCTGACCAGTCAGTCCCTTTCTAAGCCGTACCGTCCTGGTGTTCTGGTGTGCCCTTGAGGCTCTGTAGTGTGGGTATTCAGTCTTGAGTGGCTGTGAGTGCGCTGATGGAGCAGAGGGGTGCCAGGCTGCTCCTTTTCAGTCTGTCCAGCCGACACACTGAAAAGGAGCAGCCTGGCACTGTCAGGAGCAGTGTCAGGAGCAGTGCCAGGCGCGGCGTGGTAGAGAGCCCACAGCAGAGGTGGGTCTGGGGGACAGCAAGAGGAAAACCAGCAGCTGAGGGTATAATGTTGACAGGCTGGACGTTACACTGAGGGAGTGTGACCACGGCCTCGATTGGGATATTTACATTAGACTTTTAGCCCAAAGGCTCAAATGATGAAATGTTATTTCATCTAATGATATTCACCATATTCCCGTTGGCCTGAGCGCCGCCGTTCAACGTAATCCTCCTCCCTGTTGTATTAGTGAACACAGGGACCTCCAGAGAAAACAAGTTCTACACAGACAAAAAGCCGTCTTCAGGTCCAGGGACTCAGTGTTGTCTTGTTGGTCACATGAACATTGGACATTTGACACAAATCAATCGACTTTAGAGCGTTTTAGAGGCCAGACTATTCCCCCGTTCTTGAACCAACAGAGTTCCCACTGGACCAGAAGTGCCACAACGACAGAAATGCCACGACGACCGAAGTGCCACAACGACAGAAGTGCCATGACAGAAGTGCCATGATGACGGAAGTGCCACGACGACGAAAGTGCTGATCAAATGGGAAAGAGGGAGAAGTGGGTGGGGCTAAATAAGGTAAGGTAATAATGTCTGAAAAGTGTCAAATAAGAGCCAATATTGTTCCCCTCCCTCTGAGAGGGAAAGAGAACCCTACAACCATTTTCTGTGCTTTTAAATGTAACTCTGTCCTTGGTCCTGACTCTGGCACCAGCAGGAGGCCGGTCCATGTTTAGTCCTGACTCTGGCACCAGCAGGAGGCCGGGCCCTGTTCAGTCCTGACTCTGGCACCAGCAGGAGGCCGGTCCGTGTTTAGTCCCGACTCTGGCACCAGCAGGAGGCCGGTCCATGTTTAGTCCTGATTCTGGCACCAGCAGGAGGCCGGGCCCTGTTCAGTCCTGACTCTGGCACCAGCAGGAGGCCGGTCCGTGTTTAGTCCCGACTCTGGCACCAGCAGGAGGCCGGTCCATGTTTAGTCCCGTCTCTGGGCACCAGCAGGAGGCCGATCCATGTTTAGTCCTGACTCTGCACCAGCAGGAGGCCGATCCATGTTTAGTCCTGACTCTGGCACCAGCAGGAGGCTGATCCATGTTTAGTCCTGACTCTGGCACCAGCAGGAGGCCGGTCCATGTTTAGTCCTGACTCTGGCACAAGCAGGAGGCCGGTGCATGTTTAGTCCTGACTCTGGCACCAGCAGGAGGCCGGTCCATGTTTAGTCCTGACCCTGGCACCAGCAGGAGGCCGGTCCATGTTTAGTCCTGACTCTGGCACCAGTAGGAGGCCGGTCCATGTTTAGTCCTGACTCGGGCACCAGCAGGAGGCCGGTCCCTGAGGTCCTCGGATTCCAAGATGGTTCAAATGTTGTGCATATAGTTTCAAAAAGAGGTTTGGACATAAATATATAATCGATTGTGTAAATTAGACAGTTTTCAGTTATTAGTTTTAGTGAGGCATTAGAAGATAATCTTTGGTCATAACTCTTTTCCGCCTGTTCAATCAGCATTGTGAAGAAATACGGCATTAAAGTCTCCCCAATAACAAGTTGGTGATGTTATATTCAATGAGTAGTAAAAACCTTTTTGTTTGGAGCTCAGACGCATATTAAAGCTATTTTAGTGCAATTTAGGGAGATTTAGCAGAAAGTACTGCGGCCGCTTCTGACCCTGAGGTGCTGCAGGACACACTGCATTCATGACTCTGAGGACTCTTTTGTTCCTTTTGTCACTAGAGGAGGAAGTGATGACCTCGTAATGTTTGTTCTTAAGTCTATGTATGTCAGCCTCAAGGAGATGTGTCCCTTGGATGAACGCTAAATGAATGTTCCTTCTATACATAAAGTCTAGAACGCTGAGAACGCTTTTGTGGAGGATTCAGGCCCCGGGCGTTTCATGAGAGAACATTCATTTTATCCATTTACAACTGTGTATAACAGACAGCACAAAAACAGGCACGGATATAGTTTGACATATGTGTTTACCTGGACAGCCCCCTCAAGTACACACACACACACACACACAGATACACACACACACACACACACACGCAGGCACGCACACACACACACACACACACACACACACACACGCACGCACGCACGCACATACACACACACACACACACGCACACACATATACACACACACACACAGATACACACACACACACGCACGCACGCACGCACACACACACACACACACACACACGCGCACACACATATACACACACACACACGCACACACACACGCGCACACACACACACACGCACGCACGCACACACACATACACACACACACACACGCATACGCACACACACACGGAGACACACACACGCACACACACACACGCACACACACACACGCCCGCACACACACACACGCCCACACACATACACACACACACGCCCACACACATACACACACACATACACACACACATACACACACACATACACACACACATACACACACACATACACACGCACAAACCCACACGCACACACACGCACACACGCGCGCACACACGCACACACACAGAATGTGGAAGAGAAAAAAATGTATATGTTAAAAAACTAAAATAATGTAAGGAAAATAAAACAACAAATATATTATAAATAATAATAATAATAATAATAAAAAGCACTTTATTTTTTTTTAATTCAAGGACCAATAAACCCCAACCCTGTTAAATAAGTCTGTTACGATAACCATGGACAGTCTAGTGCCCCTCCCCTCCGCTATCATATGAAAAGGAAATATAAGGTAAATTAGATATTTGTACCTATCCCAGAAGCAAACATCCCTCAGTCAATAAAACATAATAATAATTAGTATTATTATTATTATAAAATAAAGTGTGTACGCTTTTCCATATCATGTCCGATCAACTGAGTCTACCACAGGTGGACTCCAAACAAGTTGTAGAAGCATCTCAAGGACGATCAGCGACTGCGTCACTTCAGCTGCTGCACCGATCCAACTGTCAATCTCATGTTCCATCCTTCCCTCACTCGTGAACAAGACCCCAAGATACTTGAACTCCTCCACTTGGGGCAAGGACTCCCCACCCACCTGGAGAGGGCAAGCCACCTTTTTCCGGTTTTGAACCATGACCTCAGATTTGGAGGAGCTGATTCTCATCCCAGCCGCTTCACACTCGGCTCAAACCGTCCCAGTGCAGCTGCAGGTCCGGGTTTGATGGAGCCATCAGGACAACATCGTCTGCAAACAGCAGAGATGAGATCCTGTGGTCCCCAAATGGGACACCCTCCAACCCCTGACCACACCCTCCGACCCCTGACTGCGCCTAGAAATTCTGTCCATAAAAACTATGAACAGAACAGGTGACAAAGTGCAGCCCTGAGGAGTCCCACATGCACTGGGAACAGGTCTGACTTACTGCCGGCACTGAACACAGCTCCTGCTCCGGTCATACAGGGACCGGACAGCCCTGAGCAAAGGGCCTCGGGATCCCGTACTCCCGGAACACCCCTCAAAGGACACCCCGAGGGACACGAGTGTTCTCCAGATCCACAAAGCAGATGTGGACTGGTTGGGCAAACTCCCATGAACCCTCGAGCACCTGATGGAGAGTCTAGAGCTGGTCCAGTGTTCCACGACCAGGACGAAAACCACTATGCTCCTCCTGAATCCGAGGTTCGACTATCAGTCGGATTCTCCTCTCCAGTACCTTGGAATAGACCTTATGGGAGGCTGAGGAGTGTGATCCCTCTGTCGTTGAAACACATCCTCTGGTCCCCATTCTTGAACAGAGGGACCACCACCCCGGTCTGCCAGTCCAGAGGCACTGTCCCCGACCGCCACGCGATGCTGCAGAGACGTGTCAGCCAAGACAGTCCTACAACATCCAGAAACTTTAGGTCCTCAGGGCGGATCTCATCCACCCCCGGAGCCACCGAGGAGTTTGCAAACAACCTCAGTAACTTCAGCTTGAGTGATGGACCTCTGAGTCCCCAGTCTCTGCTTCCTCTTCGAAAGATGGCCTTCCAAAACTCCTCCCAGCCCAGGGTTTTTGCGTCTGCAACAGCACAATCTGCGGTATGCCTGGCCAGCTAATACCCGTCAACGGCCTCAGGAGTCCTACAAGCCAAAGAGGCCTGGTAAGCCTTCTTCACCCTGACGGCATACTTTACTTCCAGCGTTCATCACCAGATTCAATGCCACCTGAGACCTTGCGACCACAGTCAATCATTGACCTAGGGTGTCCTGGTGCCACGTGCACTGATGTACACCCTTTTGCATGAACATAGTGTTTGTTCTGGACAATCCGTGGCTAGCACAGAAGTCCAATAACTGAACACCGCTCGGGTTCAGATCGGGGAAGCCGTTCTTCCCGATCACCCCTCTCCAGGTGTCACTGTCATAGCCCACGTGGGTGTTGAAGTCCCCCAGTAGAACACCGGAGTCTTTGGTTGGTGCACTGTCCAAAATCCCTCCCAGGGACTCCAAGAAGGCCGGGTAAGAAGGCCTGTAGACCAACACAACAGTGAGAGACTGTCCCCAACCCAAAGGCGTAGCGACCCTCTCGTTCACTGGGGAGAACTTCGACACGTGGCGGCTCAGCTGAAGAGCTGTAAACAAGCCCACACCACCCCACCGCCTCTCCCCGCGGGAAACACCAGAGAAGTGGAGCGTCCAGCTCCACTCAAGGAGATGGTTTCTAGAGTTCGAACTGTGCATGGAGGTGCCACTCAACTTCCCGCACAAGCTCAGGCCCCTGCGAGGTGACGTTCGATGTCCCCAGAGTTTCCGTGTCTGGAGATCTGGTCGTTGAGGCCCCTGCCATCGACTGCCACCAAGATCTCTCTGCACTGGCTCAAATACATAGTTTTGCTATCCAGTGGAATAATACACGCGAATGGAGGATGTAATTATCAATGGACGGGAAACAAAACATCGGAATTACGCACGAGTAAGATATTCCTTTATTGTCCCACATGGGGAAATTTCATTGGTGCAACGCAGGTAGATACAGAGGTAGAAACAGAAGAACAGATCACTTATAGGAAGTCTGAAAAACACTTTCAGTAGAAGATCTCCTATAAATAAATAAAAACTCCCATAGACAAATAAATAAATAAATACCATTGCATGTGATCCCGACAGTAATTGCACATGAATATGTGTCACGACAGCACATAGATTGCACATGAATTTCACAGTAATTGCACATGAATTGCACATGAATTCCAACAGCAATTGCACATACGACAGAATTGCACATCAGTATTAGGTTAGGTCAGTATTGCGACGGGATAACGTGACGATCTCCGGGTAAGACGACAGTTCTCCGCAGTTTCATGAGTTCCTCCTTTGTGTAAACGCCGTACGGCACCGGCCGGGGGGCGGGGCCGGAGCCGGGGGGCGGGGCCGGAGCCGGGGGACTCAGAGCCAAGACACATCGCAACGACACGACGAAAACACTCAATCCAGCTGAATAAAGTCAAAACAAGTTAATTTAAAGCGATTCCAGTGCGTGTCCCGATCGTTCGTGAAGTTCCTCTTTCATATAAACGTGTATATAAACGTGTACCGACGACACGCCGTACTTTAGTGTAGCTACTGGCGCCGGTGCCATGGAGGGACCAGACAACAATAATAATAATTTAAAAAAAAAGATTTTCCTTTACAATCCGGTAATGACCTTTGTTGTCCAGACTTTAATCTTAGATCTGTGCTGTTAGGTGTGAAATTTTGATCGGAAGATCAAGATTTTAACATCTTTGTTTAGTTTGTATGTTGTGATCAGCTCCTTCCATGTTGTAAGTACAGATTTTACCCAGGGATTCTTAACTTCCTCCAAATGGCCTGTGCAGGAACTCTCAGAACTTTTCAGGGCCTCGGGACTCCTGTCCTGGACACAATAAACAGTTACCTCTGGAGCATCTTCCTGGCAGCGGTGAAAAAGCCTTTCACAAAAAAATGGATGACACAAATTACACAGACAATAATTGATTGGACCGTCATATATTTGACATTCACGAAATCGGAAATGTCACATTTGGACTTGATTTAGCATTTGATGGACTCTGGACTAAATGGGACATTTGGTTTGGTTTATTTGTATGTTTTTGTTATTCATTGGATGTCTACTGATTTTGATCTGTGTCTACTGCTCTCTGCTCTTTTTGTTCTGTTCTATTGTGTTTTTTATATTTTTATATTAGAAAAAATATTTTTTTTTAAAAGAAACAGAAAAGAAACAATTTCTCCCAATGAGCTTCCTTTGTTGCACAATTCCAGACTGTAGGACTGGTACCGAGTTTGTGCAAAGCAGTGAAAAGCTGATGCGATGCAGAGCAGAAGTGGGTCATCCAGAGGCAGCAGCACAGGTCATACAACATGTATGAGGCCTGCACCAGTCTGACTCCTTCACAATGTCTACATCAAAATCACTGCTTGCCTAATGGTCTCAGAGATGCATCTGGACACGTAATGTGAGGTCATCTGTCTCTCACTTACACCAAATGTGTAGAGCCCTATTAACTGTGTGCGTGTTCATGTGTGAGTGTTCATGTGTGAGTGTTCATGTGTGAGCGTTCATGTGTGAGCGTTCATGTGTGAGCGTTCATGTGTGAGCGTTCATGTGTGAGTGTTCATGTGTGAGTTTTCATGTTTGAGTGTTCATGTGTGAGTGTTCATGTGTGTGTGTTCATGTGTGAGTGTTCATGTGTGAGTGTTCATGTGTGAGCGTTCATGTGTGAGTGTTCATGTGTGAGTGTTCATGTGTGAGCGTTCATGTGTGAGCGTTCATGTGTGAGTGGTCATGTGTGAGTGTTCATGTGTGAGCGTTCATGTGTGAGCGTTCATGTGTGAGCGTTCATGTGTGTGTGTTCATGTGTGAGTCTTCATGTGTGAGTGTTCATGTGGGCGTGTTCATGTGTGAGTGTTCATGTGGGCGTGTTCATGTGGGCATGTTCATGTGTGAGCGTTCATGTGGGCATGTTCATGTGGGCGTGTTCATGTGTGAGTGTTCATGTGGGCGTGTTCATGTGTGAGCGTTCATGTGTGAGCGTTCATGTGTGAGCGTTCATGTGTGTGTGTTCATGTGTGAGTGTTCATGTGCGAGTGTTCATGTGTGAGTGTTCATGTGCGAGTGTTCATGTGTGAGCGTTCATGTGTGAGTGTTCATGTGGGCGTGTTCATGTGTGAGTGTTCATGTGTGAGCGTTCATGTGGGCATGTTCATGTGGGCGTGTTCATGTGTGAGTGTTCATGTGGGCGTGTTCATGTGCGAGTGTTCATGTGCGAGTGTTCATGTGCGTGTGTTCATGTGTGAGTGTTCATGTGTGAGTGTTCATGTGTGAGTGTTCATGTGTGAGTGTTCATGTGTGAGTGTTCATGTGTGAGCGTTCATGTGCGAGTGTTCATGTGCGAGTGTTCATGTGGGCGTGTTCATGTGTGAGTGTTCATGTGTGAGTGTTCATGTGTGAGTGTTCATGTGTGAGTGTTCATGTGTGAGTGTTCATGTGTGAGTGTTCATGTGTGAGTGTTCATGTGCGTGTGTTCATGTGTGAGTGTTCATGTGTGAGTGTTCATGTGTGAGTGTTCATGTGTGAGTGTTCATGTGTGAGTGTTCATGTGTGAGCGTTCATGTGCGAGTGTTCATGTGCGAGTGTTCATGTGTGAGCGTTCATGTGCGAGTGTTCATGTGCGAGTGTTCATGTGGGCGTGTTCATGTGTGAGTGTTCATGTGCGAGTTTTCATGTGTGAGTGTTCATGTGCGAGTGTTCATGTGTGAGTGTTCATGTGCGAGTGTTCATGTGCGAGTGTTCATGTGGGCGTGTTCATGTGTGAGTGTTCATGTGTGAGTTTTCATGTTTGAGTGTTCATGTGTGAGTGTTCATGTGCGAGTGTTCATTTGTGAGTGTTCATGTGTGAGTGTTCATGTGTGAGTGTTCATGTGCGAGCGTTCATGTGTGAGCGTTCATGTGTGAGCGTTCATGTGTGAGCGTTCATGTGCGTGTGTTCATGTGCGTGTGTTCATGTGTGAGTGTTCATGTGCGAGTGTTCATGTGCAAGTGTTCATGTGCGAGTGTTCATGTGCGAGTGTTCATGTGCGAGTGTTCATGTGCGAGTGTTCATGTGCGAGTGTTCATGTGTGAGTGTTCATGTGTGAGTTTTCATGTTTGAGTGTTCATGTGTGAGTGTTCATGTGTGAGTGTTCATGTGTGAGTGTTCATGTGCGAGTGTTCATGTGTGTATGTGTGTGGGCTCATGCCCCGGCTCAGGCCCCAGCTCAGGCAGTGGGCCCTCCCAACTGAGAATGGGCCCTCACACTCTGACACTGTTCTCTCTCCACAGACACACATGCAGTCAATGGGAGCCCCACTGTGGAGCCCTTCCCTGAAGGCCTGTGCAGCATCATGTTTGGTGAGACGCTTCAGCTAAGCACTGTTATTACTCACCATTTTTGACTAAACAATAGTGAACTCCTTGGTTTGTGTCCAACCTATGCCCCAAGGGCCAATTCGTCTTGCTTACAGTTGTGACTAACAGATTCTCACCATGTCACCATTTAAAATGTTTGCTCTTATAATTGTGACCTGGATAACTGGTTAATCTTGACATCCTTCACAATAACATGCAAAGTCTAATCTTTATACAAAAATGTTTCAAATAGAAAGTTGGAGTTGAAGTCAAATATGTGTTACGAATTAGGTAGACTTCAAAATCTACACTTTATTGATGCTATCCTTTAGAAATAGAAAATCTAAATGATTTCTGGCTTCAACTGTATTAAACCCAGTTGTGAAAATGTGCTGTTTATTGTAGTTTGAGTGATCTTGAACGACATATGTTAATGTCGGTGTCGTCCCTCAGTCGTCCTGCAGAGTTCCATTGTAGAAAAAGGTTCAGTTGTTTCATCTGGACTCAGTTTTAGAAAAAACAAAACGTTTCGACTCTCATCCAAGAGTCATTGTCAATCTGTGAATTTAGATCGGGAAATATTTATTTTATTCCCTGTTTATTTTAAACCAGGAAACACTTTAAGACACAAACTGGTTCATCCTAAGGACAATATGCCGACCCAAAAACAAAGCAATGTAGTTTATTCTGTCCAATGTAGTGAAGAAAAGTTTGAAGAGTGTTACATAGAGAGACTGAACTGCCTCTGAACAAGAGGCTCTATCAGCACAGAAGACATGCAAGTTCAGGACCACAGAGCGCCGTGCATCTACATCTTGAAGCCTCTAATCACTCGTTTGAAGACTCTGAGGTGAAGATTCTAAGCAGGAGAAAAGATGTTTTGAAAGAGGATTTAAAGAGGCTATTTTTGTTAGAAAAAGAAAGACCTTCTTTAAACAGGAATGGAGGGTCAAGATTCAATCTTCCTGTTGTTTATAGTGGAATTTTGAACCCCTGGAGAGTTAGACGCCCAGGACATTTGGATGCTAATCAGTTTCACAGGGAGGAGAGGGAGTGAGCCAGGGACAAAAGGGAGACTATTAGCCCACAACATAGTAAACAAGAGGCTAGCTTGAAAGAAAACAAAGAGGTGACTCTTGGGAGTTGAAACGTCGAGATGAAACAACTGAACCTTTTTCCACCACAGATGCTAATATTCAATCATATTCATACCTATAAAAAGAATGTACTGACCAGCATGATTAAAGTACAATTCTTCTCAAATAATGCTATAATACAGTAGTTCTGTATATATCAACGGTACGATCAATACAATCAACCTAATGGCACCAGACGTGTTACAAGTCCCATCCTTCAATGTGAGCGGCATTGAACAACACTAAACACAAATATGAACAAAAATGAAAAATGAAAGAATAGACATTGTATATTTAAAAGAGACACATTTGAATGACACCGAACATCAAAAACTAAAGAAATTCAAATAGTTTGTGAACAGAGTTTTGAATGTAAGGATAAAGAGGCACATATGTCCTGGTTAAAGGGAATATTAATGGAAAGTTTTCACTCTTTTAAATGTGTCTGCTCCACCAGGGGGCTTTATCACTTTCTATGCTGATGTCATTGACCTGATTGTGAACCACTCTGAGGGAACCCTGATCTGTGGGGGAGAGCTCAAGAGGCTCTGGAGGAGCAATAAATAAGAAGTTCTGTATCTTATTGACGAATATAGGATATGTGGAGGGAAATTAACCCTGGAGCACACTAGTATATTTTTCAAATCCGCATACAATCTTTTTCAGAATACAACACTTTTTTCTTCTCAAGAAAGACAGATCTAAAAATAGACCTAAGTGATCATGCCCCTGTCTAAATTTTTGTAGAAATATCTCCGCCCATCCTTTGGGTTGCTTCCAAAGCAGTCTTGAGAGGACGAATTATAGCTATAGCCTCCAAAAAAGAAAAAGAAAAAGAGAAAAATGTAAAAGATCTGCAAGGAATATTACCTTGATACCCCTCTTTTTAAGACCATAAAAAATCCCATACTTTAGTCTAAGTCAAAGTATTGAAACTATACAAATTTGTGTTTTGCCTTGATTTCTCTATCTGTTCCAGACTCTTCCAGTCTCCATCCCCAACCGGCTGTTTTATGAGTGGAATAAAACAATTTCAAGATTTATATGGCAAGGGAAAAAAAACTCTGATTCAAAACCTTGCAATTGTCAAAAGAAAAAGGAGGCTCAGGTTTACATTGTTTGAAAAATTACTTTCAGCTCAAATCAGAGCGTTGGATATGAAGCTCAATGGAAGTAATGTTGTGCCGGGGGTTCCTGTGCAGGCCTTACTGGCAGATGACAGACGCTTGAGTCTGTTGGAGGAAGTTAAGACTCTCTGGGTAAAATGTGTTCTGACAAAATGGAAGGAGCAATAGGCAAACAGAACTGAGCAGACATTCAAAGTCTGGAGAACAAAAGTTCTAAAGGTTTTTCACCAGATTGTAAAAGAGAATCACATGAAAAGCTTTGACATGTTGAAAGAATCCTTCAACTTGGAGAAACAGGACTTTTATAGGTTTTTACAAATAAAGAGTTACTACAACCAAGAAATTAAACAAGCCAAATACCATTGTGGCTCTCTGACTGCGATGTTCATCAAGGCTTATGAATCTGAACTTTCAAGGGGAATTATCTTTAAATTATATAAATGTTACACTACGAAATATATTAAATCAAAAAGTGGGAGGGAGAGAGTGGTCTTGTTTTGACAAATCATGGAAAGATGTACATCCCTGAGGAGGACTACAACATCACATGTTTGGAGAGAGTTTTGTTGGAAGAATGTATCATGTTTTTTCACAACCCCATGTCAAAGTGCCTGTTACTCACAGGGAAATACAGACTGTTGGAGAAAAAGTGGCAGCAGGAGGAAAACCACAGTCTGGGACTGTTTTGTTGTTCAAAAGTTTTGGTCTGAAATTAAGGATGTACTACAAACAGTTTTTGACATTGCCACTGCTCTTGGTTTTGTACTTTGGGCCTGAGGACTCCTGCCATGGACACAATAGACAGTTACCTCTGGAACATACTTTTGCTTAAAAAGGCCATCACAAATAACTGGATGACACAAATTGCACCGACAATCAGGGACTGGACAGACATTACCGTAGTTTTCGGGCTATACAGCAGGCCTGAATAAGCCGTGCACACGAAATTTACGAAGAAAATAGAAATTGTACATATACGGGCCGCAGGTGCCCACGTTGTAACATGAAATATTTACACATAAATATAGTATACAATAGTGACACGCCAGTTGTCTTTTGAACCGGGGGGCAGTGTTGTGCCTGAACGCGTTCATTGAACGAAAGTTCATGAACGTGTTCATAATTTTGGTGAACGTGAACTGAACGAACGGTATTACTGCTGACGAACGATAATATGAACGCGTTCATTCTGGTGTCTGTGAACGGCCCGTTCGTTCTTTTTATTTTCATTCAATAAAGTGTCAGATTTCTAGAGACTTCCAACGCGAAAAAACACACCATTAAGTTTCCCAAAAAGAGCCTGTGTCTGGCAAGTGAGAGCTCCAGAGTTGTAGAGACGATAGATCGCAGAGACAGAGATTTCGCGTGTCGCACCACACTGCGCATGCGCATCAAAACAAAAAGCAGCATTGACGCGACCGCAACGTGTAGTCAACAGAACAGCAGGAGTCGCCCTGCTACGACTAGTTACGTGAGTTTTATGATAAGGTGGATGGGAACAATCTAACATTTCTGTGCAAACTTTTCCCAGCAAGTTTTCCCTCATGTTTTGGAGAATATTCTGTGGGGCTGAAAGCTGCACCTGCTGCTAGTGTGGTGCTGAATGGACAGCAACACATGGGGGAAGTCTGTCCCTTCAATGTGAATGTAAATACTGGTTGTGTAAGGATTCAAATTTGGATATGAAGATGAAATCTGACACATAATTTCAGCATTAAACTAAGAACATAATTGCTGCTGTGGTTGTATTTGGGCTGTGGAAATAATTTAGAACAATTATTTCATATATTGAAAAAAAGAACTGAACTAGTTCATTTTTTGGAGCTGTGAACTTAGTTCAAAATTTTGAATTATGAACTGAACTAGTTCATTTTAAAATGTGTGAACTATGAACTGAACTAGTTCATGTAGAAAGTGAACTTTCCCAACACTGCCGGGGGGCTCGTTGCGCACCCATTGTCCGCTGCTGCGCCGCAGGACTAATTTAAATAATTTATCTGTGAATATGAGCCTGATTGTAAAAAAAACATGTTTTGAAGCTTAAAATAAAGAGAACACGAAGTGTCCCCTGGACAGTGACTACTGTCCTCTGAGATCTACAATGTGTCAAACGCTTGTGCTTCCTGCTAGAGTACCCCCCCCCGGTCAGTCAAATCTATAAATTTGAAGCCCCGTTGCATCATCCGCAGGGTTCAAAGCGTGGGAAAAAGTAGCGGCTTAAAGTCCTAAAGGTACTTTGGACATCTCATTAATGGATAAAACAGACTAAAACACAAATGTGCTAATCATGACTGAGTCTGAGCCAAGCAGCGCGTGAAGACGCACATATTCCACTGACGTGTTTAATGTAATGCAGTGAGATTATGGGTTATTCCATCTAAGAATCACCTGTATAAGATAACTGTCACCTCTTCCTCTTTATAAATATGTGTGCATTGATATATATATTGAAAAAAAAAGTATACGTGCTGTGATTCTGTGTTTCCTCTCTCTCCTCACCAGTCGCTCTTACAGCTACTGTATTCTCCGCTCTGATTGGTCAAAGAGTGATCTTCTTATTTTATTCGGCAACTTAACCTGGTCCAGAACAGGTTATGAGTCCAGGGCCTGTTGCCATAGTAGAACAGCTGAACCAGGGTTAATCCTCTAGCCCAGCTTCAGAGCTCCGGCCTCTGAAATAAATGACAAGTGTGAAACAAGTCATTCAAGTTAACTAACCACTAAAACAGGACTAAACCAGGTCTCTCACTGAAATCAGAAGAAAAACCCCCAAATGAAATTAAATGGTTTCAGACAATTGCCCGGGTCTGTTCCTCAGGTTTCTGTTGCAGTAGCAGTTTTCTTGTGTTTGTGGTCAGGAATGGGCTGCTTCTGGGGAGCGGAGCGGCTATTCTGGTGTCTGCCTGGAGTCTTCTCCACCCAGGTTGGGTATGCTGGAGGATTCACCCCCAACCCCTTCTACCAAGAAGTCTGCACAGGTCACTCTTCTTTTCCACACTCAAATTGTGTTTTAGACAAGATTTAGTGAAATATCATTTACTTAGGGTGTTAAGGTCGCCCGCACACATCAGAAATGAAGCATTACTTTTTGCTCACTGAGTTTGTTGATCGTCTCACTTTTGATTTCATATATTTACATTTGCAAAACATTTAAATAAATCTAACTATAATTTTTTTTAACATGTTGGATGAACCCTAATCTTGTTTCTTCAGTTTACCTAGCAGTTATGTTCTCTTAACGAAATTATTCCAAAAAACATCAATGATTTGATGAATGAATGCAGCTTTACCCCCGAATTACACCAAAGCAGTAACAGCGCAGCATGCGCAGAACGCTTCTGATTTGAATCCATCAAACAGTCCACTCGAGTGATGTCATACGTGCGTCTAAAGCTGGGGACACGCAACACAACTTTTAGCCAGATTTCTGTATGATTTTCAGAGGTGCCTCGTCACTCACTCATCTCTAGTCTCAGTCAGTCTCGTAGTGTGGACCAGTTACAAATCATGTAAACCACAAAAAGACACGACCTGACTCCAGCCATTGTTATTCAAACATGTTTAAATCATATGCACAATTTTGGCTGTGCTCCGGTGCAGCAGCATGTCCAGCGAGTCCAGCGGCCAAGGATGAGGAGCGGAGGAGACACTGGAAAAGATGTCCAAGCTAAAACGTTCTATATTCGTCTGTCACGAACGGCAGAACGGAGCCAATTACAGAGCTGGAAACAGGCGATAGTTAAACAGTCTTTAATTGAATAAAACAGAAAAAATAAACTCCTTCAGCAGTAGTCCGATCCAGCAAACAGCGGTGTCAGAGAGCAGGCGAGAGTCATAAATCCGTTCCAGGTTCGGTACACCGGCAAACAGCAATATCAGAGGTCAGACAGAAGGAAATCTCAGGACGGTCCATGGTCGATGACGGCAAACAGGAATCACGAGGAGCAGGCAGAAATCAGAGTCAGAGTCAGAATAGGAATCAAAGTAAAAAACGCTCGAATGCTGGGGCTAACAGGGCTTCGCAGACAATCTCGCACTAAACAGAGAAAACCAAACACTCAAAATACTACACCCAGTGATTAGAGGGAGAACAAGAAGGAGGGAAACAAAGAGGAGCAGAGATAGAAAACATGACAACTTTACATCACCAGACAGACAGTGACCATGACATCATCTTCACAGAATAATGCACTAATGCACATGTCAATAGTGAGACATAGTATGTTTAATATTCCTGCCCAAACATCAGATTATGTACACAGAAAGGGCACACACAATACTTTTACATTCAAAACCAGAACTGAACCGATAAAGCAACACTCGCATGGTTCACCTCATTTCTCCTCCAGTTTCCCTTTGGTCAAATCCACGGGAAACGTACAATTTCTTTAAAGTCCATTTTAGATTATCCAGCGTAAATTTAGCATCACTACTACTAAGTAATTGCCGTTAAGTATTTTGAATTTTTTCTTTTTTTTTTTTGGATGCCAAAAAAATATATTTTTACAGACCTTGAATTTTGGATTAAAAAAAAGTGATTTAATTAATGTTCAGGGGGTCAAAATTGGGGTGGTTTGTAAGAGAAAAAATAAAATAAAAATATATATATAGTCGCAAGCGGCAATGATTGGCCCTAGCCTTTGTACTGAAATGTCCAACATTTTGGGCAAAAGAAGATGAGTCTCACAAAACTTCAGGTTAATCGGCCTAACACCCTTGGACGAGTTTGTAAAAGTATAAAATTTAAACATGTTCACATTTAAGAGATTTGGCGATGGAAGGGTTTCGGTCATTGCTACGGCTACGCTGTAACAAAGATGATATGGGATTTCACTGTCTTTTTTGATAAATAAAATGTAGTGCCAAATTTCACAATATTTCAAGCAATGACCTTTTTTGCTCCCCATATAAAATTTGATTTCACTCTGTAGGGGGCGCTATCACGCCGAATGCATTGTTTTATTTCAAGTAGGTTTAAGTTGAGTTTAATTACTGACCGTGAAAGATAAAAAAAAATTAATAACTTTTGATGTCTCACTCCTCAACACCACTTTCACCAAATTTCAGCTTTTTCGGGCCAACGCCCTGGAAGGAATTGTGAAAAGTCTTCCATTTGGAAAAACGGGTGAGTGGCTCTTAGCAAAGTTTGATCTAATATGGCCGACATTTGGTTGGGTGAATGATGTCGCCATATGTTGCACTTATAGAAGGAAACTTTTGTGGATTTCAGTGCTTCTCCGTTTATTCTCCGGGAATATCGACAAGCAACAATGTGTTACATGTTTACAACCAGCGTCATCTCGCCATCCGCTGTCTCTTATTCACGAGCGCTCACCTTTTACTCAAAACATGGAAACACCTCCTGGTGGTACCACCACAACATAGCATGCATTTCAACTGAACGAGTAATGAGTTTTACAAGACATTTTATTAAGTACATGGCTTTTCAATTATATTTTAGAAAAATAAAAAGATGTGGGGTTATCCAAATTAATAAACAAAAATGTATTGACAATACATTGACAATATTTTGTCACCATCTACCTCTGCGCCAAATTTCAGGATTCTACTATCATTTTTTTTTTACATTGGGGGCGCTGAGTGGCACGATTTTTAGAGGTGTGCAAATTTTCTTGACTTTCGCCAATGCTGAAAAATAAGGGGGTGGTCCTGAGAAGCAGAAACATATTCTGATGCAAAAACAATGTTTCCCATTTTTCAAAGATCATAAACTATACATTTTTGGAATGCTCTGAAGCTTTCCTACATCATGGTGTGGGTCCCTTGTCACTGACGGTCACTTATGGCCCGCAGCTTGTGGCACTCGGACCTAATAATAATAACGGAAACTTATTTTTTGACCATTATTTTCCCCCTATAAAACTTGAGCTGGAGTCACATGACTTTGTCATATTGTGCCCTGTTACAAATGAACCCTTACTGATTTTTTTCCCGTTGTCTATGAAAAATAGATTGTCTTTTATGAATTTTAAAAAATCTAATTTGGGAGTGGGCGGTAGAGAGCCATTTGATTAGCTGGCCACTTCATTTGTATTTCATTGCGTTCAGCTTGGAAATATTCACAAATGCTCCATTAACATTCTCCACTAAAAACAAGTTAACGAAACTTGAAATTTTCCAAAAATTACGATTTGGTTTAAAATTCACTATGACCACACCCAAAGGTGTACCAGCTTCAAACTTATTTCAAAAGTGTTATTTTTGGCCCGTAGACTTTATTGACAGGAAAATACAGATGAGGATGAGAAACAAGGGAGGACATGCAGTACATTTTCGGAGTCGGGATTTAAACTCACGACCCTGCGGCCAGCTGCACATAGAGCTTGGCATATGTGTGCTGTGCCTTAACCACACAACCACTGGTCATCACAAATTTGAAGTGTTGTCGATGAAAACTGTAGGAGGAGATGCCAAAAGTATGACGAGGTGCACGTTTGTCAGTGCCGTGTTTGATCCAACATGGCCGACTTCCTGTATGACTTAGGGCGGGGTAATTTTATTATTTTTTACATGAACTATTTTTTGGAGTGAGCGTCATATTTTTACTGCAACTATCTTTGGTGTTGGGCTCCCATTGGCCCCATGTTGCGCCCATGGCGCTACTGAGCCGTCTTTCAACATATTTCACATAATCACTCAAAATTAGAACTCACAGAGTTCTCATTTTCGATACCACTCACGAGCATATACGTCTTTGTTCACTACTCAATTATTTTTTTTTTTTCCAGCCCTTGGATAGCATTTTAAGTCCCTTGACTTGGCATACATTAGTTGAAACTTTGATGATAAGGAGCCTAATTAATATAAGCAAACTATTGACCGCCATGACAGCTTTGGATAGTTTAACTACACTTAAACGGCGAGAAGCTATAGAGGCATATGTTTCAGACATCTCTGATGCAAATTGTACTAACAATGTAGAGAGCGCCAGAAGGCCGAGTCTGGCTAGCTCAAATTAGGAACTGGATCTTGTCTCAACCTTTACCTTACCTTCTATCCATAAATGCAGAATCAGTTCACCAAATGAATGCAGAGGCAACGCTGTTAGTAACTGCTCTGATTTTTCACAAATCTTTGATATCGACATGCACCAATCCCTGCTCAACCTAAAGAGGGGAATTCAAGTTCAAAATCTGCCAGATTTTGATAGATTTTTTGAAGGATGAGGGAATTGGAAAAAATAATTGGAATGCAGTTTTATTTTTGAGTTGTCTCCATCTTTTTGCTGCTTTCATCTTCAGTCAACTGGCTCCAGATGGGCCCCACCCCCCCATGACCTACTTGTACGGATGAGCTCTATACTGCGCTGTGTGCGGAGGTTTTTCTACTTTTCGTGCTGCGTGAGGGAATGGCCAATGAAACTGCAAAAACTAGCGTCAGAAAGCAAATGTGGAATGTCACACTTTTGCATATATACATATACATACATATATATATATATATATATATATATATATATATACATATACATATATATATATATATATATATATATATATATATATATATATATATATATAAATTCATTCATTTTCTAGCGAATCCGGAGAGAACCCAAGGTAACACAGGGAGAACCTGCAGACTCCACCCAGAAATATAGTCTGTATAATATATATATATATATATATATATATATATATATATATATATATATATATATATAATTAGTGCAATGAGTGCAATGTGTGCAAATCTCTGATGTGAAACCCATTTTAGCTCATCTGTTACCCATGCAATGTCTTCTGTGAAGTGTGTTGTATTGTATTAATTGTAAGTTGGATTTTTTGGCCATAAGAGAGATATTTTTACAGATTTGGGTCCAGAAGTTGGCATCAGGAGTAATTGAAAGATGATTTTATTGTTGGTAGGCATATGGTATAAGATGGCTTTGAAATGATTTTGTATTATTTTAAAGATAAGTTTTGCGGGTCTGATGTTTATTTTCTCCATAACTGTAATAACAATGATTTGATTTATAGGTATTTAAAAAAATTAAATTTCTCCTGATGCCAAACTCCTGGACAAAGTGTGGAAATATTGTTAATATGTTGTTTTTAAAAATATGATCGAAATCAGAATCAAGAATCAAAATCAGAATCAAAATCAGAATCAAAATCAGAATCAAAATCAGAATCAAAATCAGAATCAAAATCAGAATCAAAATCAGAATAGGGGTTTATTGCCATTTGTCAATAAACAAAATGTATAGACATATAAACTTGTCCTGGTGATTCATGCAACACAAACATCAAACACTGAACAACGAATACAAAAACAATGGACAATAAATAACTACCGGGTATTAAAAATAGGTAAGTAGAGTTAAAAATATACATGTTATATACATAAAATAAAATATACACCAAATCGCTGCGGCAGCCATGGGCGGCGCCATTTTGTACATGCTCCAGGTTGTTAGCGCTGCACCAGGACACCAGCCGCTCCACCTCCTGTAGACAGACTCGTCCCCGTCCCAGATGAGCCCGATGAGGGTGGTGTCGTCTGCAAACTGTTTTTTTTAATTGTTTAATTAAGTCAGGGTTGTTGTAAGTGGGTGAAGATGGGGCAAGTGTGGAATGTGTTGCTTGGTGACATTTCCAGCAGGCGGTCAGAGGTTATGGTTATAGCATTAAAGCATGTGTGACGTTTTATTGATTTGGTGAGTTTTATTGATTTGGGATGTCTGCTATATTTAGTTCTTTGCACAATGATTGTTCTATTTCTAGCCATAAATCAGATTGGGTGAGTCCATTTGTAAATGTTTATTTGTATTGTAGTTGGTTAGTGAATGAGTAATACTGAAAATGTGGTGCTTCTAGTCCTCCTTGAGCTTTGTTTTTTTGTAGTTTACTAATCCTTTATGGGTTTTTGGTAGTGTTTAATCCTTGGTGTTTTATTTTTCCAATAGAACTGAGTGATAACGGAGTTTAGTGATTTAAACCAGGTGAGTTTGGGGTGAGTTGGGATCATTGAGAATATATAGTTAATTTTTGGTAAAGTTGTCATCTTTATTGCTGCTATCCTACCAATTATGGAGAGGGAAAGGTTGAGCCATCGAAGTAAGTCTTCTTCTATTGTCTTTAGCCATGATGTGAAGGTCAGATCACAGCCGACCCTTCTCACTCTAAACAAGGACTATTTGAGCCACTCCCCTCAGGCAGGAGGCCACTCCTCTCAGGCAAGAAGCCACTCCCCTTAGGCAGGAGGCTACACAGCCTGGTTTTGGTAAAATCTGCGGGGAACATGTACAATTTCTTTAACTTCCATTTTAGATTATCCAGGGTAAGTTAGCGTCACTACTACGAAGTGATTGCCGTTAAGTATTTTGAATTTTGAGGTGGCACTAGCTAGCGAGTCATCCATCCAGACCAGAACCTCCCTCCACAAGAACAGTTTCTTTCCCTCTGCTGTTGGACTCATGAACACTTCTTAAACACTGTCACTTTAACCATCATTTAATCACTCACTGTTCACTTTCTGAACTACATATGTACATCCAACTGTACATGTTGTGTACATAGTAAGCCTATTTTTATTTTTATCCTATAGCAGATTTTAATTGTTTTTCTTTTTGACTTCTATAGGTTGTTTTAACATTGTTCAGTGTTTTATGTTGCACTGAATCACCAAAGCAAGTTCCTATGTTTGTGAATTATTTTCATTGACAATGGCAATAAACCCTTTCTGATTCTGATTTCTGAGCTCTGACAGCCTGGAGGAAATCTAGGTGAGCGATGTGATCATAGCATATCAGTATGGGTGATTGTTGGTGTAGGGTCTCAAACTACATGTATTCAGTTTATGATTAAGGAAGATTTCTTAGCAGAAACGAGACAAGACGGGGCACCAGGGTTAAACCCAAAGAGCTAAGATACGGTCCTTAATCGCGCTCGTTAAAAAAAGTCTGAAGGGTGTTTCACGATTCAGGGACTTACACATAGTCTATTCAAACAAACAATAGTCAATAACTCTTTCGTGTAGTTTATTTATCAAAAGGGTAATCAAAACACCGGAGCAGAAATGCGCACAGGTAAATCACAGGTGATGTTATATCAGATTTAACAGCAGATTTCATGCAGATAATGTTAAACCAGGGGTTTTGCCTTTGATAACCAAACGTGTCTATGCTAATCTATATCAAAAAGAGGGAAAGTGAGAAGCTAAAGGGGGGAGGAACAGCTGAGCTCTACCCAAATCATGCCACAAAACGGACCGCACGCAATGGACTCGGCTTACGGTTCTGTAGAGACTCGTTCCGAATGGTCCTTGTCCGCGGACGAGATCCGTAGCGAGGCGTCGCGTGGAGCGGTGTGGCGGCGAAGGTTCGTGAAGCGTGCGGCGGCCGTGGAGCTGTGTGCTGGCCGGGGAGCGATGCGTCGCGTGGAGCGGAGGAGGCTGCGACGTGCTGTAAGGTCCTTGGCGCCGGGGAGCGGAGGAGGCTGCGCCGGGGAGCGAGGGGTCGCGTGGAGCGATGGGCTGCGACGTGCTGTGCGGTCCTTAGCGGTAGAGCGCTTTAGCGGCGTGTTAACTCCTCACGCGGCCTTTACTCAGATGAGGACGCAGCGCTGATCCACGTGAACGGCGTAGATTACTTCAAAAAGAAAAGAAACGAAGTAGCAAAGAAAGTCTCTGTCCGGTTTAGCGCTTAAGCGTGGTTCCAGGTGGTTTCAGGTAGTTCCAGGTGGTTTCAGAGTCGTAGGCTGGCATGGCCCTGTCGACCACGTGACGGACGGATTTTGTTGAGACAAAGGAAAAGTGAAAGCTCGCCCGTGGAGACAGCTTCAAGAGAGAAGAACAAGAAGAGAACAAAAGAGAGCGTTTCTAGCTTGGAGCGTTCTTTTGATACCTGGCCCGCAGGGCATGCTGGGAGCGAAAGGGGCGGGCGCTACTGCGAAAACTTCCTGTTTAACATTTTCCTGACCGAGAAAATAAAACTGGAGTAACGTAAATAATAATGGCAAAAACATTGAACCCTGTTTTAAAATTTACACGTTAAACACTTTTGGCAGTTTGTGCACATTATTTCTTGAGGTAGACACATTTTACATCTTTCACCTGTGATGAAAAATATCGAGTTAAAGCATTGGGAATATAAAACCTTAAACAGTGGAAAAATACGTAACACAAGGTGAAACATGTGGTGTAGGGAGTTGATTCGGACAAACATTCATGGCATAATCCATAAAACATAGTTTGTCGGGGCATCCTCCTGTAAGACTGTGGGGAGAAGAAGATCAGTTATCACACAAGTCACAGCGGCTCCCCTGCGGTGAGGGACAGAGGGAGAACGAAAAACCCCCAATGTTCAAAGAGAGATTTTCTGTTATCTGGCCGTGGAATGTCCATCTCCATTCCCCTACATTGGGATGCTTTCATTTTCTTTTAGCCTAAAAAAAAGCCATCTTAATCGGGACTAAAGGTATATATATATATATATATATATAACGGAGCAGCGTAAATGCCAGAACATGTCGGCCCCGACCAAACTGAGAAAAACTGGCTTTTACCTTTTTTTCCCAAAATTTGTGATTTTCGTTTTTTTGCAGAATGTGAAAGTTGAAGTTATGAATGAGCCCCTCTGTGCTTCAGATAACACTATTGGTTGTCTTAAACGTATACATTAAGCTGTTTTTTCCCAGCGCTCCTCAGGGCCTTTTCTAGCCAGTTTATGTTGATCTTTTTCCACCAATCAGCTGCGAACCACATGGCTACAGCTACGTGTCCTCCGTGCTCTCCTCTCAGAGACATTATTCATTTCTCCAGACTTTCTCCAGAGCTTACATTCCCTGGACTACATTGCAACGGAACTGAGGTACTTTTACTCTAAAGTATTGCTTTAACGCTGTGTTTTAAGGTGGTTTCGTGATGTCACTTTAGCCTCGTCACTTTTGCCTCGGGCACCGGAGCAGGGACAGCAATGCTAAGCTAACATGCTGCTTCAGTGCACTCTGCATTATAAATACGGGCTTGAATTTAATGTGACCACTTTCTGAATAATTAACATCACGTAGTCTCTTGAAGCTGTTTTGGGATGGTGTAATGTCTGTATCTTCGTGTGTTTTACTGTTTTTTACTGTAGCCCGTGTTAGCCACTTTAGCTCGCTACATTCCAAGCTAGCACAGGCCGTGTTCTTTTTTCCTGGCTTCAGCATAACAAATACGGGCTTGAATTTAATGTGACTACTACTGAATAATTAACATCACGTACTCTCTTGAAACTAGCTGTTTTGGGACGGTGTAATGTCTGTATCTTCGTGTTTTTTTTTTACTGTTTTTTACTGTAGCCGGTTTAGCTCGTTCCAAACTTCTTTGTTTCACTTTTCAGAAGAGGCGCTCAGAGCTGGATTTGATCAAAAACTGTGCAGAAGTCCATTGCATTACAGCTTCCACTTTGCACAGCAGATACTATTTATTACACATCATTTACTTAACTTCACTTTATTAAATGTACAATAAAGTGCAAAAGCAGAATAGGAATTATAGACACGCAATAATGTCACATTCATGTGCATATAACTGATGTAAATAGAGTGTTTATTTTACCATTATTAGTAGTATTATTTTTTTTTACGCTAGCTGTTTTTATTTTATTTTATCTTTATTTTCCCCCTCCATTCCTTATTGAGAAATGAGAGGTTCTGTCTATAGGAGATTTCTTCTTCTATTAAGAGTATTTTTTTAAACTTCCTATAAGTTATCTGTCCTTTTCCTCTGTATCAAGCTGCGTTGCAACAATGAAATTTCTCCATGTGTGGACAATAAAGGAATATCTTATCTTATCAAATGTCACATGTCTTAATCTAATTCTTTCGCTCTCTCCCTCTGTCTTCTACAGATACACTTTTCCTCAAACCCTCTGCAGCCGGTCAGCACGGAGAGGCGCGCAGAGGCGTGCTGACCCCGCGCGCAGAGGCGCGTCGCTACGTGCTGACCCCAGCACTCTGCGCGCGGGGTCAGCACGCCTCTGCGCGCCGCGCGCAGATTCTAAAGATCAAGAGTTATCAGCACTTCAGGTATTTATATTGAAACTCTCACATTGTGTTAAAAATAAAATTAGTTAATGAGTGTTTTATGTGAAATATTTTGCCATTTCTAAATGTCCTGTTATTTGTTGCTTGCAAAAAGTCACTGTGAAGCAGAACCTGTGGAATTTCAGCTACTACACAATTCAGCTGTTCTGCCTCCGGTTGACAATCTCCATGTCCTGGTCCCACATGGACTGAACATTGACAGGCAGACCTATCTGCATGAAAAAATCAGGCCTTTCTGTGCTGACGAGGCAAAAGACATCACATGCCCAGCTCCAAGAGTCACAGCACAGAAGAGTGCACAGACGAATGTGCAAAAGAGGACTCTGATGGTGTACATATCATATCTATTATCTCATATATTCAAAGCCATGGACTCGTTGCAGTTCGCATACCGACCTGGCATCTTTTTATAAGAGTTCTTCTATTAAGAGTGTTTTTTTAAACTTCCTATAAGTCATCTGTCCTTTCCCCCTGTATCTACTGCGTTGTAACACCAACATTTCCCCATGTGTGGACATTAAAGGCCATCTTATCTTATCTTATCTTTTGTTGTTTGTGTTGCACTGAATCACCTGTGAATTCTGTTTATCAACAAATAAACAGAATAATATATAAAATATAAATAATAGGGTTTTATAAATAAACCCTATTCCGATTCTGATTCTGATTCTTGGATTATAAAAGGCCCTGAAAAGCATCAAAGTATTTCCATTTCAATGTAGTCCAGTTCAGTTCACATCAATAACAACACTCCTCTTGAGTCTTTAGTGACAGCTGTAGGGGGAAGGTGGTGTCAGTGTGACAGGGGGAGGGTTTATCCCAATGAGATGCAAATGAGCCCCGCCCCCTGTGACTCTGGGCTCACTCAGGTGAGAATCTTTAGAGGCCGTTTTCTCAGTGAAAGGTTTTGAGAGTTGTTTACATTCAAATGACCACAACTTACTCAAATATGATCAGATGTGCATGAGTGAGACATCATTGTATAGCTTTGAATTCACACTTTCAGAATCTGTGAATAACTCAAAACGTCTTTGACTTGCTCCTTGAGTTTGGGGTTAAATAAAACGTTATTAGATTGAATGACCAAGGAGTAATCAAGGACTAAATCAGAGCAAAGGCAGCCTTGAAAAAAATCAGACCAATAAACCAGTATCAAAGCAGGACTTACTAAGGACTAACCAAGGACTGAAGATCACTAGACCTAAAACAGGTCTTTGTGATTCATGGAAGCCTCAGATGACTCTGTGTCAGGGCAAGAAGACAGGTGCTTATCTGCCAATACCATTTCAAATTTGAATGCAGTTTTGAGGCGTGTTGCACCTTATTTACCATGAGAAACTGTGCAGAGAAAGTGCAAATAGTGTCTTTGTCTCTACAATTTTGAAAGAAAAAAAAAAATCTATCTTTTACAAACGGTTGTCAGATTTGAACATACCGAACAGATCGTGCATGCAAAATTATGAGCTTGACGTAATGATACTACTTATTGGACTTATTGCCTGATTCGAATATGGCCCACCCCTGCTCTCGGGTTTAAGGTGGGGTCATTTCATTATTTACATGGTCCTAACATGACTTATTTTTATGCCAAGTTCCATTTGTCTACGTTGAATTTTTTGCAGTCAGAGCTCCCTACTGCCATATAAATCAATTTTTGATGTGGTGCATCCAATATTCTGCCAGGGTATGTAAACTTAACACAACTGTATGTTTTCATCATTATAATAATAAGTATGAATTTGACGCCTGAGAAAACACATGAGATTCTTACATTACATTCCAATGAAAAAAGGTAAAAATACGGAAATATTGTTCTATCTTTTAATATGGCTCTCTGGCGCCCCCCTCAAATTTAATTTTTAACATTTAATAAAATAAAATCTGACATGGAATTGTGAAAATATTTACAGAGAGTGTTCATAGTGGTGAACAAGCTCAAAATCAGATCATTCCAACTTTTATCGCTTAAGAGTAAGAAAATGGAAAAAAAATAATGATTAGGGTCCAAGCTCTTGTGAGAGCCCTATTGTAACTAAGGGGGGAAACAAAAAGCATGTTGTAATCAATGATGATGCAAATAAATTGTAGGGTGGTCACTGAGGTCAAATTTTGAGCGAAACCCCCCCCCCCCCAAAAAATGAAAAGATGGGCTCTGTAGCACCACATCAAAAAATGATTTATATGGCAGTAGGGAGCTCTGACTGCAAAAAATTCAACGTAGACAAATGGAACTTGGCATAAAAATAAGTCATGTTAGGATCATGTAAATAATGAAATGACCCCACCTTAAACCCGAGAGCAGGGGTGGGCCATATTCGAATCAGGCAAGTAGCGGAGGGCCGGCCCGCGATCATTGGTGTGACATTTTTAAAACATCTTATATATCAAATAAAATATCGCTTTTCTGTCAAAGATAGGCTATTGAATCTATTATTTAATTCATTTCACGTCATCTTTATTAAGGACACAAGTGCAGACAGATATATATATATATATATATATATATATATAAATAAATATAATATTATATATATATGTATAATTATATATATATATATATATATATATATATATATAAATATATATAATTATATAATTATGTATATAAATATATATAAAAATATGTATATATATATATATATATATATATATATATATATATATAAAAATATATGGTCAAAAACAAAAAGCACTCAAAAGATTAAATAAAATCATTGCCTGAGCTGTATCAGCAGGACCGAATTCATCACTTCCGTGAGTTATGAGTGTATGATCTTGTGCTGACCAAGCAGAGACAGGTGTAGGGAGTGGTCTGATGAGGAGGCGTGGCTAACAGGTAGAGCGGAGCAGAGACAGGTGTAGGGAGTGGTCTGATGAGGAGGCGTGGCTAACAGGTAGAGCGGAGCAGAGACAGGTGTAGGGAGTGGTGTGATGAGGAGGCGTGGCTAACAGGTAGAGCGGAGCAGAGACAGGTGTAGGGAGTGGTGTGATGAGGAGGCGTGGCTAACAGGTAGAGTGGAGCAGAGACAGGTGTAGGGAGTGGTGTGATGAGGAGGCGTGGCTAACAGGCAGAGCGGAGCAGAGACAGGTGTAGGGAGTGGTCTGATGAGGAGGCGTGGCTAACAGGTAGAGCGGAGCAGAGACAGGTGTAGGGAGTGGTCTGATGAGGAGGCGTGGCTAACAGGTAGAGTGGAGCAGAGACAGGTGTAGGGAGTGGTCTGATGAGGAGGCGTGGCTAACAGGTAGAGTGGAGCAGAGACAGGTGTAGGGAGTGGTGTGATGAGGAGGCGTGGCTAACAGGCAGAGTGGAAAGATGACAGCAGACAGGAGATCAGCCGCCAACTGCATTTTTTGTTTTTCTTGCAGATCATTTAGCTTTTTCCCCCTTTGTTTATTTTTTCCGAGGCTATGGCGATAATTGTTCCTCTCAAAACTGCTTTAGCTGCATCCCACAGGATGGGTGGAGTTGTCTTCCCAGTAAGATTTTCCTCCAGATAAGTCTTAATGGCTTTTGACATTTTTCCATAAACAAAGGATCATTAATTTATGGAATTTCTTATTTACTGCTATTCCAGAGCCACTTGAGTTCGACACGTCTAATGAAGGTTTGATGCAAAAATTCCAATTGCTGCCAGAGCTTAGGGAGTGGTTTACAATCAGGTCTATAATATAAGTACAGCTGATAATAGATAATAGTTCCTTTTAATCAGTACATATCTTCCCTCTTTGTCTTTACATTCAAAACTTTGTTAGCTGAAAGCTATTTGGTTTGAAATCAATAGTTAAACGCCCCTCCTGTATTTGCCTCTGTATGATGAATAATACGATTTATTATACAAAATTAGGTTTGTTTTTTTATGTTCTATGTTGTTTTTTCACTTTTCTCATTTTTGTTAAAAAAATATAGTTTCAAAGGATTCTTTATACCGTTAAAGTTAAAGGATGCTATTCGTAACGCTGCTGATGTCAATGGATTGATTAGATTGATTTAGCAAATACAGCTCTCCATTGTGTTTGATCCTCACTTCTTTATGAATTGTCTTGATGTGGACAGTTTAATTAATTTCTTTAACAGCCACTGTTTATCCATTTTATATCAGGCATCTGTAAAATCCACTTTGTCATCACAGAAAAAAGCTTGTCCTTGGATAAATGAAGGTGTCCTAAATCTAAAACTCTCCAAAAACCTCCAGTCTTGAGGTCATAGGTCACACCTCAGAGATCTTGTATCATCTTACAATGAAATGATGGAACGTTCCAGATCTGATAACTTCCTCCAGCTAATAACATCTAACAAGAAAAACCCCAAAGTATTTGACACTATAAATTCTATTGTTTGTCCTTCAGCTGCAGTGACTCCTGTTTTCCTGCAAAGCTGACAGCAATGAATTCCTCAGGTTCTTTATCGATAAGATCAAGATGATCAAAGACCAAATCCCACTCCTTTTGTGTGAAAACCCTGTTTCTGTGGAGCCTGTTTCCCAAAATTGGTCTTCTTTTAAGTCTGTCACTCTAGAGGACATCTAGAGCAAACCAAACTAGATAATTTGCAATGGCTGAAGCCATTGCTGGAGTGTCTGCGTCTCTCCCTCCCTCCCCTCCCTCTCTCTCTCTCCCTCCCCTCTCTCTCCCCCTCTCCCTCCTCCTCCCCCTCCCGCTCTCCCCCTCTCCCCCCCCCCCCCCCTCTCTCTCTCTCTCTCTCTAGACTGGCTCCGTCACAAAAGCCTAAAGAATAAAGCCTAAAGAATTACGCAGACACTCATAATGCCCCATTTATTTCACTGGGGAAAAAAGTCCTAATACTTTTGCAAATTCTGCAATACTTTTGAAAATTCTGCAAAAAGTACACGTTGTTCAAATGTCAAAAGTAATAGCACACATAATACCGTGAAAGCGATCATAATGAGGTATAACATGTTGAAATTGGTTGAAGCGTTAAGGAGTTGAAACTGGCTGAATGGAAAATCATGGAAAATATAATAACAATAAAAAATGCGTGACATCACTCAAAATACAAGAACATATAGTGCCTGCGTGACATCACGTAGACGCCCAATAATGTCTGACTCAGCTGATCTGTTGTGTGGAGTTCCTCAGGGCTCTGTTTTGTGCCCTGTCTTATTTTTGCTTTATATAATTCCCCTGGGAAAGATCGTTAAAGAGTTTAGTGATGACGATATTCAGCTCTTTTAAACCTTCTGAGATCCAGAAGCTGAACTCCTTAGTCAGTTGTTTAGTGCAAATAAAACAATGGCTGAGTAAAAACTCTGCAGCTAAATGCTGACAAAACAGAAACTCTGATTATTGCCCCTGATGATGTCATTCCAGGGATAAACCAGTACTTGGGTGTTTTAGGCCAGACTGCTAAACCAAGTCTTAGAAACTTGGGTGTTCTCTTTGACAAAGACAGGTCTTTAGAGCTCCACTCCAAGCTGTTGACGAGGAACTGTTTCTTTCAGTTGAGGAAAATCTCTAAACTCAGGAAAATGGTGTTTCAAAACGATCTGAACTTATAATTCATGCTTTTGTCTCTTCACATTTAGACGATTGTAACAGTTTGTTTTCCTGTTTAAACAAAAAGGAACTCTCTCGTCTGCAGCTGCTCCAGAACTCTGCAGTGAGGATCTTGACCCGTGTCGAAGTTTAGTCTATACAGACTGCGAGAGGCGAAGATCGTTCTCAAGTTCTTTATTTGATGAAAACATGGAAAAACAGGCAAAACTGTAGCGTGTTGTTCGTCTTGCAGCTGAGATTCGACTCTCCACAAGATTTAGCTGTGTTTTATATCGCTGTTGCTTGGGTCTGATAAAAATGGCCTGACCTTCGTGATGACGTCCACTTTAAGATTGTTTAGACTAGTCCACAGATGATCAGAAAATACACAGAATAGTTAAAATACACAGAATAGTTCAT
This sequence comes from Eucyclogobius newberryi, assembly GCF_026437365.1. Lineage (NCBI taxonomy): Eukaryota > Metazoa > Chordata > Actinopteri > Gobiiformes > Gobiidae > Eucyclogobius > Eucyclogobius newberryi. The sequence continues at coordinate 28,231,209 of NW_027315846.1, read as the reverse complement.
TGTGACCCATATGCAGCAAGATCGTCTTGACTCATGATAAATAGGACACAGACATGACAATAATTTGATCAATATCCACACCCGCACAAATAGAAGGGCCCACATTTCACCCTCAAAGCCCTTCACTGGCTGCCGGCCTCCATGGAAACAGTTTAAAATCCTAGGCCTGTCTTTTAGAGCATTGGATGGTCAGGTTCCCAAACCTTACACTCGCCCTCGCTCACTGAGGTCTTTGGATCAGGACCTCAGAGTGTACACTCCCCCTCGCTCACTGAGGTCTTTGGATCAGGACCTCAGACCGTACACTCCCCCTCGCTCACTGAGGTCTTTGGATCAGGACCTCAGACCGTACACTCCCCCTCGCTCACTGAGGTCTTTGGATCAGGACCTCAGACCGTACACTCCCCCTCGCTCACTGAGGTCTTTGGATCAGGACCTCAGACCTTACACTCCCCCTCACTCTCTGAAGTTTTTGGATCAGAAACTGCTGTTGGTTCCTCGCACTCATTTTTGGACCAGAGGAGGCCTTTGCACCCAGACTCTGGATGATGATCTTCCGCTCTCCCTGTGGTCACTGGATTCTATTGTTGCTTTTAAGGGTCAGCTCAGCTCAAAACCTTTTTCTTCAGTCAGGCCTTTTAAATACAGTTGCTATAGGGACTGATTTGTGTATTGCTCACTGTAAGTTGTTTGTGTTTTATTGTTTTATTCTGTGTTTTTGTGAAACACTTTGTGACTTCTATCTGTGAAAGGTGCTATACAAATACAACTTACTTACTTACTTACTATAGCATCTTTGAGGTGGGAGGGGCCATGTCATTTATGGCTTTGTAAGTCAGGAGGAGGATTTTAAATTTGATTCTGAACTGGACAGGAGCCAGTGAAAAGACTCCAGCACCGGTGTAATGTGTTCACTTCTTTTAGTTCCTGTTAGTAATCTTGCGGCTACATTTTGAACCAGTTGAAAGCTTTTTATGGAGCTTTTAGGGCACACTGCGAGCAGGAGTTATAGTAGTCTAATCTGGACGTTACAAATGTATGGATACTGCCTGAAAGCATCGTTTTTTTTCAGGTATATTGTCCTTTTCATTATAACTTTATTCTGTGGGGCTGGATTATCTTTACGAATAAACTCTGAATAGGGACCTGGAGGAAGAGAACTACGAACAAAACTCCTTTTTAATTTCTTCAATTTGGACATGTGATTGACACATGAGGCTTTCAAATGAGTGAAATGCATTGTTAGTTTTAGGACTCATGAGTCGCTGAGTGTGAGATCACTGCCACACCACCACCTCTGTGCTCCTGGAGGTCTGAAAGTTAACATGGATGGGTGGGGTTAATATGGGTGGGTGGGGTTAACATGGGTGGGCGGGGTGGACTCATTTAGTCTGACATAATAATCTTGTTGAAGCCAAGTTTCAGTTAGAGCTAGCTATGTTATAATCACAAATTCATTCATGAACTAAAAGCGATTTGGAGGAAATTAAGATAAGATAAGATATTCCTTTATTGTCCCACATGGGGAAATTTCATTGATGCAACGCCAGTAGATACAGAGGTAGATACAGAAGAAAAGAACAGATCACTTATAGGAAGTCTGAAAAACACTCTCAGTAGAAGATCTCCTATAAACAAAAGCTCCCATAGACAAAACCTCCCATTTCCCAACCAGGTGATGGAGGGGGAACAAAATAAATAAAGATAAAAATAAATAAATACATAAATACCATTGCATGTGATCACGACAGTAATTGCTCATGAATATGTGTCACGACGGCACATGGATTGCACATGAATTTCACAGTAATTGCACATGAATCACGACAGTAATTGCACATATGACGGAATTGCACATGGTTAGGTCAGTATTGCGAGTGTTCAGGACTAACAGTGTTTGTTATAAAGTCTGACAGCAGCAGAAGGAAAGACCTGCAAAACCTTTCCTTCACACAGCGAGGGCGAATCAGTCTCTCACTGAAGCTGCCCTCCAGAGCGGACAGAGTGTCCTGCAGGGGACAGAGTGTCCTGCAAGGGGTGAGACTCATGGTTCAGCATAGATGTGAACCTAGCCAGGACCCTTCTGTCCCCCACCTCCTGCACCGAGTCCAGAGCACAGCCCAGGACGGAGCTGGACTTCTTGATGACTTTGTCCAGCCTCCTCCTCTCCCTCTCTGTGATGCTGCTGCTCCAGCAGGCCACACCGTACAGGAGGGCTGATGCCACCACAGAGTCATAGAAGGTCTTCAGGAGTGGCCCTGTCACTCCAAAAGACCTGAGTCTCCTCAGGAGGTAGAGCCGACTCTGGCTCTTCCTGTACAGTGCGTCTGTGTTATGTTCCAGTCCAGTTTGTGGTTCAAATGAACACCCAGGTAGTTGTATGAGTCCACTCTCTCAATGTCCCATCCCTGGATGTTCACTGGTAAGCCTGCGGAAATCCACCACCATCTCCTTGGTCTTCCCCACGTTGATGAGGAGGTGGTTCCGCTGACACCAGTCCACAAAGTCCTGCGCCAGTCCCCTGTACTCCGCATCATCGTCGTCCGTGATGAGTCCAATGATGGCTGAGTCATCAGAGAACTTCTGCAGGACACAGCTGTCCGTGTCATGTCTGAAGTCTGCAGTGTTAAGGGTGAAAAGAAAGGGCGCGAGGACAGTGCCCTGGGGCGCCCCCACACTGCAGGTCCGAGTGTCAGACACACAGTCCCGTGCTCTCACAAACTGGGGACGGTCTGTGAGGTAGTCCAGGATCCATTCTGCCAGGTCATACTCCACACCAAAATTGATCTAATGTTCAGCAGTCCACATTTTATATGCTTATTTATCTGTTTATTTGTGTCATTTGTGAGTGTTGTTTTTCTTAAGTTATTTGGTCTGACGCCTGAAATAGTTTTTCTGAGGTTTGACTTTTTGTCATTATTCACACGAGGGACACGATCTATCTGCCTTGAATCTGAACCCTTCATATGTGACAGAGCGGGCAGGAGCTCAGCGACAGAGGAGCGTCCCTGCTCTGCACCCGGGGCTCATCCCTGGGTGCTCACTTTAGGCGACTAAGACTATCAGCCAGATTCTGAACTAATAGGGATGTGCCCTCTGAAGTGGGATGGTTCCATCCCTGCGTATGAGCCCGGGCTTTCCCCAAAACGCACTGTAGTTGTCGACAAAGACTACGTTGTTTAGATAACCAGCTGTTGAATGCTGAAAAGCGGCTGTACAGTTCAGCATTGCTCCAATTGGGCAGAGGACCAGAAAATATCTAACATCGACTTTGCTAATTCACACACTACTTGTAATTTGAGCACCTCTGATTGTCTCCGCCGGGCGTCGTTACCGCCTGCGTGAATCACGATTCAGCGGAACCTCTGTCTTCTCTGCTTAAGGTTTCCTTCATTCTGGCCCCTGGAAAACACCTGATGCTAGCAGCAGCTAGTAGCTTCAAGTCTCTAACTATAAAACTTCTAATTACCAGAGTGTCACATGACCATTCAGCGGGCGTGTGGTCGCTGAGGGGAGAGAACCTATTATAGACGTGAAGCTCATGGTGCGCTACAGGCCGGTGTTTAGCACCTTGTTCCCACCAACTATCACAAATTGGTCCTTATTCTGTTCCTTGTCTAGTCCCGGCTGCACGGGAGGCGCTGAGGGGCTAATCCAGGGGTCGGCATCCGGCTCTTTAGCGCCCTACTAGTGGCTTCCTGGAGCTTTTCAGAAAAGTATGAAAATGGAACTAGATGATGGGATATATTAGTTGTTTTAATGTGGTTTCTGTTGGAGGACAAACATGAAGAAAACATTCTTAACGCATTCCAATGCTGTAAAAATGTTTATAATAAATATAAAATTTCAACATTTCTATCAACAAAGATTTGCGTCATAGCCTGCGAGGCTTGTTTCAGCGCATCCACATGGGCGGCGCATGTGGGCGGAGCAGTGCCGGGCAGGTGCCAGTTGTAAACAAACCGTAATGAGAGAAATGATGAGAACAGAGGATTCAAGGAAGAATGGACCGAATCATTTGCTTTCATTGCCAATGCAGAAGGATTGCCTGCATGTTTGCTTGTCATGAGAAGTTGTCAAATAACAAAGAGAGTCATTTGGAAAGATATTTCCGGGATGACGTGAAGGATTCGCCGCAAAGACAGTGAAGGAAAGGGACATTAAAACAGCATTATTATCGGCAAATGAAGGACATTCATTCAGCTCCAACATATTCAAGTGTCTGTGATGAGTCGTGTGATGTGATGGATATTGAACAGGCAGCTCTGTTATGCAGGTATGTGAACTTTGACGGGCGACTTTAAAGAAATGATCAAATATATAATTGCATGCTGTGATCAATTCCACTGTTGCCTTGATACGGGGGAAAGAGAAGAGGATTGTATTGTTATTAAGGTTTGAAGAGGACTGCGTTTTTGTTTTTTCTAATCCTCAAAATAAAAATGACACTAAAAATCTGATTTCTTTTTCATCAATGCAACAAAATATGATACATTAACATTGTAATGGAAGTTACACTTAAAGCACCAATCGTATATCATAGTCACGTGGTGCGTCACTCTCTCCAGGGGGCGCTGCAGGGACAATAAACATTTAATCAGAAATGTTCAATATATATTTGTAGCCTTGTCATTTTGATAGTAGGATAATATAGCTAATATACACTTACAGTCTTTGTTCCCTTCATATAAGGCTTACTTAAGGTTTTTACATTTGTTGCAGCTCCAGACAGATTTGTGTTTTGTTTTTTTGGTCCGATTTTGCTCTTTGAACATCAAAGGTTGCCGACCCCTGGGCTAGTCTTCGCCTCGCTAGCACTGTTAATGCTAACCCTGTTGCGCTGTCCGGTGGACACTCCGTAACCCTGGCCTCCAAAGCTTCCACTACACTGCACTTCACGCACCTGTCGTCAGAGAAAGAGCCAGGGTTCTGACTCGACATATAACAACTTCTAAGGAATAAAGTCTGGCGGTAATGCAACACTCGGATGTCAACCGCCATAAAACAACAACAACAACAACAACAACTACGAAACGTCTGAGGAATAAAGTCTGGCGGTAATGCAACACTCGGATGCCAACCGCCATAAAACAACAACAACAACAACAACAACAACAACATATGACAACTTGAGCAGGTAAAGGCAGAGGGAGATTCAGCCATGACGCTAGTGGCTACGCTAGGCTAGCTCAGGCTGAGGCTGGAGAGCTAGGGGGGCCTGTTGTAGAAAAATATACAGTTGTTGTCATCTGTACTGTGTGTGTGTATGTGTGTGTGTGTGTGTGCGTGTGTCTGCATGTGTGTGCGTGTGTGTGCGTGTGTGTGTGTGTGCGTGTGTGTGTCTGCGTGTGTGTGCGTGTGTGTGTGTGCATGTGTGTGTGCGCGCTGGCATCCTGTTTGCTGTGCGCAGACAGCAGGCATCGCTCGACTGGCCATGACGGAGCATAACAGTGACTGCTAGAGAGCCAGGAGCTGTCAACAGGCAAGTCAGGGTGAGACAGACATGGATGGATGGGACTAAGAGAGGAGTGAAAGTGGGCGTGAAGGGGTGATGGAAGTGTTGATGGACAGGTGAACTAATGGGCTGGAGGGAGGAGTTGTCAGTACTAATAATAATAATAATAATAATAATAATAACTTTTATTTATATAGCGCTTTTCAGTGACCCAAAGACGCTGAACATAATAAAAAAGGGGGGGGGTATTTACAGACAGGGGGGGACAACACGTACAATACACATTAATATACAGATAAAATGAACAAGACAGAAGAAGTAGAGAGAAAAAGATGGGGATGTAACAGGGGGTAGAAGAGTAGGCAATGGGGTAGAGGAGGCTAGGGGTAGGGGAGGTCATAGGCTTGGGTGAACAGGTATGTTTTTAGGCGGGATTTGAATGTTGTGAGTGAGGAAGAGTGGCGGACAGGTTGGGGGAGGGAGTTCCAGAGTCGGGGTGCTGTTCGGGAGAATGCTCTGTCGCCAAAACTTTTGAGTCGGGATGTTGGTGCAGTCAGGGTGAGAGAGGAGGAGGATCGGAGAGCTCGGGTGGGGCGGTGGGGGATGAGGAGGTCAGACAGGTAGGGGGGGGGGCAAGGTGGTGAAGAGCTTTGAAGGTGAGGAGGAGTATTTTAAAGTTTATGCGCTGCTTGATGGGGAGCCAGTGGAGAGAGCGGAGAACAGGAGAGATGTGTTCACGGGACCGGGTGTGGGTGAGGAGGCGGGCAGCGGAGTTTTGGACCATTTGGAGTCTATGGAGGGAATGGGAGGAGATGCCAGTGAGGAGGGAGTTGCAGTAGTCGAGGCGGGAGGAGATGAAGGCATGGATGAGGGATTCAGCAGCGGGGAGGGTGAGGCAGTGTCGGATTTTGGCGATGCGGCGGAGGTGGAAGTATGAGGTCTTGATGATGTGGCTGACATGGGGAGTGAAGAAGAGGGTGGGGTCCATGATGACACCGAGATTGCGTACCAGGGTAGAGGGGGTGATGGTCGAGGTGTCGATGCTGAGTGAAAAGGGACCAGTTTTATTGAGAGTGGATTTGGTGCCAATGAGGAGGAGCTCTGTTTTGTCACTGTTCAGTTTGAGGAAGTTGAGAGTGAGCCATGATTTTATTGTAGAGATGCAGGTTTCGATGTGGCTGAGGGGAGGGTTTTGGGTGGATTTGGTGGTGAGGTATATCTGGGTGTTGTCAGCGTAGCAGTGAAAGTCCAGGTTGAGTTGGCGGAGGATGTGACCAAGGGGGAAGATGTAGCAGATGAAGAGGAGGGGGCCGAGGACTGAGCCCTGGGGGACCCCTGCGTTACTGGGGAGAGGGTGGATGAGTGACCGGAGAGGGAAATGAACTCTTGCCTGTTGGTGAGGTAGGATGTGAGCCAGTCAAGTGCAGAGCCCTCAACACCCAGTTGGCGCAGCCTTTGTAGGAGGATGGAATGGTTTATAGTGTCAAAGGCTGCGCTGAGGTCTAGTAGTAACAGGATGTTGAGGGCCCCGGAGTCTGCAGAGATGAGGAGATCGTTGAGTACTTTGACCAGGGCTGTTTCAGTGCTGTGAAGTGGGCGGAAGCCAGATTGGAGGGGTTCATAGAGGTTGTTTGACTGGAGGTGGGTGTGAAGTTGGGCGGCGACGATGCGTTCCAGCGTTTTTGAGAGGAACGGCAGGTTGGAGATGGGGCGGTAGTTGGAGAGGTTGGCGGAGTCTAGGGTGGGTTTTTTGAGGATGGGGGTGATGGAGCCCAGTTTGTAGATGGAAGGAACATGGCCGAGGGATAAAGACTGGTTGAAGAGGGTGGTGAGATGGGGGATGAGAGCAGGGAGGCAGGCCTTGGTTAGAGTCGTTGGGAGGGGGTCGAGAGAGCAGGTGGTGGTTTTGGAAGCGGTGATGAGGTCTATGATATGAGAGGAGTTAACAGAGGAGAAGGTGGTGAGGGGAGGGGGGGGGCAGGGGGGGGGGGGGGGGTGGTGATGGAGTTAATGGAGACGGCAGTCATGGAGCTGTTGATTTTGGAAATTTTGTCATTGAAGGCAAGGAGGAAAGAGTTGCAGAGGTCAGGGGAGGAGGGTGGGGTGATGTCTGGTGGCTGGAGCAGCTTGTTGACGGTGGAGAACAGGGTGCGAGGGCTCCGGTGGGAGCTGTTGATGAGGGTGGAGAGGTGGGTAGATTTGGCGGCTTGGAGAGTGTCACGGTAGGAGGAGATGTGTAATTTGAAAGCTTTGGCGTGGACGGTGAGGCGGGTTCTTTTGAGGAGTCGTTCGAGTTGGCGGCCAGTCTGCTTCATGGTGCGGAGTTCAGGGGTGTACCAGGGGGCGGGGTTGATGTATGAGACGGAGGAGGTTTTCCAGGGTGCTAGGGAGTCAAGGGAGTCGGAGAGGGTGGTGTTGAGCATGACAGCATAGTCGTCGGGGGAAGAGGGGGGGGAGTCAGGGGGGAAAGCAGAGGATGACTTGATATTGCGGTAGGTGATGGTGCGTTTTTTGGGGTTGTGGGGCGAGGGTAGGGGGGCGGAGAAAAGGATGCAGAGATGATCAGAGAGTGGGAAGGGGAGGGGGTGGGGCTTAGATATGGGTAGGAGAGAGGAACAGACTAAGTCCAGAGTGTGGCCTTTGGTATGGGTGGGGAAGTCAATATGTTGGGTTAGATGGAAGCAGTCCAGGAGAGAGAGGAAGTCGGATGTCAGTGGGGCGTTGGGGCAGTCAATGTGGATGTTGAAGTCACCAGTGAGTAGGAGGCGGGCAGAGAGAGAGGATGCGATGGTGAGGAGTTCAGACAATTCAGTGAGGAAAGAGGGGTGGGGCTTTGGGGGACGATAGATCAGGATAGCGGTGATAGAGTTGGGGAGGGAGAAGGCGAGGTATTCAAATGATGAGATGGATGGAAGGTTGAGGTTCAGTTCAGTGATGGATGTATGTCGGTGTAATCCCTCATTCGTCCAGGCGTGTTCCATAGTAGAAAAAGCTTCAGTTGTAGTCATCTGGACTCAGTTTGAAAAAATAGACGTTTCGACTCTCATCCAAGAGTCATTGTCAATAAAAGAATTTAGATCGAGAACTCCGATATTAATACTGTTCTGTGGTAAGACCCGCCCATTGGGAGGAACCTTCCTGAAGTAGAAAGAGTTGTTTGTTTCAACAGAAACTCCCCCCTTGTATCTACCGAGCTAACCTATTCAGAATTTTAATGGGCTATTAGAATCACAAAGACAAAGAGGATTCTAATAGCCCATTACAATTCTGAATAGGTTAGCTCGGTAGATACAAGGGGGGAGTTTCTGTTGAAACAAACAACTCTTTCTACTTCAGGAAGGTTCCTCCCAATGGGCGGGTCTTACCACAGAACAGTATTAATATCGGAGTTCTCGATCTAAATTCTATTATTGACAATGACTCTTGGATGAGAGTCGAAACGTCTATTTTTTCAAACTGAGTCCAGATGACTACAACTGAAGCTTTTTCTACAGTGATGGATGTAGATTTTTTATGAATAACAGCAAGACCTCCCCCACGCCCGGAGAGGCGGGGTTTGGCAGTGTAAGTGTAGTTGGAGGGAGTGGCTTGGTTGAGAGCATAGAAGTCCAGGGGCTGTTGCCATGTTTCACAGAGGAGAAGCAGATCAATGTTATTGTCCAGTAGCAGTTCAGATATAACAGGTGATTTGTTTAAAGTGTTTGTTCAAAGGCTGTTGTGTGCACAGATGAGAGGCATTACACTATACATTCCTTAGATTGCAACTTAAGGAATATTTTGTTCCAGAACAAACCTGCGAGTGTGTTTACATGCGCTCGTGTATCTCGGGTTGTGAGCCTTATCCTGTTTATGACTCTTCTGGATATGATTTTACATCATTATGACGCAGTGTATTCTAGACATATAAAGTGTCTCCACTGTCTTAAGTGAACCATACTTAACCATTTAAGGGGTCCAAAGTGGGCCATGAGAGGTACGACATGCTTAGGCTGGCTCACTTTGGATTAGAGTGAACGCAAACAAAACTAAAAGCAGATATAATCAAAAAATAACCCTTTCTTACCAAATCTAAATTGTATCTGAATTATACTTTTTAATCGTGAGGCTGATCTCAGAAATTCAAAAAGAAGATGTGTAGTAATTCCAAGTTTGTTTCGCTGTGAGACGTGGATAAAGCTACTTCAGGCTTATCTTCAGTTTTGTCTGGATTTATTTAACTTCTCTGCAAATCATCTTGCCCACGATTTAATCTCTCTTTTTGTTATGCATTGGATTTGGATCATTTTTGATGCATTATTTGTAATGAAGTCAATCCCTCATTCGTCCAGGCGTATTCCATCGAAGAAAAATATTAAATTGGAGTCATCTGGACAATGTTTTTGGAAAACAAGACATCTCGACTTCAATCCAGAAATGGTTTCGCTACGTTGATGATACTTTTGTAACAATCAAGAAACATGAGCTGAAGCCTTCTCAGAGCACATCAATGCTGTGGACCCACATATCAGGTTTACAAGAGAAGACTCTAAGGAGAACCGCTTGGCCTTTATTGATTGTTCCACGATCAGAGGAGAGGACGGGAAGCTCCAAATAGAAGTATATAGGAAACCTACACACACGGACCAGTATCTGCTCTTTGGTTCTAACCACCCACAACAGCACAAGCTGGAGGTGATCAGAACCTTACAACACAGAGCCCAAGAGGTGCCCACCAGCTCAGAGCTCAAGAGGTGCCCACCAGCTCAGAGGGCAAGAGGAAAAACTCATCCGGAATGCCCTCTCAGCCTGTGGGTACCCGGCTTGGGCTCATGAAGGAGCTGATCAAAACATAGAAACTAAACAAATATGTTAAAATCTTCAATTGGACAATTCCAATGATGATAAGTTATATTCTCTCGCCCCCTCCGATGCACTGAAGATGTAAGGATCTTCATCTGGGCCGGCAGGACTTTCTCTGGCGGGGAGGGACTGCAATTCTCCGCCTCAGATTTGCTTGCCATGTCACATGGTTTTCATAGCTGCAAGTTCTTGAATTTGGTTAAACTCTCATATAAGAAGGACTTTTGCTTCTTAAGAGTCAAGAATCTATGAAGCCTTTGAACATTGTTTAATCTGTTTTTCTCTGTCGCGCCTCGAGGCAACTGGGTGTTTTGGGTATTACAAAAATAAATTGAATTGAAGAATCTGATGTAGAGATCTCTCAGATGCTTCAGGTGGAAGTTATGAACTTTTTCTAAGAAAACATCTTGAATGATCCCCAATGTTCTTAAACCCGAATTATTTTACTGAAAAGAGTCAAAACTAAATGAAAATGTGTTAAAGCAGGCATGAAAGAGTCTCCATACCTGCAGAAATAGTCTGCCAATAAATTGTTCAATTTGAAATTACACGTGACACATTACATACATGCTATTTACGTTTGTGCAGCATCCAACAGAGTACACACCACGCCTCTCGCTTTTCTGAGGATATAAACGGAATGCATAGGTGTCATTTGGCAGCGCCTGAACAGGAGAAGAGCATCTGCGTCAATGGAGATAGTGCTATGATCCCATCCATGCACAGTGGTGGTCTCTTTGTGGGCTTCACCTGGACTTGCTGGCAGCGGCTGAGCTCCAAGCCTGCTTCGCTCATACCCCTCGTTCTCTCGTTCTCACAGCTCCCTTCTCCGCTGCGTTCTTCATCCAAACAAACATTTATGGCACTGTCCAAAAAAGAAGATTTTGTGGCTTGTATGCTTTATTGACTGGAAAGGACAGTGTGAAATGGAGGACGAGAGAGAGGGAGGACATGCAGTAAATTGTCAGAGTCGGGAATTGAACTCAAGACACTGCGGCCGGCTGCACTTGGAGCTTGGCATATGTGCAGATGCTTTCTCCAGCTTGTTATAGCTGCTTTCCTTATTTGTGTTGCTTTTCAATCAGTTTTTGTCTTCCTATTCCTGATTCCGATTCCTGATTTTGAGAACATTTTTACAGTTTTAACAACATATCTGACGCCAGTGACATGTCTGGGAGAAGAAGGGAAACAGACTCTTCTGAACGCTATCAGAAATATCCACAAGAAATTCATGAGCTACAAGCACGGATATTCACTTTAGACTCCACGATACAATTCCAGTGTCATCCAGTAGCAAGAGGTTTGGAGTGACTTTGTGTCATTCCCAAAACTGTCTAAAGACCAGAAAGACCAGGCTGTATCATGGATCAAACTTGATGCCAAGCCAAAACGATACAAAGATACTGTAAAGTTACCTAAATACAGCTTACAAACAGATTTTTACCACTTTCAGAGTCTGAAGTAAATGAAAAAAGACATGACGTGGCCGAAAGGCAGCAGACAGAAAGAGAATCTGTTATCGTTATTCGTTAGCTTGGGTTCGGGAGCAGGACCACGCCTCCACTCTTTAACCACGCCTCTAATTACCCAGAAGGCCTATATATATATATATATATATATATATATATATATATATATATATATATATATATATATTCAGGCCAATCCCAGCATCTCTTGCCTCTACTCTCTCTCGACCCCACCCTCCCAGGCCATGTTTCTATCATCTTCACCTTAACACATCACCATCTAAGGAGGGGGGGTTCTGAATACCCGAGACAGAGCCCCCATCCTGAGTCTCTACCCAGCCAACTATCATCGCTCCATCATCGCTCCATCATCACTATTATCAATAAACATTCTTTCGTATTCCATTGTTGTAGTGTGGTCCTTGCTAGTGAATCAACAATGAGTGAATAGGCGCGAAGCGCTGCATCACCCTGGCACAAGCAGTGAAAACACTGAGGCTGAAGGCTTACTCCTGCTATGACAACAGCAGCAGCACAAAAACACTCTTAACACTCCTGGCATTGTGCTGTACTCGAAAGTCAACTTGTATCTGCTAACTTGAATGGAAGTCTATGGGGAGTGGGTGGGGGAGGGTGAATGACGAAGCACGTAAGCGCCCCATGGTGGAATATGTATCACAACCATAATATGTGGTTGTGGTGAAAACGTTTTTTTTTTGTTATTTTTTCTTCTGCTCTTTGAGCTCTAATTTGCCCCCTTTAAAATGCTCAAAAACTCACAACACTTTGCACAAAATTCAGAAGCAGTGAAAAAAAAAAAATTCTACCGGCCATTTTTTGGTGCGTTAAAAAGTTAAAATACATTGCGCCATTGGTAAACGTCCCAACATGAACTTTGTTGTAGAGCTACAAAATTCGGGACATGCAACATGCATTCCTCTCGTGAGGACAAAAAACATATTATTGTGGCCATGGCCCCTGACTAACCATATGGCCACGTCTTGATTTGAAAATGAAAACACGTCAGTAATTTAAATAACAAACTCCTCCTAGAACATTTTGCCCTCTGACCTCAAATTCGGTGTACGTCCTCTAGACAAGTGGGGCATCTAAAATTATCCGAATTTTTAAAATAACTTTTCCGGTCTATGTGCAGTGCCGCCAAATCAGTTGTTAAACTGTCAAGATTAGATCTGTTCATTGTAAGAAAATCGAAATGGGCGCAAACGGCCTGCTCACTGGTCTCTCCAAACGAGCTGTAAAACAGCTGCAGTACATCCAGAACGCTGCTGCTCGGGTCCTGACTAGAACCAGGAAGTACCATCACATTAGTCTTGTTCTCAGGTCTCTGCACTGCCCCCTGTGGCTCAGAGAAGAGACTTTAAAGCAGCTCTGCTTGTGTACAAGTCTCTCCATGGCCTAGCACCAAAGTACATCTCAGACGTGTTAGTGCCATATGAACCATCTTAGACTCTGAGGACCTCAGGGACCGGCCTCCTGCTGGTGCCAGAGTCAGGACTAGACATGGACCGGCCTCCTGCTGGTGCCAGAGTCAGGACTAAACATGGACCGGCCTCCTGCTGGTGCCAGAGTCAGGACCAGACATGGACCGGCCTCCTGCTGGTGCCAGAGTCAGGACTAAACATGGACCGGCCTCCTGCTGGTGCCAGAGTCAGGACTAAACATGGACCGGCCTCCTGCTGGTGCCAGAGTCAGGACTAAACATGGACCGGCCTCCTGCTGGTGTCCAGAGTCAGAACTAAACATGGACCGGCCTCCTGCTGGTGTCCAGAGTCAGGACTAAACATGGACAGGGTCCTGCTGGTTCCAGAGTCAGGACTAATTGTGGACTGGCCTCCTGCTGGTGTCCAGAGTCAGAACTAAACATGGACCGGCCTCCTGCTGGTGCCAGAGTCAGGACTAAACATAGACCAGCCTCCTGCTGGTGTCAGGAGTCAGTACTAAACATGGACTGGCCTCCTGCTGGTGTCCAGAGTCAGGACTAAACATGGACCGGCCTCCTGCTGGTGCCAGAGTCAGGACTAAACATGGACCGGCCTCCTGCTGGTGCCAGAGTCAGGACTAAACATGGACCAGCCTCCTGCTGGTGTCCAGAGTCAGTACTAAACATGGATCGGCCTCCTGCTGGTGTCCAGAGTCAGTACTAAACATGGGCCGGCCTCCTGCTGGTGCCAGAGTCAGTACTAAACATGGACCGGCCTCCTGCTGGTGCCAGAGTCAGTACTAAACATGCACCGGCCTCCTCCTGGTGCCAGAGTCAGGACTAAACATGGACCGGCCTCCTGCTGGTGCCAGAGTCAGGACTAAACATGGACCGGCCTCCTGCTGGTGCCAGAGTCAGGACTAAACATGGACCGGCCTCCTGCTGGTGTCCAGAGTCAGTACTAAACATGGACCGGCCTCCTGCTGGTGCCAGAGTCCGGACTAAACATGGACCGACCTCCTGCTGGTGCCAGAGTCAGGACTAAACATGGACCGGCCTCCTGCTGGTGCCAGAGTCAGGACTAAACATGGACCGGCCTCCTGCTGGTGTCCAGAGTCAGGACTAAACATGGACCGGCCTCCTGCTGGTGCCAGAGTCAGGACTAAACATGGACCGGCCTCCTGCTGGTGTCCAGAGTCAGTACTAAACATGGACCGGCCTCCTGCTGGTGCCAGAGTCAGGACTAAACATGGACCGGCCTCCTGCTGGTGCCAGAGTCAGGACTAAACATGGACCGGCCTCCTGCTGGTGCCAGAGTCAGGACTAAACATGGACCGGCCTCCTGCTGGTGTCCAGAGTCAGGACTAAACATGGACCAGCCTCCTGCTGGTGCCAGAGTCAGGACTAAACATGGACCGGCCTCCTGCTGGTGTCCAGAGTCAGTACTAAACATGGACCGGCCTCCTGCTGGTGCCAGAGTCAGGACTAAACATGGACCGACCTCCTGCTGGTGCCAGAGTCAGGACTAAACATGGACCGGCCTCCTGCTGGTGCCAGAGTCAGGACTAAACATGGACCGGCCTCCTGCTGGTGCCAGAGTCAGGACTAAACATGGACCGGCCTCCTGCTGGTGTCCAGAGTCAGAACTAAACATGGACCGGCCTCCTGCTGGTGTCCAGAGTCAGGACTAAACATGGACAGGGTCCTGCTGGTTCCAGAGTCAGGACTAATTGTGGACTGGCCTCCTGCTGGTGTCCAGAGTCAGAACTAAACATGGACCGGCCTCCTGCTGGTGCCAGAGTCAGGACTAAACATAGACCAGCCTCCTGCTGGTGTCAGGAGTCAGTACTAAACATGGACTGGCCTCCTGCTGGTGTCCAGAGTCAGGACTAAACATGGACCGGCCTCCTGCTGGTGCCAGAGTCAGGACTAAACATGGACCGGCCTCCTGCTGGTGCCAGAGTCAGGACTAAACATGGACCAGCCTCCTGCTGGTGTCCAGAGTCAGTACTAAACATGGATCGGCCTCCTGCTGGTGTCCAGAGTCAGTACTAAACATGGGCCGGCCTCCTGCTGGTGCCAGAGTCAGTACTAAACATGGACCGGCCTCCTGCTGGTGCCAGAGTCAGTACTAAACATGCACCGGCCTCCTCCTGGTGCCAGAGTCAGGACTAAACATGGACCGGCCTCCTGCTGGTGCCAGAGTCAGGACTAAACATGGACCGGCCTCCTGCTGGTGCCAGAGTCAGGACTAAACATGGACCGGCCTCCTGCTGGTGTCCAGAGTCAGTACTAAACATGGACCGGCCTCCTGCTGGTGCCAGAGTCCGGACTAAACATGGACCGACCTCCTGCTGGTGCCAGAGTCAGGACTAAACATGGACCGGCCTCCTGCTGGTGCCAGAGTCAGGACTAAACATGGACCGGCCTCCTGCTGGTGTCCAGAGTCAGGACTAAACATGGACCGGCCTCCTGCTGGTGCCAGAGTCAGGACTAAACATGGACCGGCCTCCTGCTGGTGTCCAGAGTCAGTACTAAACATGGACCGGCCTCCTGCTGGTGCCAGAGTCAGGACTAAACATGGACCGGCCTCCTGCTGGTGCCAGAGTCAGGACTAAACATGGACCGGCCTCCTGCTGGTGCCAGAGTCAGGACTAAACATGGACCGGCCTCCTGCTGGTGTCCAGAGTCAGGACTAAACATGGACCAGCCTCCTGCTGGTGCCAGAGTCAGGACTAAACATGGACCGGCCTCCTGCTGGTGTCCAGAGTCAGTACTAAACATTGACCGGCCTCCTGCTGGTGCCAGAGTCAGGACTAAACATGGACCGACCTCCTGCTGGTGCCAGAGTCAGGACTAAACATGGACCGGCCTCCTGCTGGTGTCCAGAGTCAGTACTAAACATGGACCGGCCTCCTGCTGGTGCCAGAGTCAGGACTAAACATGGGGAATCTGCATTTCAGTTTTATGCAGCTAAAATCACTGGTCCTCCTGAAGATGTGAGACAGATTCTACTACGACAATGTTATGAAAAAAACAGTTATGCTTGGCTGTGCATATGACTGAAATGATTTTCTTTGCACTTGTGATTTCTTTCTTATTTTACTTGAACTATTATATAGATAGCTTGAAAATAATACTTTTAAATAAAATAAAAATAAATAAATTATAAAATGACTATTGAGACACAATTAAAAACATATAAATTATTCGGCTGGACACAATGGCCCATTGTGCTGGTGTCCAAGCGCAGCCGCAGAGCAGGAGCCTGGGGAGAGGGTCAGAACACACGCTGGTCAGATGGTCAGTCGGCACTAAGGCCACTGCAAAGTCCAGGAAGAGCCCTGTGCACCTACTCACTGGTCAAGAGCCAGTTTTAACTCTAAAAGCTTTAGTCAAGTTTTTTTCTGGGAGATTTAGTTTAGCGAAAGCTAAATCTAGGGCGGGGCAGACAAGACCCGGTCTGTCGTTAAAGATACAAAAGCTCCACACATCAAGTGGAGGCGTCGACGAGAGAGTCACCATAAAAGATCCATACGCTCAGCACAGACGTGTGCAGAGGTAGAAACCTAACACGGGAACGAATCCGTGTCACTAAAAGTGATGTGCCCATCCCGGAGACGCCTGTCACGCTGGCAATGTCAAATAAATATGGAAACGAGTGTATGGAGTGTGGGCCAGTGTGGGCCAGTCTGGGCCGAGGGATTTGGTTTTCCATCTTGCGGATCACTGAACAAAATGTATGATTCATGTCAGCAAAACTGTTAAATTGAATTAATTACAAATTAAGATTTTGGGATTTCTGTCATGTGACTTTAGTGCATTTACTTACTGTTGTGTGAAGCACTTTGAATTGCCCATATGAATTGTGCTCTACAAACAAACTTGCCTTGCCTGTGCCTTAAACACTTGACCACCTATTTCACACAGAGATTAGAATCAAAAAATTGGTGGGATGAAGGAATGGACAAGTATCTCTAGCTCTAAAACAGGATTAAAGAAACAAGTGTGAATGAAGCTAAATAAAACTCATATGCTATGTTTTTGATGAACATGAGGAAACTGTAGTGACTAAAACCTGTGAGCACCTGAGACTCCAGTGCAGGACAATGCAGGATTACTCAAACACACCGGAATCAATCTTATCTATTTTACTATACATAATAAGTGTCCTCTGTAAGTGATGCGCTGGTCCTTTTTGAGCAATGAGCCAATGTCAGGTTGCTCTTTGTGTTCAGGTCTGACAGGGCATGCAGAGGTGGTCCGTGTGGTCTTCTCTCCAAAAGACATCAGCCTGGAGACTTTACTCAAGTACTTCTGGGAAAAACATGACCCCACACAAGGTAAATCACGCTAAGAGCTCTCTCTCTTTCTTTCTCTCTCGGCCTTCTGCAGCTGTAAAGCTGTAAGTTTCTCATGTTCCTTTTTCCGGATGTTACATGAACTGCAATGTCCACCACCACGGCTTTCCTCTGACCCTTGAGACCACCACCATGTCCGGTTGGTTCTCCATTACCATTCGGTCTGTCTGTATCTGGAAGTCCCAGAGGACCTTGGCTCGGTCGTTCTTCACCACCTTTGGAGCTGTTTCCACCTTGTCCTTGGGGTCTCCAGCCCGTACTCTGCACAGATGTTTCTGTACACTATGCCAGCTCCTGATTATGGTGCTCCATGTATACTGTCCCTGCAGCATCCTGCCTGCTCCTGTGCTGCCATTATCAGTGCCTCTGTGCTGTCCTTCAGACCGCCTCTTTCTAACCATTGGTAGGATTTCGTGATATCAGCCACTTCAGTTATGTTCCGGTGGTATATTCCATGTTGGGGCTTGTCCTCCCATGATGGGACCACATCCAGAACCTCATCTTCCTCTGTTCCCCATCGTCTGAGATATAGTTTGTGTTTTCTGTTCATGTTCGGAGCTGTTAGCGCGCTAGCTAGCTACTAGCCTGTTGTTGTTACCGGCGTTGTTCTGTATGTCTTGACCCATGGGTTGTGTGAGTCGTGCGGGGTGTGCTTTATGGTGTTAGTTTTTGTGATTTTCGTCACTTTTTGGAGGTTACACCGGCTTTTGTGTACGGCTAGCCGGGGGCTAAGCTGTAGCTCCAGGCTTTTGTTAGCCCCGGGCGCCGAATTGCTAAATCAAAAGTTAGCTAATCCCCCTGGTGCTGAATCAAAAGTAAATATTTCAATTCAACTCTGACTTTTGGATGGTAGAGATGTGATTTGTTAACGTGAAAATAACTTTCACATTGTGTTCAAGACAATAATGATTGGTTTATGATTATGGTGTTTTATGTGAAATAGTTAGCCATTTTTGAAAATGTCCTGTTATTTGTTTACAGCTTTGATGCCAAGAGACCAGGTGTGGTGGTGAAGCAGAACCTGTGGAATTTTAGCTACTACGCATGTCCTGGTCCCACCTGGACTGAACATTGACAGGCAGACCTATCTGCATGAAAAAAATCAGGCCTTTCTGTACTGACGAGGCAAAAGACATGTTGTACATTACATGATGTAATTGGACTCTTGGATTAATACATTTTTATTATGTAGTGCACTTCCTATTCCACTACATAACTTCATACCTTATATTTCATTATGTACATATCATGCCGTTTAGTGCTCAGTGTTCGATTCTAATTCTGATTCTTGGATTTTAAAAGGCCATGAATAGCATCAAAGTTTTTCCATTTTAATATAGTAACTTAAGATAAGATATGCCTTTAATGTCCACACATGGGGGAATTTTGGTGTTACAACACAGTAGATACAGAGGGAATGGACAGATAACTTATAGGAAGTTTAAAAAACACTCTTAATAGAAGAACTCTTATAAACAAAAACAAAAACTCTTATTAACAAAAACTCATGTAAACAGGTCCTCTCATATCTTAATAGGGAATGGAGGGAAGAAAATTAAAATAAAGATAAAATCAAATAATAATAATAATAAAAATAGCTGGCATAAGACAAATAATATTAATAACTTCTAATTCTGATTCAAGTCCTAATGAAAATAACACTACA
The DNA here is from genome assembly GCF_026437365.1 of Eucyclogobius newberryi. Lineage (NCBI taxonomy): Eukaryota > Metazoa > Chordata > Actinopteri > Gobiiformes > Gobiidae > Eucyclogobius > Eucyclogobius newberryi. Next base: position 28,211,975 of record NW_027315846.1, on the reverse strand, counting down.
TCAATAACAACACTCCTCTTGAGTCTTTAGTGACAGCTGTAGGTGCTGCCAGGGGGAAGGTGCTGCCAGTGTGACAGGGGGGAGGGCTTATCTCAATGAGATGCAAATGAGCCCCCCTGTGGGCTCACTCTGGTCAGGAATGTTTGAGCCCCATTTTCTCAGTAAATGCATTTGAGAGTTGTATATATTCAAATGACCACAACTTATTCAAATATTATTATATCTACATGAGTGAGACATCATTTTATAGCGTTGAATTTACACTTTCAGAATCTGTGAATAACTCAAAATGTCTCTGGGGAGACTTGTGACTGGTTTATCCACGGTCAGTCACATTTACCAGGAAACCATATTCTTATATCATCTGCACACAAAACAGCATAGATAGAATTACATGACATTTTTCTATTACAACAGTCTCAGGGTGCTGGATTTGGGATGGAACCCTCCATGGTCAGGAGCTTTCGTGTCTTAACATCTGTGGTCTGTATCTCCTCCTCTGGCCAACTGCTGAGTAGGTATTTGGCCGTAGCCGCTTTCCTTGTTTCCTCTTCGTTGCCATTTGCCTGTGGGATTCCCAGGTCCTTGTAACTGTCCTCAATGTTTGCTATTGTTCCTTTTGAGAGTGAGACCCCCTCTGTGTGGACCACCTTCCCTCTGTGTGGACCACCTTCCCTCTGTGTGGACCACCTTCCCTCTGTGTGGACCACCTTCCCTCTGTGTGGACCACCTTCCATGTGTGTGGACCACCTTCCATGTGTGTGGACCACCTTCCCTCTGTGTGGACCACCTTCCCTCTGTGTGGACCACCTTCCCTCTGTGTGGACTACCTTCCCTCTGTGTGGACCACCTTCCCTCTGTGTGGACCACCTTCCCTCTGTGTGGACCACCTTCCATGTGTGTGGACCACCTTCCATGTGTGTGGACCACCTTCCCTCTGTGTGGACCACCTTACCTCTGTGTGGACCACCTTCCCTCTGTGTGGACTACCTTCCCTCTGTGTTGACCACATTCCCTCTGTGTGGACCACCTTCCTTCTCTTAGTGACTATCAAACCACACTTCTCTGGTCCGAATGACATTCCGATATCCGAGCTGTAGATCCTGGTGGTGTGGATCAGGGAGTCAATGTCCCGCTCGCACTTACCATACAGCTTGGTGTCGTCCATATAGAGGTGACTGATGCTAGCTCCATTCCTGAGTCGTATCCATAGCCAGTCTTGTTGATTATTTGGCTGAGGGGGTTCAGACCTCTGCAGAACAGCAGTGAGGGGGTTCAGACCTCTGCAGAACAGCAGTGAGGGGGTTCAGACCTCTGCAGAACAGCAGTGAGAGGGTTCAGACCTCTGCAGAACAGCAGTGGGAACAGCGCATCACCTTGGTATATGCCGCATTTGACGGACACTTGTGCAAGTGTCTTGCCATTGGCTTCAAGGGTGTTTTTCCACAACCTCATAGGTTTCCCTATGAAGGCTCTTAGAGCCCCATTGATGTTGTACAACTCCAAGCATTCAATGATCCAAGTATGTGGCATTGAGTCGTATGATTTCTTGTAATGGATCCAGGCAGTGCTCAGGTTGGTGTGTTGGGTTTTACAGTCCTGTGCGAGTGTTTTGTCACCAGGAGCTGGTGTTTCACACCTCTGGTATTTTTGCCGATGCCTTTCTGAGCAGTGCTCTTGTATTGATCCATGTGCCCATTTATCTTAGCCGCCATTATACCTGACAGGAGCTTCCACGTTGTGGAGGGACAGGTTAATGGTCGATAGTTGGACGGGACTGTGGCCTTTGAAGGATCCTTCTGGATCAGGATCGTACACCCTTCGGTTAGTCATTCAGGGTGAGTTCCATCCCTTAGCAGTGTGTTCATTTGGGTTGCTAGGCGCTCATGGAGTGAGGTGAGTTTCTTGAGCCAGTTTGCATGTATCATGTCAGGGGCCGGTGCTGTCCAGTTTTTCATACCTGAGACTCTTTCCTGTATGTCTGCCACTGTGATGGTGCCTGGATTCTGCTCAGGGATGTTGCTGTGGTCCTCTCGCAGAGCCATCAGCCACTGTGCATCTCTGTTGTTCCCTCTCCCATATGTCTTTATATATATATATATATATATATATATATATATATATATATATATATATATATATAAAAAACATGTGAAAAAATATCAAGTAATACTCTTGTTTGACAACTATGCTAACATTTGCAATATTATACATTTTTCGATAAATCTACAGCAGAGCTCTGTTTGAGGGAAATCAGTGGAGAGCTGCAGGTCACAATACAGAGCTGGGCTTTTTTTCTTTACCAAAATGGTTTCAACAATGAACATTTTGAAGAACTAGATATTGGACAGAACAATTGGCTGTATGGAAGCACAAGCCAATTTGAATAGACAATACAAGCACACTGTTGTTAATCCTGGTCCTGGTATTCCTGACCAAGATCCTGGTTCCTCTGTGTTCTTGACAGGTTAAGCACAGTCATTGGTTGAATGATGGGTCAATTGCTCTGGACAAAAGCTCCTGTAGCCCACTGCCAGTCCTCATCGTGGCCCTCACTTGTGCAGGTTCCAAGGGCACAAGGGCAGTGGAGCAGAAGCAGGGATCCCAGACATGTGCGCATGTGTGGGCGGAGTGTGTTTGTGGTTGGGGGTGGTCTCGTGGGTCTATCTATGCCACACTTTGTTAATGTGTCTGAGATGCAGCCATCCATGGAGACACACACTCTGACTGTGCTGCACGAGAGAAGGCCTGAGTGAATCCACATAAATGAATGAAAATCTTTGCTGAAAATATCTTTACTCCAATACATGAGAATAGACCTGATGATTAAGTATTTTCACTTAAGCCCTTTACACAGTATGAAGTATTAAATACACAGTAGAAAGTATTCAATACACAGAATGAAGTATTAAATATGTTGCTCTCTATAGATCCACAAAAGTCCACTGAAGCTGACACTCTAATAGTCCCCACTAATAGTAAATCGTGTTTTTAATTTCACAATTCACGCAGAAATTATCACATTTCTATGGGAACATTTGTTCTCCCTTTGCACAGGAGGAGAATTAATATGAGAGTGAATGGTTGTTTTTGTGTCTGTCTCTGTGTTAACCCTGCCACAAGCTGGACCCTGTCACTGGTACAGGCACCAGTCACCCTAACCCTAACAGAAACAAGAGGTAGAAAATGAATTCTTCTATCAATGTGGAGTTGTCTATTAAAGTAATTCACACAACAGCAAAAGATGCATTGAAATACAGAAATCACAAACAAATTTAAGACATAACAGAGATGAATGCAAATTAAATAATTTCAGTTATATGCAAATTTAAACGACTCTGGCACCAGCAGGAGGCCGGCCCATGTTTAGTCCTGACTCTGGCACCAGCAGGAGGCCGTCCATGTTTAGTCCTGACTCTGGCACCAGCAGGAGGCCGGTCCATGTTTAGTCCTGACTCTGGGCACCTGCAGGAGGCCGGTCCATGTTTAGTCCTGACTCTGGCACCAGCAGGAGGCCGGTCCATGTTTAGTCCTGACTCTGGCACCAGCAGGAGGCTGGTCCATGTTTAGTCCTGACTCTGGCACCAGCATGAGGCCGGTCCATGTTTAGTCCTGACTCTGGCACCAGCAGGAGGCCGGTCCATGTTTAGTCCTGACTCTGGACACCAGCAGGAGGCCGGTCCATATTTAGTCCTGACTCTGGCACCAGCATGAGGCCGGTCCATGTTTAGTCCTGACTCTGGACACCAGCAGGAGGCCGGCCCATGTTTAGTCCTGACTCTGGCACCAGCAGGAGGCCGGTCCATGTTTAGTCCTGACTCTGGACACCAGCAGGAGGCCGGTCCGTGAGGTCCTTAGAGATGGTTCATATGGCACTAACGTGCCCAAAATGTACTTTGGTGCTAGGCCATGGAGAGACTTGTCCACAAGCAGAGCTGCTTTAAAGTCTCTTCTCTGAGCCACAGGGGGCAGTGCAGAGACCTGAGAACAGGACTAATGTGATGGTACTGTCGAAGTATAGTCTATACAGACTGCGGGAGGTGAGGATCGTTCTCAAGTTCTTTATTTGATGAAAACATGGAAAAACAGGCAAAACAGCAGCGTGTTGTTCGTCTTGCAGCTGAGATTCGACTCTTCACAAGATTTAGCCGTGTTTTTTATATCGCTGTTGCTTGGGTCTGATAAAAATGGCCTGACCTTCGCTATGACGTCCGCTTTAAGATTGTTTAGACTAGTCCACAGATAATCAGAAAATACATAGAATAGTTAAAATAAACAGAATAGTAAACCCCCCAAAAACATATTAAATGTTTAAAAATCATATTAAATCATTATATAATCAAGCAAATCCTTAAAATAACTCATTTAGTAAAAATCGATGTGAGACAAGGAGCATCCCCAGTTAGTGTAAACACATGGTGGGATGTAGTAATCAGATTCTGGAAAAAAGTATAGGAGTCTTGTCACTATCAGAGTTAGATTTGTGTTTGAGTAATAGCGTGTGTAATCAGGGTGAAAAGATAAGCAGGTTGTCTAGTAAGAGCAGATGCAATCAAGCGTTCTATACGTGATCTAAGACGGCACAGCATCCAATTATAACACTAATCAATACACAGGCAATAGCAATAATATTGGTGAAAAACAGAAACAGAGCCAGCCTTAGGCCCAAAGATATGGTATAACCAGGGAGACCACAAGAGGCAAGGGTGGTGGTAGATGATTCTGGCTTGACATGGGTTGGCTCATATTCATCATTTGAGGTCCTTGAAATTGGCCAGGTTGGTTTGGGGCCATTTGGTGTTGACCTCTTTGTGTTTGCCCTATGGGGCAGTCTCGAGCCTAATGTCCAGTTCCAAAGCAGTTTAAGCACTGATCAGGAGTCACGCTGAACCTGTTTTGTCCTCTTCTTGCTCCTGCCCCACGTCCTCTTCCATGAGAGAATGTATTACGTTCACGTCCTTGATTGTAGATGATTTCTGAAGCAGGTGTGTTGTTCCTTGGTCCTGTGGCGGATGGGACTGCCTGTGGTTGTGCCATAGTGGGTTGTACTTGTCCCATGACCATTTTAATTGCCATAGCAATCTGTTGGGCACTGTCTGACACTGGAGTCTCGTCTGTTGCCGCAGTCATTACCTTGGCAGACTTATTTTCCTTCTTTTTATCATTCACCTCTTCTTGGAGCTTTTTGAGTTGTAATTTGATCATTGCCATTTTCATTTTTTCCATATCCTCATTCCGTCCTTTTTTTCCCTTCAGGTACTTAGCAACGTGATGTTGGCAGTTGGCATCGAACTCTTTTTCTGTCTTTGAGTAAAGACCAACAACATCAGCCAAATGATCCTGGACACATTTGGGTAGTCCTTTTACCAGAGTAGAATAGAACATGAGAGTGTTGCCAGTACCAGGTTGTATGGGCTCTCCAGTTGCATCATGGAACTGTGCTTTAGCTCTTTGCTTATATGTAAAGTAGTCTTCATCATTTTTCATTTCCAGAGCCAACAGTGCGTCAGGAAGGCAGGTGGGATACATTCCTTTAAGTACCTGAGTTAACTGAGGCTTTATGGTGGCAAATGATGTGGATGCTCTAACTGGAGCATGAATCTGTTTGGATACTTCAGAACGGATCCTGGCCACCGTATTCTCATCTGTTGCTCTTATAAGAATTGCAGACACATCTCCCCAGCAAAGTGTTTCTCCCGCAGTATTCGTGGTCAATGCTCTGAGGAAGGCCAGCGCACCTTGTGTCAGTTCAGGCAGTATTAACATCAGCCCTTCTAGATCTTTCAATGCGAATGGTTGGTACACTTCTTGGTTACTTGCAGTCATTCGGAGAGGTGCAATGAGAGGAGGAGCCTCTTCATTGCTAGAAAACTCATCATCTTCTTCCTTGGTACCCTTGTGTACGGGGAGCGGGTGAAGTTCTCCACTCAGGAAAGCGTCATCGTATCCATGCTCATCCACCATTCCTGTGAATGCTCCCACCACATATTGATTTGGTGTTGACACAAATGGGTCTAAACCCGTTTTCTTCTGTTGTTCCACACCTCCTTGAATGTGGAGTTTCTGCTGTACTTGCTGCTTACTTTTAGCTTCTATTAGCCCAGTTCCTAGGACTGTGACTGGTTCCCCCTTTCGTCCAAGCTGTTTTTCTTGTTTCCTGCGTAGCTCAGCCGCCACTTCCCGTTCCTTTCCTTCCAGTAGTTGTTGTAATCTTCTTTCTTCATCTGAGTCCGAAGCCAATCCAGGTGGTGACCATGCATTGGTGGCAAGTTGATCTTTTTGAGCCACTGTCTGCTCGAGCATGAATTTGGAGATGTGATTTTGGCTGGAAACCAATGTTGTCAGAGCTAACACCTGTTCCTTCAAATCCTGCATCTGTCTTTGTTCTTGAGTGGGTTCTGACGGAACCACAGTCAGAGTAACCGAGACTACAGCATGTTTCGATAGCAGCTGTAGTATGGTTCTGGTTGTACCTTTTATCAGAGCTGAATCCATGGATGAGCACTGCAGGGGAGGAGCCGCTGGAGTAGAAGTGTGGGGAGCTGTTTTTTCTTGTTCCGTTTCTGTCATAATTTTCTTCAGTTCTTTCGCTAGTTGTGCATATGTGCTATGATGGTCGTTTTCAGCGGAGGGGCACTGCAGTTCTCCTTTGGCCAGAGGTGGGAGGCGCTATAGCTGTGACGTCGACCTTGTACCCCAGTCTGCTCGCTCTCTTCTTCTGTGCTGGAGCCTCCATCTTTGTTTTTGTTATTCGCTCCAAAAGGGATGCGCTTATCGGCTCTGTTTTTCTGTTTCATTTTGTTTTTTCTGATTGTTTGATGCTCTTCTGGTTTCACCTGAATATTGGCCAAAAATAGTCTCTCTCTTCTGATTAAAATGTCTTTTGCCATTTTATGTAGTTTCACTGAAAATGAAAATGTTTCTTCATGTTCTTTCAGTTTTTCCTTTCACTCTCCAAATCTGATGTGTTTTGTAATGCAGGACCTTAGATTGATGATATTCATTAATACAATTCCATTGTTGTTCTGTGGGAGGAGCCACTGCTTCATCACCGTGAGGAATCAATCTTTTCTCTGCATATTTTTGGAAGAGGTTCTTCATTTGTGTAGTTTGCTTTTTTGCTTCCTTTGGGTTTTGTTCATTTGCACGGATTGTGTTTTCGAGATCCTTCAAAAATGTATTCATTTTGAATGGAATAAGGTTCATTTTATTTAATTTATCTATGATCTTAATTTCTAATTATTATCATTTAATAATAAAAAAACTGTGGCAGTCAGTGGTCTTTCAAAAACAAACAAAAGAATAAAACAAATAATAATAATAATAACTATTATTATTATAATTCGAACAATAATTATAACAATAATAATACAATAAAATATGTTTAGGGAAAAAAAAAATTAAAATAAAGATTTAAAATACAAAATAAATAAAAAAAATAAATTTAAAGAAATTTGAAATTTAAATAGAATACAAACTTGAAAAAAATTGAATTAACTGAATAAATAAAAATTCCACCTAGCCACAGAGGGTAGTTAATCTTGTCAGTAGAACGCTTTAAGCCAAGTAATAGCTTTCTTATTCCCTTTAGTTACCTACACGTCCCACGTTTTATTTTTTTCCCAGAGTCCAACTCCCTTTTAAATCAGTCCAACTGATTGTCTAAACTAATGAGCTAACATTCACTAAATTCATACTTGTGCAATGTGGAAAATTTAGGTCAAGTTTTGGCAAACTTCAACAATTTAGCATTTTCAATGTGCAGATTTTCGTAATAAATACAAGAGGTTTCTGCCTTGCTTTTGTTAAATGGTCCCAGTCACAATGGTAATGGCAATTGACTCCTCTTGTCTCTCTCTTGGCTCGGTGTCCTTGTTCTCCCATCATTCCCAGCTGAACCGTTACTGGACGCTATGTGTCGTAAGCCGACATCCAGAAGAGAATTGTTTGGAGCAAAATTCTGATGTTTCCTTTCCAAGCATGATGAGAGACCCGCATCCTCCACCAATTCTGTCGAAGTATAGTCTATACAGACTGCGAGAGGCGAAGATCGTTCTCAAGTTCTTTATTTGATGAAAACATGGAAAAACAGGCAAAACAGCGGCGTGTTTCGACTCTTCACAAGATTTAGCTGTGTTTTATATCGCTGTTGCTTGGGTCTGATAAAAATGGCCTGACCTTCGCTATGACGTCCGCTTTAAGATTGTTTAGACTAGTCCACAGATAATCAGAAAATACATAGAATAGTTAAAATACACAGAATAGTTCATTGTGACCCATATGCAGCAAGATCGTCTTGACTCATGTTAAATAGGACACAGACATGACAATAATTTGATCAATATCCACAGTACTTCCTGGTTACCGAGCAGCTTTGTTCGACAAAGAGGGTTAGTTTCTAGTGAAACCAAAAACACCTTTTATCAGGAGGTCCCGCCCGGTGGGCAGGTTCTTCTCAGAGTAGGATATATATCTGAGTTCCTGGTCGTGATTCACAGATCCCTCGGTGTGTCAAAACGTTTTGTTTTTCCTAAAAAACAGAGTCCAGATGAAACAACTGAATCTTTTTCTACAATGAACACTCCTGGACGAATGGGGGATAACACCGACATGCTTTTGATAGTAATGTGTCTAGTTTTATACTTCACACTTTTAATTTTGGAAATGTGTCATGTTGAATTTTTTTCATGGCCTACTACAAGTGTACGTTCTAATTGTGTTAAAATGACCTTACGTAAAATATGCCTTTATATATAAAGTCTGTGTAGAATAGCATGTGTAGAATACATTCAATTCAATTTATTTTTGTAACGCCCAAAATCATAACAGCAGTTTCCTCGAGGCGCGACAGTAAAAAACAGATTAAACAATGTTCATAGAGACTTGGCATTGTCCCAGAATCACGTGTCCTTGTGAAATGTCCCAGGGTCCCCTGTCCTTAGTCCCTCCTTCTGGGCCAGGAAAAACTACTAAACCTCTTTGGGAAAAAGTATAAACCTGGAGGAGTTCCACATGAAGGAGAGCTCTGACTCTCACAGACGGACAGGAGGAGGCGAGAGAGACAGTGAAGCTGGAGCCACTCAGGAGGAGAACCGGTTCTTCAGGAGGAGAACCTGTTGGTCAAAAAGAAATTCAGCTTTTGAAGAATGCAGACTGGAAAACAGTTTAATCCCGAAGTTCATTAATTCATTGATAATACGATAATGAGCTCAGCTATGCACAGAAACAAGTCGGTTATGGAAAATATTTCAGTTTAATCATGGAAAGTGCATTAACACTAGAAAAGTCTAAATAGCCAGTGTATAAGGCAAAGGGAGGAGAGCCTGCTGCGCGGACTCACACCTTCGGACTAGTGAAACTTAAAATTTCAGGAAAATTTCAGACTTGTGAACCTTCGGACTCGTGGGCAGCCACCGTTCTTCCAGGTACATGAAGAACCGTTCATATGAAGTAGAGACAGTTTCTCCAGGTAGACCGTTTCAACTGGTTCCTGGTTCTGTTCCCAACTGGCCTGACCATAAGCCATTTCAAAGAGGAACGTTTTTGGCTATATTGGGAAATTGGCAAATGGAAATAGGCTGTTTTACAGGCTTGATTTATATGTGCTTTAAATGAGAGCTCCTGGTCAAATAAGACTCCAAGATTTCTTTACTGATATTGTCCAGTGTGACTATCTGCTCAGATAAAGCGTCTCGTAGATGTTTAGGGCCAAGCACAATGACCTTGGTTTTTTCAGGGTTAAGAAGCAGATAATTAAGTGTCATCCAGGTTTTTATCTCCTTCACACAAGCACTAAGTCTGTCTACTTGATCGCTCTGATTGGGTTTCAATGATAAATACAGCTGAGTGTCATCTGCAGAGCAGTGGAAGTTAATACCATGTGATGATCATGTGACCTAATCGCAGCATGTAAAGAGGAAACAGAACTTTACCCAGTACGGACCCCTTACTTTCAAATCAAATCAAATCAAATCAAATCAAATCAATTTATTTTTGTAAGGCCCAAAATCACAACAACAGTTGCCTCTGAGGGCCACAGGGAGAAATGAATCAACAATGTCTGTGGTGGCGATGAAGTCAGACAATGTCTGTGGTGGCGATGGAGTCAGACAATGTCTGTGGTGGCGAGGGACGATGTCCCAGGGTCCTCTGTCCTTAGACTCTCCTTCTCGGCCAGGAAAAACTACAAAAAAAAACCTCTTTGGGAAAAAAGCGTAGAAACCTGGAGGAGTTCCAGTGAAGGAGAGATCCGACTCTCACAGATGGACAGACGGACACGAGGGAGACTGGAGCTGGACCCACTCTTCAGGCAGATGAGGGACCGTCGGAGGCGAACTGGAGCCACTCTTCAGGCAGAAGAGGGACCGTCTGAGTCGAGCTGGACCCACTCTTCAGGCAGATGAGGGACCGTCTGAGTCGAGCTGGACCCACTCTTCAGGCAGATGAGGGACCGTCGGAGTCGAGCTGGACCCACTCTTCAGGCAGATGAGGGACCGTCTGAGTCGAGCTGGACCCACTCTTCAGGCAGATGAGGGACCGTCTGAGTCGAGCTGGACCCACTCTTCAGGCAGATGAGGGACCGTCGGAGGCGAGCTGGACCCACTCTTCAGGCAGATCAAAGGTAGCTCTATCACTGTCCCAAGTTTCATGTGCCTAGGCCAAAGATTAACAAAGATTAAGAGTTTCATGTTTTTTTCTTTTTTGAACTAGTCGGCACTGTTGCGACGGGCGTTCTCACAACCTCCATTTTATTGGAGTTCGGGCCGAGCCGATCGCGTCTATGTCCCATGTGTGACCTATGACCCTATGTGTGACCTATGACCCCATGTGTGACATTCATCAATGTTCAGGGTCAAAAATGCCCAAGTTGTGGCAAAATGACCATGAATAATAATAATAAGAAACCATGCAAGAACAAAGACTCGTCGCATTCAATTCCATGGTTAGGACAAGATCAAGAGTGTGCTTACGACTGTGAGTCGCTTTATTTACATTTTGAGTGAAACCAATGCTGTCTAACAAGGCGCTGAAGGCATTACTGAGAGAGTCATCACTCACGTTAACGTGGATATTAAAGTCTCCAGCTATAACTATTTTATCCCAGGCTAACACTAAGTTTGATATAAAGTCAGAAAACTCTGTTAAAAACTCTGAATAGGGATCAGGAGGTCGGTAGATAACTATGTTCTCATATTTGGACACGTGATTGACACATGAGGCTTTAAATTAGTGAACTGCATTGTTCATTTTAGGACTCATGAGTAGGCTTGAGTATGAGATCACTGCCACTCCACCACCTCTGTCTGTGCTCCTGGAGGTCTGAAAGTTAGCATGGGTGGGGTTAAGTGTTATTTTTCTTAAGTTATTTGGTCTGACGAACGCTTGAAAAGAGATATGACCAGTGGCTACAAGAACCTTACAGAAAGTTGTAAAGCTATACAAAAGCTGGTAAAAGAGGGAGTGATTGACTGGCATTTGTATTACAGACTGTATCCTTGGGAAGCTATTCCATGCATTTATGGCCTCCCAAAAATACACAAAAGAGATGTTCCACTCAGACCCATAGTGTGCAGCACAGATTCCATCACGTACAATGTGGCCAACCATTTAACAACTATCTTGGCTCCATTGGTGGGGAAATCTGTCTGAACACCACCTACTTTCAAATCCGGGGGACAATTTTACAAACAGATTCATGGCTGTGCCATGGGCTCGCCCGTCTCTCCTATAGACGCAGTCTATGTGGCCCCGTCTGCGCATGCCGATAATGCTTGTGAAACACTGCTCTCCTTCACTTGTGGGCTGCAAACACAGCACCCACAGGTCCTCTTCCTCGTCTCTGGTGACTTTAACCACGCTTCTCCCTCTTCTGTTCTACCAACATACACCCAGTATGTTACCTGCCCCACCAGAGACAAAAGAACATTGGACTTGTTTTTTTCCAACACCAAGGAGGCTCCTCCCCCCTCCCTCCCCTGGGCAGCTCGGACCATACCCTTGTACATCTGGGGCCTGTGTATGAACCTATTGTGCGCAGGCAGCCTGTGTTGCCCCGTGTGGTGAGGAGGTGGTCTGCTGAGAGCGAGGAGGTTCTGGGGGACTGCTTCAGCACCACTGTCTGGACTGAGCTTTATGACCCACATGGGGAGGACATCAACACCATCACAGAGTGCATCACGGACTACATCAACTTCTGTTTTGAGAACATTGTTCCCTCCCGGACGGTGCGGTGTTTTCCAAACAACAAGCTATGGATTAACCGTGAACTGAAGGCTCTGCTGAAGGAGAAGAAGAGAGCCTTCAGGTCAGGGAACAAGGAGGAGCTGAGGACTGTGCAGAAGGAGCTGAGGAGGAAGATCAGGCAGAAGCTACAAGAGGAGCAGCTGCAGCAGAAGAACATTCAGGGAGTGTGGAGGAGCCTGAAAACATCTCGGGCTTCAAAATCCCCCCTGTCCAGACGGAGGGGGACCTACAGTGGGTGAATGAGCTTAACTCTCACTTCCTGAGATTTGATCAATCGCCCACCCTTCCCCCTGCACAGACCCCTCCCCCTGCACAGCTGCATGCTCCCTCTTCCACAGCTGGACAATGGCCTGCATCCGTTCCTCTTCACATTTCTGCCCCGGACCATCAGCTCCCCACTTCACCTGGAATCACCCATCCTCCCAGCACACAGTCCCCCTGCCAACCACTGACTGTCACAGCAGCACAGGTGAGGAGAGAGCTGAAGAGGATTAAAGTAAGGAAGGCAGCAGGACCTGATGGCTTCAGCCCCAGGCTCCTTAAGTCCTGCAGATGAACTGTGTGGAGTTATGGAGCATGTCTTCAACATGAGCCTGAAGCTGACGGTGGTACCACAGGTCTGAAGACCTCCTGCCTGGTACCTGTGCCTAAGACACCGCGCGCCAAAGACCTCAACAGCTTCAGGCCGGTGGCTCTCACGTCCCACCTGATGAAGACACTGGAGCGGCTGGTCCTGGACCACCTCCGCTCCACCGTGAGCTCAGCCATGGACCCGCTGCAGTTTGCATACCGGCCTGGCATCAGAGTAGAGGACGCCGTCATCTCCCTGCTGCACCGCTCTCTCTCTCACCTGGAGAAGCCTGGCAGCTCTGTGAGGATCCTGTTCTTTGATCTCTCCAGCGCCTTCAACACCATCAGCTCCTGAGGGACAAGCTGGAGACGGCTGGTGTGGAGTACGACCTGCAGAGTGGATCCTGGACTACTTCACAGACCGACCCCAGTTTGTGAGAGCCCGGGACTGTGTGTCTGACACTCGGACCTGCAGTGTGGGGGACCTGCAGTGTGGGGGCGCCCCAGGGCACTGTCCTTGCGTCCCTCCCCTGTCCACTGTCCCTTTCCCTTCACCCTCTACACTGCAGACCTCAGACACGACACGGACAGCTGTGTCCTGCAGAAGTTCTATGACGACTCTGCCATCATCGGACTCATCACGGACGACTATGATGTGGAGTACAGAGGACTGGAGCAGGACTTTGTGGACTGGTGTCAGCGGAACCACCTCCTCATCAACGCGGGGAAGACCAAGGAGATGGTGGTGGACTTCCGCAGACGCCGCCCCACTGCCCCCTTACCAGTGAACATCCAGGGAAGGGACATTGAGAGAGTGGACTCATACAAGTACCTGGGTGTTCATCTGAACCACAAACTGGACTGGACTCATAACACAGACGCACTGTACAGGAAGAGCCAGAGTGGGCTCTACCTCCTGAGGAGACTCAGCTCTTTTGGAGTGACAGGGCCACTCCTGAAGACCTTCTACAACTTTGTGGTTGCATCAGCTCCTGTTGGTGTGGTCTCCTGGAGCAGCAGCATCACAGAGAGGGAGAGGAGGAAGCTGGACAGAGTCATCAAGAAGTCCAGCTCTGTCCTGGGCTGTGCTCTGGACTCGGTGCAGGAGGTGGGGGACAGAAGGGTCCTAGCTAAATTCACATCTATGCTGGACCATGAGTGTCGCCCCCTGCAGGACACTCTGTCCGCTCTGTAGGGCAGCTTCAGTGAGAGACTGATCCACCCTCGCTGTGTGAAGGAGACGTTTCACAGGTCTTTCCTTCTGCGGCAGACTCTACAACAAACACTGTTAGCCCTGAACACGTCCAATACTGACTTAACCATGTGCAATACTGACATATTCATGTGCAATACCGTCATATTCATGTGCAATTACTGTCGTACTCACACACAATAATGTCACATTCATGTGCATATAACTGATGCAAATTGAGTGTTTATTTTACCATTATTATTAGTATTATTTTGTCTTACGCTAGCTGTTTTTATTTTATTTCATCTTTATTTTTATTTTTCCCCTCCATTCCGTATTAAGAAATGAGAGGTTTTGTCTATAGGAGTTTTTGTTTATAAGAGTTTTGTTCATAAGAGTTCTTCTATTAAGAGTGTTTTTTTTAAACTTCCTATAAGTTATCTGTCCTTTTCCTCTGGATCTACTGCGTTGCAACAATTACATTTTCCCATGTGTGGACAATAAAGGAATATCTTATAATGGCCAACCTGTACATGGAGCACTTTGGGAAGAAGACTCTGGTCTCCTTTTCAGGCTCCGCCCCAAAGCTTTGGTTTCGCTACGTTGATGATACTTTTGTTACAATCAAGAAACATGAGCTGAAGCCTTCTCAGAGCACATCAATGCTGTGGACCCACATATCAGGTTTACAAGAGAAGACTCTAAGGAGAACCGCTTGGCCTTTATTGATTGTTCCACGATCAGAGGAGAGGACGGGAAGCTCCATCCGTGTGTGTAGGTTTAATTACAAATTAAACCTACACACACGGATCAGTATCTGCTCTTTGGTTCTAACCACCCACAGCACCACCTGGAGGTGATCAGGACATTACAACACAGAGCTCAAGAGGTGCCCATCAGCTCAGAGGGCAAGAGGAAAGAGGTAAAACACGTCCGGAAAGCTCTCTCAGCCTGTGGATACCCCGCTTGGGCTGTCAATAGAGTGAAGAGAACCAAAAAGCAGGACAAAAGGGACAAAAGGGAAATGGAACAGAAAAGTCCCTGTCTATATTAAACCAGTAAACACTTTAAGACAAAAACTGGTTCACCCTAAGGACAAGATGTAAACCCAAAAACAAAGCAATGTAGTTTATTCTGTCCAATGTAGTGAAGAAAAGTTTGAAGAGTGTTACATAGTGAGACTAAACAGCCTCTGAACAAGAGGCTTTATCAGCACAGAAGACATGCAAGTTCAGGACCACAGAGCGCCGTGCATCTTCATCTTGAAGCCTCTAATCACTCTTTTGAAGACTCTGAGGTGAAGATTCTAAGCAGGAGAAAAGATGGTTTGAAAGAGGAGTTAAAGAGGCTTTTTTGTTTAAAAAAAGAAAGACCTTCTTTAAACAGGAATGGAGGGTCAAGGTTCTACCTTCCTGTGGTTTATCATGGAATTTTGAATCCCTGGAGAGGTCGATGCCCAGGGCACTCGGATGCTAATCAGGTCCTCAAGGAGAGTGAGCCAGGGACACACAAAAACAAAAGGGAGACTAATAGCCTATTAAAGGGCTGATAGTAAACAAGAGGCTAACTTGATAGAAAACAAAGAGGGTAAGTTTCTGTTGAAACAAAAAAAAAAATCTTCTACTTCAGAAAGGGCTTACCACAGAATAGAATAGAAACGTCTTGTTTTTCTAAAACTGAGGCCAGATCCATCCAAATCTTCTCCTCCCAACAGCCTCCAGCCACAATCTCCAAGAGCCATTTGAACAAATATACTAAATGAGTCAATATATGTTTAATCAAATATTAACTGAAATGTTTTAAACAAGACCATTAATAAAATCCATAATAGATACCAAGAGTAGTTGCTGGGCCAGCGCATTCACCCGTGTGTTTTGTGCACCCATGAATCTTTGATACATGTTCTCTGGCACAACCCCCTTCTCCCAGTGCCCTTTGCCAGGTCCAAATCCTCCTGGTGCTTTAGTGTTCTTTGAGGAACCATGAGAAGAGTAATCAACATTTTTGAGTTCACTTCATGGGATGTTACAACCACGGGAGAAAATCAAATATTACAAATTAAAAAATCAACAAATGGTGCTGGTGAGTGCATCTACAAACCAGATTAAATTTACTTGATCGTAAAAAACGTCACTTAAGATAAGATAAGATAAGCCTTTATTTGTCCCACAATGGGGACATTCCAGTGTTGCAACACAAAGTAGGTACCAAAGTAAATAATAAAAAACAGATAACTTATGAAATAAAATAGAAAAGAAAAGCTCTTATAAAACTCATATAAAAAAACTCTTATACTATATAATAATAACAAAAGTAACACTCTTATTTGCAGCTTTTATATGGACAGAGAATATTGCACCAAGACGATTGACATTATGTCAAAGTATTGGACATGAATATGAAGCTGAATGACACATGTTCAGGACTAACAGTGTTTGTTATAAAGTCTGACAGCAGCAGAAGGAAAGACCTGCGAAACGTCTCCTTCACACAGGGTGGATCAGTCACTGAAGCTGCTCTCCAGAGTGGACAGAGTGTCCTGCAGGGGGCGACACTCATGGTCCAGCATAGATGTGAATTTAGCCAGGACCCTCCTGTCCCCCACCTCCTGCACCGAGTCCAGAGCACAGCCCAGGACTTCACCCTTTTCCAATTTTGATTCAAGTCACAAGGCCCAGAAAATACCAAATAAACCTACTCAAAATGTTTGCATTTTAAAAATTAGAGCAAGACAGGAGGTGGCAGGCGAATAGGGAAAAAAATCTTGAAGTTAGAAATATAAATTGTACAAACATTGCCAAAAATGCACATTTTTGACCCTTTTTTGACCCATTTTTGACAGGCTCGGCCTGTTGAATGTCCGGTCAATTGCCAACAAAGCTTTTTCCTTGAATGAACTTTTTACAAGACAAAACCTTGATTTCATGTGTCTTACTGTGACATGGAAGAGAGAGGGAGAGTTTATTCATTTAAATTAACTCCGCCCACCTGGCTGCTCCGTTTTTGTGATGCTTCACCCAGGTCGAAGGGGTGGTCTGGCAGTTGTGTCCCAGGACCGTCACATGTGTAAAGTCATCGAATCACAGATGATTAAGGTTGGTTCTTCAAGTCCTTTTTACTGTTTAGTCTACCGGCCCCCTGGTCCTGCTGGTGTATTTTTAAAGGACTTTAGTGACTTTTTATCTTCTATTATAAAGCTGGAAAATGTTTTAATTCTTGGGGATTTTAACATTTGGGTCGATGGCTCATCATGCCCTGCAAAGAATCTTTTAACCTTGACTGAAACATTTAACTTTGAGCAGCATGTCTCTGGTCCCACTCACCAAAAGGACACACTTTAGAGTGTTGTCACCTCTGTGTGGCGGATGTCGATGTGAGTGATCATAGCTGTGTTTTATTTGAATTGAACTTTTGTCCTGAGCCTGTGCCCTCAAACATCAGGTCTCAGAGGCGCATTATCACTGTAAATACAGCCGTCCAATGTTCTGCTATGTTTGATCCTCACTTCTTTATGAATTGTCTTGATGTGGACAGCTTAATTAATTCCTTTAGCAGCCACCGTTTATCCATTTTAGATCAGGTGGCACCAGTAAAATCCACTTTGTCATCACAGAAAAAAGCTTGTCCTTGGATAAATGAAGGTGTCCTAAATCTAAAGAGACTATGTCTGAAAACTGAGCGTCTGTGGAAAACCTCCAGTCTTGAGGTCATAGGTCACACCTCAGAGAACTTGTATCATCTTACAATGAAATGATGGAACGTTCCAGATCTGATAACTTCCTCCAGCTAATAACATCCAACAAGAAAAACCCCAAAGTGTTGTTTGACACTATAAATTCTATTGTTTGTCCTTCAGCTGCAGTGATTCCTGTTTCCTGCAAAGCTGACAGCAATGAACTCCTCAGGTTCTTTATCGATAAGATCAAGATGATCAAAGACCAAATCCCACTCCTTTTGTGTGAAAACCCTGTTTCTGTGGAGCCTGTTTCCCAAAATTGGTCTTTTAAGCCTGTCACTCTAGAGGACATCTCAGCTCTGGTGACCAAGATGAAACCCTCCTCTTGTACATCAGATGCCCTTCCCTGCAGTTTCTTCTTTAAAGTGTTTGATGTCATTGGCCCCTGGGGAACCAAAATGGTAAATCTCTCTCTTTCTCCCGGTATGTTTCCTGGTCCATTTAAACATGCCATAGTAGAACCTTTACTGAAAAAGACAAACTTGGACCCGACAGACCCAAAACGTTTCAGACCTATTTCAAAGCTCCCGTTCATGTCCAAGATCCTAGAGAAGAACAATTGTCAGATTTCCTTGAACAGTCTAACATTCATGACTCAACTGGTTTCCACAAACATCATTCTATGGAAACTGCATCGTTAAAAGTGTCCAGTGACATTATGATGTCTGCTGATTCTGAAAAATGCACTGTTTTAGTTCTGTTGGATCTGTCTGCACGGTTATCCTGTTAAACTGACTGAGGGACCTGATTGGACGATCAGGGTCAGTTCTTCATTGGTTTTCCTCATATTTATCTGGTCGGAGTTTTAGTATTGCTGCAAACCAAATAATGTCTGACTCAGCTGATCTGTTGTGTGGAGTTCCTCAGGGCTCCGTCTTGGGTCCCGTCTTATTTTTGCTTTATATTATCCCCTGGGAAAGATCATTAAAGGTCCCATAACATGCAAAATAAACTTTTCAGAGCATTTAACGTTCTTACATTGCTATTTGTGCTTCATATATGTACCCAGAGTGTTTTTTTGATTGATTCTCAGAGTGTTTAGCTATAGTACAGACTATCTCCTTTCCTCCAATCTCCAAACTGACAGGCGGTGGGTACAAGACCGCGTCATAACCCCAGGCACGCGTGGCCGCGGAGCAGACAGCTGTGGGGCACACACTAAGTCACGGGTGGGCGGGGCACACACGCTCTGAGACTACATCACGGGTGGGCGGGGCACACACGCGCTCTGAGACTACGTCACAGGCTGGGGAGCCAGATCGCTCTTCGCAAGGGTGGGGGCGAATATCAAACCAAGCTGTTTGCATTTCCGGGTTGGTGAGGGGGTCCAAGGTATGGGTGATATTTCTTAACTATTATGTTAAGGGTGTTGCACAACACTTATTATTATCAATTATACACTTAGACTACGAACGTGAAAAAAAGCATGTTATGGCACCTTTAAAGAGTTTAGTGATGTGTCCTACCACCTGTTCATGACGATATTCAACTCTTTTAAACCTTCCGAGATCCAGAAGCTGAACCCCTTAGTCAGTTGTTTAGTGCAAATAAAACAATGGCTGAGTAAAAACTCTGCAGCTAAATGCTGACAAAACAGAAACTCTGATTATTGCCCCTGATGATGTCATTCCAGGGATAAACCAGTATTTGGGTGTTTCAGGCCAGACAACTAAACCAAGTCTTAGAAACTTGGGTGTTCTCTTTGACAAAGACATGTCTTCAGAGCTCCAGCTGCTGACGAGGAACTGTTTCTTTCAGTTGAGGAATGTAATGGCAGAAAATGGGTCATGACATGTCATGGCCTAAAACAACATTAGAATGACATGACATGACCCTCTAAACTCAGGAAGATGGTGTTTCAAAACGATCTGAACGTATTATTCATGCCTTTGTGTCTTCACATTTAGACTATTGTAACAGTTTGTTTTCCTGTCCTAACAAGAAGGAACTCTCTCGTCTGCAGCTGGTCCAGAACTCTGCAGCGAGGATCTTGACTCGCACAAATAGAAGGGCCCACATTTCACCCTCAAAGCCCTTCACTGGCTGCCGGTCTCCATGGATACAGTTTAAAATCCTAGTCCTGACTTTTAGAGCTTTGCATGGTCAGGTCCCTCTGTACATCCTTGATCTGATCACACCGTACACTCGCTCACTAAGGTCTTTGGATCAGAAACTGTTGTTGGTTCCTCGCTCTAGTTTTTGGACCAGAGGAGACAGATCCTTCCAGGCCGTTCCAGACTCTGGATGATGATCTTCCGCTCTCCCTGTGGTCACTGGATTCTGTTGTTGCTTTTAAGGGTCAGCTCAAAACCTTTTTATTCAGCCAGGCCTTTTAAATACAGTTGCTATAGGGACTGATTTTACTGTATATTGTTGAATATGTATAGCTCAATGTAAGTTTTTTGTGTTTTTTTATTCTGTGTTTTTGTGAAGCACTTTCGAAAAAAAAGTTGAGGCAAGTGACTTGCACAAGTGTCCGTCAAGTGCGGCATATAGGTGACGCGCTGTCCCCACTGCTGTTCTGCAGAGGTCTGAACCCCCTCACTGCTGTTTTGCAGAGGTCTGAACCCCCTCACTGCTGTTCTGCAGAGGTCTGAACCCCCTCATCCAAATAATCAACAAGACTGGCTATGGATACGACTCAGGAATGGGGCTAGCATCAGTCACCTCCTCTACATGGATGTCCTTTTTTTCTGGTACTTATCCGTTTTGTGAAAAAATTATGGGTTGAACAAATTTCTATGTAATATATTTAGCTATATCTTCCAGAAGCCCTTCAGCGCCCCCTTGAACATTTGACATAAGTCCAAAAACTTACTTTGACGTAGACAAATCAAATTTGGCACCAACATTCTTACCATTCTGATAAAAAAAAAGCCAATTATGGCATGCCTCTATCTGCAGGTATGTTACTGTGGCAACCTGACAAATATTGCCATAAACTTAATGCGTTTTCGTTTACAGGCATTTTGCACAAGAAGAAAAAATGCACTTTGTCATTAACAGTTGAAATTTATCACACTTATTCTCCACATCACACTGAATATAAAATCCAGTGGAGACATAACTCTATCTCGAACCGTGTGATCGTGCAAATGTTGAATGAAGTAGTATAAAGTTGGTACTGTTTGTGAGGGAGGGGTGATGTGGGGGGTACGATTAGAGGTGCGCTCTTGGCGGTGGTTCGTACCCCGCGGTTGCAAGGGGGGCAAGGGCCTTTATCGCCAGATATATTTTCTTCTTTTTTTTTGCTCTTTAGTCATGTTCTTTGTTTTATGTTTGTTTGTTTGTTTGTTTGTATTTAATAAAATAAATAAAAATAGTCATATTCTGGACTCCCAAATCTCATCCTCATTTCACTCTGCATTGTCCTGTCTAATAAAGCCGACGGGCCAAGAATCCTTAAAAAAAAAAAAAAAATCATATTATGTTCCACTTGACTTTTGGGAACATTGTGGAATTTAGAATGTTGTTGTTTACAAATGTTAAAAGGTGGAGGATTTCAGACTAAGCAATAACTTCTCCATGGACACGGGGTTATAGAGGTCACCTTTATGTTCATGTCAAAGTATAGTAAACAAGCAGAGCATGTCACTGTTGACTGGACTTGGTCACACTTTATCCAAACTCATATCTACGTACGTACATGTGTGTACGTACATGTGTGTTCCATGTGTACGTACATGTGTGTTCCATGTGTACGTACATGTGTGTTCCATGTGTACGTACATGTGTGTTCCATGTGTACGTACATGTGTGTTCCATGTGTACGTACATGTGTGTTCCATGTGTACGTACATGTGTGTTCCATGTGTACGTACATGTGTGTTCCATGTGTACGTACATGTGTGTTCCATGTGTACGTACATGTATGTTCCATGTGTACGTACATGTGTGTTCCATGTGTACGTACATGTGTGTTCCATGTGTACGTACGTATGTTCCATGTTTACGTACATGTATGTTACATGTGTGTTCCATGTGTACGTACGTGTGTGTTTCATGTGTACGTACATGTGTGTTCCATGTGTACGTACATGTGTGTTCCATGTGTACGTACATGTATGTTCCATGTTTACGTACATGTATGTTACATGTGTGTTCCATGTGTACGTACGTGTGTGTTCCATGTGTACGTACATGTGTGTTCCATGTGTACGTATATGTGTGTTCCATGTGTACGTACATGTGTGTTCCATGTGTACGTACATGTATGTTCCATGTGTACGTACATGTGTGTTCCATGTGTATGTACATGTGTGTTCCATGTGTACGTACATGTATGTTCCATGTGTACGTACATGTGTGTTCCATGTGTACGTACATGTGTGTTCCATGTGTACGTATATGTATGTTCCATGTGCATTTTCCATGTGTACGTACATGTGTGTTCCATGTGTACGTACATGTATGTTCCATGTGTACGTACATGTGTGTTCCATGTGTACGTACATGTGTGTTCCATGTGTGCCTGTGGCGAGACTCTAATCCTCCACGCCTTGGTCTTTGGCATGTTCTCGTTGGCTCTGATTTGACAAATGTGCGGCTCGCTAGCTCGCTAGCTGTGCCTTGATGCTTGTTTAAGCGCAATTTATTCTGTCCACCTTCGCTTAGAAGCGAACACAAACATTAGGAAAGTTGATTTTTCCCTCTGTAAACTTTCAACTGCACGATCTTTACACAGAGGAGCGCTCTTATCATCTGGAATTCAGTTTTTGGTTGATACAACCTGACAACTTTACATATGTTCAGACGGATGCATTTTTGATGTATTCACTGATGTGTGATGTGTGTGTGTGTGTGTGTGTGTGTAATGTGTGTAATGTGTGTGTGTGTGATGTGTGTGTGTGTGTAATGTGTGTAATGTGTGTAATGTGTGTGATGTGTGTGTGTGTGTGTGTGTGTGTGTGTGTGATGTGTGTATGGGGAGAGCTCTGCCTCAGTTCAAAAGGGTTTAGTCCCGGCAACGTGATGTGGGACTGCGCCGCCTCCACCAATCACAGCCTGGATAGCAACATTAGCAGCCAATCACAATCTCCCAGCTGCCTTTGCCGCGTTTGCCCTCTTTCCATATTCAGCGAGTCTCAATCTGCGACTGCCCCATGATTGTTACATAATCCCCACACTTACACACACACACACACACACACACACTAACGCACACACACACACACACACACACACACTAACACACACACACACACACACACACTAACACACACACACTAGACATTTCACCCACCTTGCACTGTATAAAGTGCGTGGTGAGTGTGGGTGGACGGGCCGATGGCATAGATTAGCGCCAGTCTGCCCCAGGGCAGTTGTGGCTACATCACCGACTCTGAAATGACTTTGAGCGCAAGACATTATCATTATTATAACTGCACCACAACAATTTTATCTATTACAACTTTATGTCAAATTCTCGTCTTGTCTCGGTATCGTGGCCCCAATCTAGTCTCTTGTCTGGTGTTATGGGCCCTGCATCTCGTTCCTGTCTCTCGTCCCTGTCTCTCGTCCCTGTCTCTCGTCCCTGCCTCAGAGTGAAGCAAACATAAACGCATTCACATTAAAAAAGGCCACACAATTAGCTGGACTGATAATGGCACAGTTGATTATCAAGAATATATTAAAAATGTACAGACTCTAGAGCAGCTTCAAGAGGAGAGGAGAGAGGAGAGAGGAGGAGAGGAGAGGGAGGAGAGAGGAGAGGAGAGGAGAGAGGAGGAGAGGAGGAGAGGAGAGGAGAGAGGAGGAGAGGAGAGGGAGGAGAGAGGAGGGGAGGAGAGGGAGGAGAGAGGAGAGGAGAGGAGAGAGGAGGAGAGGGAGGAGAGAGGAGAGGAGAGGAGAGAGGAGGAGAGGAGGAGAGGAGAGGAGAGAGGAGGAGAGGAGAGGGAGGAGAGAGGAGGAGAGGGAGGAGAGAGGAGAGGAGAGGAGAGAGGAGGAGAGGAGAGGAGAGAGGAGGAGAGGAGAGGGAGGAGAGAGGAGGAGAGGAGAGGGAGGAGAGAGGAGAGGAGAGAGGAGGAGAGGAGAGGAGAGAGGAGGAGAGGGAGGAGAGAGGAGGAGAGGAGAAGTGAAGAGACCACAGCACAGGGAAAGAGAAGATATGAGGAAAGGAGGAAAGAAAGGAGAAGAGAGGAAGTGAGAAGTGAGGAAAAGCGGTGAGGTAAGGACGGGACGGTCTGTCCTCACATCCTCTGTCTCCCCCAGGCCGTACACACTCTTCATCTCTGTCGTTCAGCTCTCTCATCTCCACTTCTCCCTCCTCTCTCTTTCCATTCCTCCTTCTTCTTCTCTTCCCTCTGCTTGTTCCTCTCTTTTCCCTACACTCAATCTCTCTCTCCTCACTCTTCTCAATCTCCACTTTCCCCTCTCCTCTCTTTTCTTACACCCGACAGTCTTGATGATCACACTTCACAAGGAGGAGAGAAGCTAAGATGGAGACTGCGGCAGCGGCACGTCCTCCTGGTTCCCACGCATCCACCTCTCCACCCTGAGAGCCTCCACCTCTCCCCCCTGAGAGCCTCCACCTCTCCACCCTGAGAGCCTCCACCTCTCCCCCCTGAGAGCCTCCACCTCTCCACCCTGAGAGCCTCCACCTCTCCCCCCTGAGAGCCTCCACCTCTCCACCCTGAGAGCCTCCACCTCTCCACCCTGAGAGCCTCCACCTCACCCCCCTGAGAGCCTCCACCTCTCACCCCTGAGAGCATCCACCTCTCCACCCTGAGAGCCTCCACCTCTCCCCCCTGAGAGCCTCCACCTCACCCCCTGAGAGCCTCCACCTCTCCCCCCTGAGAGCCTCCACCTCTCCACCCTGAGAGCCTCCACCTCTCCCCCCTGAGAGCCTCCACCTCTCCACCCTGAGAGCCTCCACCTCTCCACCCTGAGAGCCTCCACCTCACCCCCCTGAGAGCCTCCACCTCTCACCCCTGAGAGCATCCACCTCTCCACCCTGAGAGCCTCCACCTCTCCCCCCTGAGAGCCTCCACCTCACCCCCTGAGAGCCTCCACCTCTCCCCCCTGAGAGCCTCCACCTCACCCCCTGAGAGCCTCCACCTCACCCCCTGAGAGCCTCCACCTCTCCCCCCTGCTGGAGGAAGAATGATACTGTGAGACTGTGGTGTTAAAGTGGAGCGCTCTGATAAGAGATGACTGAAGGGTGGACAGAGGTAGAACACTGAAGACCTGAAGGAGAGCAGAGCGTCGAAAGAGGGAATGTGAGATGATTGAGAGGACAGGTCCCAGGTCCTGGCAAATGCTCTGGAGAGACAGTAACCCAGTGCCGTAGACAGAATCCCGGTGCCTGGCTGCAACCCTGGTTAGGACGCAGAAAAGGGCTTGAGTGGCATGAGGGATGAATGAAGAGTGGAAGAGAGCGTGGCTGCTTCATACGTTGAGAGAGCAGAGACAACCAGAGATAGGGCTCTAAAGGAGATGGAGGTTGAGGCATGGTCGTCCTCCTGAACCTCAGTTAATGATTAATTATCATTTACTACATATTTCTAACATTTTGATTGTTGGCACACTGTACTTGGCAAGGGTGCACTTCATTGAGATTTCAACAAATCAAATTATATTTAATTAAATGCATTTGTATGCCCAAGATCATGACAGCAGTTGTCTCGAAGGAAGACAGTGAAATAGAGAAGCAGACTGAACAATGTTCACAGGGAAGAGGCAAACGGAGAAATGTCCCATCATCCTCTGTCTTTGGAAACCTCAGGGAGAAGCAGAGTGACGGAGAGACCCTCCTCCCACAGACTGACATGCTTCTATTTCAAGATAGACACTGGAACTACTCAGGAGGAAAGAGAGAGGTTCAGGTAACTTTATTTATACACATGAGTAGAATTGGTTCTAGAATCTACAGGTCATTATCAGCATCAGCAGTGTTTGAAACAGAGAGGAGGGAGGAGACAAACATGGACACCAGCAGGAGGCTGGTCCATGTTTAGTCGTGACTCTGGCACCAGCAGGAGGCCGGTCCATGTTTAGTCCTGACTCTGGCACCAGCAGGAGGCCGGTCCGTGTTTAGTCCTGACTCTGGACACCAGCAGGAGGCCGGCCCATGTTTAGTCCTGACTCTGGCACCAGCAGGAGGCCGGTCCATGTTTAGTCCTGACTCTGGCACCAGCAGGAGGCCGGTCCGTGTTTAGTCCTGACTCTGGCACCAGCAGGAGGCCGGTCCATGTTTAGTCCTGACTCTGGACACCAGCAGGAGGCCAGTCCATGTTTAGTCCTGACTCTGGCACCAGCAGGAGGCCGGTCCATGTTTAGTCCTGACTCTGGCACCAGCAGGAGGCCGGTCCATGTTTAAGCTACGTGCAGACTGCAGACGCCTAATCGCGTCCGACGCAGAATTTGAGCGTGTGTACATTTGAAAGGTTTACGCAGTGGACGCGCGCTCTCGACGCCCCGGCCACTGTACACAGGCGCGCGTACGGCGCACTCGAGCTCTCTGCGCACATGCGCAGTAGAGGTGTTGTCGCTTGAGCAGTGGAGTTGTTGTCCGTGTGGCCTTTCATTGTGTAAAATGGCGGATATCGAGAGCGTTGTTTTCACGTTTTTGGTTTTCAAAACCCTCACACGGAGGCGCCGGGCTTGTTTCTGTCTCTGTTCCACCGTGAACACATGGTACAGCTCCTTTCTCCCACACACGGCCACAATCAGTCTTTCGTCTGCCATGGTTGACGAGCAAGGAAAAAGTGGCGCTTCTTGGGGAATTCCACGGGGAATACCGGAAATGCGAGGGGAAATACGTACGTACCTCACTGGAGCGTCAGCTCTGATTGGCTGCTGTGGCGGCTGCTACGCTTCAGCTGCAGAGACCTCAACATATCTGAACGCGTCGCGTAAGCCGCTTTCGTCGCATCGGCCGCCTCATACACGCGCTCAAATCGTCGAGAGCGTAAGAAAACGCACCAATCGCGCCGCAATAACGAAGAAATTGCGTCACGGATAACGCACTACGTGCTCGACGCTCGTTTACTATAGACTTAGAATGTAAACTGGATGCTTCGGCCGCGGCGGTGTGGAAGCCCCTTTAGTCCTGACTCTGGACACCAGCAGGAGGCCGGTCCATGTTTAGTCCTGACTCTGGCACCAGCAGGAGGCTGGTCCATGTTTAGTCCTGACTCTGGCACCAGCAGGAGGCCGTTACAGTAGTCTAATCTACTGGAGACAAACTCATGGATAAGTCCAAATCTGGTTTAGACACTATATTTTTGATTTCGATGTTTTTTAGATGGTAAAAAGCTGCTGATGTTATTGATTTGATGTGTTAAAGTTATAGTCTGAGTCCATTATTACCCCCAGATTTATAACTTGGTTTGTAGGTTTTAGAGTGAGACTCTGGAGGTGACGCTGACACTTTCTCTTTGTTTCTGTGACAAAGACGATGATTTCAGTCTTGTCTGAGTTCAGCTGGAGAAAGTAGTTTTGCTCCACACACTGACTCTGGCACCAGTAGGAGGCCCTCTGGCACCAGCAGGAGGCCCTCTGGCACCAGCAGGAGGCCCTCTGGCACCAGTAGGAGGCCCTCTGGCACCAGCAGGAGGCCCTCTGGCACGGTCCACACACTGATCTGTTGGATGCAGTGACAGAGTGAATCCTCTGGTCCATATTCACCTGCGACAGTGAAACATAGATCTGACTTGTCTGCATCATTGTGATAGGACACATTTTCACTGCGTGTCATGTGACCTAACGGCAGCATGTAGAGGTTGAACAGAAGAGGTCCCAGGACTGACCCTTGGGGCACCCACCGGTCAGGGGCATGTGGTCTGAGACACAAAGTACTTCCTGTCTTCCAGATTGGACCTTAACCAGTTTAGGGCTGGGCCAGTGATGCCCACCCAGTCCTCTAGTCTCTGTAAGAGGATCCCACCCAGTCGTCTAGTCTCTGTAAGAGGGTCCCACCCAGTCCTCTAGTCTCTGTTAGAGGGTCCCACCCAGTCCTCTAGTCTCTGTAAGAGGGTCCCACCCAGTCCTCTAGTCTCTGTAAGAGGGTCCCACCCAGTCCTCTAGTCTCTGTAAGAGGGTCCCACCCAGTCCTCTAGTCTCTGTAACAGGGTCCCATGATGGTCTAAAGCAGCATCAGATCTAACAGAATTAAGACTGAGGGTTTGCCAGTGTCAGTGTTCAGGCAGATGTCATTTGTCACCTTGACAAGAGCAGATAAGACAGATAAGAACAGATTTCACCCAAGGATTCTTAACTTCCTGCAAATGCCGCCACGTCACGCAGCATTTTCCGCAATATAAGGGATACTTATTGTAAAGTCTTGCCCTCTCTTCTTTCTGACAGGGGACGACAGGGGAGTACCCACTGGTGAAGGCGCTCATCTTAGCAGCGAGGGTGGGCCTGCGGGACCCCTGCTGGTCTTCTTAGCCATAGTAGTCCTGGTAGTTTGTGAGATGGTCTGTTTTCCACTGAGGTTATGGTCCGTCAGCTTTGATTGTTTAGCTCAGAATCAGAATCAGAATCAGAATCAGAATGGGGTTTATTGCCATTGTCAATCAAAAAAAATCCAGAAGCATTACTATTCTTGTGTTTTCCATGTTGTTGTTGTGGTTGTTGTTGTTGTTGTTGTTGTTATTGTTGTTGTTGTCTCTTCCTCCTTGTTTCTTGGGATTATGTGTTTGAAAATGGCTTTGACCAGGACTTTCAAGAAGAAACATACAATAATAGCATCTGAGTCTCATTTTACGTGATGTTTGCTGTGTGTCTTTTCTGTGACACTCCCTTGTGAAATGTTACAATGATGAAGACCAATTTCCCTACTGTTATTATTACTTGTACCACTTACCACAGAGTTAATTGTAAACATGCAACCGCATAATCCACATATGAACATTTACTTGTATTATTAAGAGTCCACTTGCATAACAAATAATTCACCTTAGTTATTTTTTGTTGATTGAGAAGAACTTTTTGCCGCTCTTTCTTCGTAGCTCGGGCTTGACCATGGTGATTAATACAATAAGAATTCAGAATTGTACCAGTTGAACAAAATGGTTGCAATATTTAGTCTTCTAAAGATTCTTTCTGTTACATAAGAACATAGGCACAATGACAAGGAGCGTTGAGGTCTGAAAGTGTCAAATCTTCAGCTGTTCCTGTCAGAGGCAGAGTGTGGAAGCTGGGAACCTGCAACGACCACCTCAGTCCACACCAGATCTTCAGTTCTTATACATATCTTATTTCTGTGTTAGATATGGTGTGTTAGGGCATGAGAATCCATTGTGTACATGTCGACCGGACCAAGCACAGGGCAGTATTTGTGTTTGGGTAAAAGTCAAATGTGAAATGCCCAAATGAACCAAATCATGGAAGGCAACGCCAATGATTGTGTTTTTTGGTGCAGAGCGATGTGTTTGGTGCATTTGTCGACAGGAGCGCTGTCTTTCCTCTGGTGTGACACTGGTCACTTTCAGTGAGAGCCATCCCAAACTGATCATGCAGAACTCAGTCAAGAGTATCAAACAGTATTGATCATGGAAAAAACATAGATACATTTCTAATCTCTGCAGGGAATAATTCACTCTCAGGCTCCAACTCCAGATCACATGTCATCTTTACAGAGTCGTCAGTTTTCTGTTTGAGTCTGAGCGAGGCAGAACGAGCAGCAGAGCCTTCATGGATGTGAGTTGTAATAATACATTACAAAGAGAAATTAAACTGCAATCATTTTATAAGGATTTTACACGCATATATGCACCGTATTGGACTCTATAATTACTATAATTGCCATGGTACCAACAGTAGCTAAAGAGACAAACCTAGTTAATTATGGGGACCATAAAGGCCTTTTTTGTAGGCCTCTTGTTATTATTTTTCAATCTGTAAGAAATTGTTCAAAACAGTTAAAGTTATATCTTAGCTGTGGTTCAAGTTCATCGTTTGAAAATGGAATGGACTTCACCACATCCTTGTATCTGACTTTCAGACTGCAAAGGGAACATATATACATGTATTTAACTCATTCCACGCTCTCTTAAACTCTTTAATTAACACATTGTTAATATTCATATGCAGTCATTTTAGGTTGCACGGCTTTCAAACTTTTTCAGACAATATTATATTATATATTATATAAAACGGTCAAATGTCATCTTGTTTATGTGAATTTTTATTTTATTATCGTCTTGATTTACTTTTTTCAAATGAGAATCTTGTTTCGAAGTGGTCCTATTTTGCTTAGTATAAGATTTTAAATACTTTTGACAGTGACAGTAGAATAAATCTAATTTTGACTTTTATATAAGATAAGCCTTTATTTGTGCACACAATGGGGAAATTTCGGTGTTGCAACACAAGTAGATACAGAAGTAGAAGAACAGATAACTTATAGGAAGCTTCAAAAAACACTCTTAATAGAAAAACTCTTATAAACAAAAGTCTTAAAGACAAAACCTCTCATATTCTTAAAAAGGAATCGAGAGAAAAAATAAAATAACATAAGACAACAAATAATAACAATAGTGGCAAAAGTAAACAATCTTATTTACAGCAGTTATATGCACATAAATATGACAGTATTGCACATGTTTAAGTCAGTATTACACATGATTAAGACAGTATTGCACATGATTATGTCAGTATTGCACATGATTAAAGGCGGTATGGACGATTTTTTGGCGATTTGAGAACGCAGGCGGAAGTGCACATGCCACTCCCCCGTGAGGACTGATACAACACACACGTGCGTTTGTTTATTAGCGCAACGGCGCATCTCTCGTCTCCCGTAGATTTCTGTCCACTTCTGCGTCAGCTCGAACTGTCTTTCTCCGTCTTCATTTTGCCCCGTACACTGAGGGAACTATATTATGATAGATCCATGCGCTTAGGCACGCGGAAACGTGGGGACGAGTCTGACGCGGCTGCAGGTGAGCGATAGGTGCGTTTTATGATTGATACGTGGCAGGACAAATGATTTGTCCACGCCACGAGGAAATATGATAAAAAATTTGCTGAAAAAAATACCACCTTTAAGTCAGTATTGCACATGGGTATGTCAGTATTACACATGGGTATGACAGTATTGCACATGATTATGACAGTATTGCACATGGGTATGTAAGTATTGGACATGATTAAGTCAATATTGCACATGGGTACGACAGTATTGCACATGTTTAAGTCAGTATTGCACATGATTAAGTCAGGATTGCACATGTTTAAGTCAGTATTGCACATGATTAAGTCAGTATTGCACATGATTAAGTCAGTATTGCACATGGGTATGACAGTATTGCACATGTTTAAGTCAGTATTGCACATGATTAAGTCAGTATTGCACATGATTAAGTCAGTATTGCACATGGGTATGACAGTATTGCACATGGGTATGACAGTGTCTGTTGTAGAGTCTGACAGCAGCAGAAGGACAGACTGTGAAACGTCTCCTTCACACAGCGAGGGTGGACCAGTCACTGAAGCTGCTCTCCAGAGTGGACAGAGTGTCCTGCAGGGGACAGAGTGTCCTGCAGGGGGCGACACTCATGGTCCAGCATAGATGTGAGTTTAGCCAGGACCCTTCTGTCCCCCACCTCCTGCACCGAGTCCAGAGGACAGCCCAGAACGGAGCTTTGTCCAGCTTCTTCCTCTCCCTCTCTGTGATGCTGCTGATGCCACCACAGAGTCAGAGAAGGTCTTCAGGAGCGGCCCTGTCAGGAGTGGCCCTGTCACTTATATGATTCTTCCTGGAGAAAAAACATTCACTTATTTACAAGAATAAAGTCGGGACCCCAGCTTTAATCAAATGTATGCAGCTTTTTAGTTTTCTTTTGACTCATTTTTCAATTTTCAAATAAATAATTTGAATAATACATTATTATGTCTTGCCTAATAAGTGTCAATCTGTCTGTACCAGCAGATGTTTTTCATCTCCACAGACTGCATTCATTTATGATTGTGTTATACCACTTTCCATTGTTTGAATCAAATCTTCTTCTTCCCTGGCAAGTGTGGGGATCCCGGGCCCCTCCCCCTCTACAGTCATGTCGGTCTTAGGGGCCCTCCCCCTCTACAGTCATGTGGGTCTTAGGGGCCCTCCCGCTCTGCAAAGTCATGCTGCTGTCAGCTCGGTCACGTTTGAAGCGTAAATGAATATTCCATTGTCCCTGACACACGCCAATCCCCCAAGGACCGCCCCCGTGTCCCGAGTGACCCTGCACCCTCAGGAGATGACCTTGATCTATGACCCCTGACCCCCACACTGATTGACTGTGGCAGGCTGATTCAGGAGCAGGTGTCCGCACAGATTTAATATATGGAGATTGTGGGGCGCTGTATTTGCTTTGGTAAAGTCCAAAGTAGTGGATCGGTCTGTCCTTAATGATGCCCCACAGCTGCTAATGTTAGCGGCATGTTGGGGCGGCAGTAGCTCAGTGTAGAGTGCAGATCCGATGGTCGGCGGTTAGAATCCCGCTCTCTCATGGTAGAGCCAGATCCACTGGCCCACTGGTTGGTGGTGCAATCGCAGAAGCCTCAGTGGAATACTGTCCATTCAAATTGATTGCTGATGATGCGTAACACTATGATCCCCATGATGTGCTTCTCTCAGTTTAGACCTGCACACTCTTCACTCTCCTCTTTCCCCATGCTCACCTTATTTGAGGAGATAGCCCTCCTCTTTCTGTTTTCGCTTTACAATATGGTGTTTATTTGATGACAATCGGCCTCATTTCCACAGAAAAAGACCCCAAAAGTGACTGAATAAAAGTGCAAGTAGACGTGAATACAGCTCATTCATATTAAACTTAACACAAGCGTTATAAATGTACCTACAACATAAAACATAAGTTAAGCAGTGCAGAGAAAAAAAGTTTGCTGTCTAAAACTTATCTGGAGTCCACAGCAGAGCAGAGGAAAGCAGGAGAGAGAAGACGTCATCCAGTCTGTGGAAGAGGTGAGCATGACAGTATTATTAGTATTATTACAGTAGTATATAGTACTATAGTTAACACGCCACATGAACTCTAAAACTACACTACTGCACTAAATTTAAAATATAGACAAATATCAGACCTTTAGATGTGCCAAAAATGCCACAAAAAAAAGTTTTAAAATGTTCCCGGTAAATATGTTTAAAATCTGACACATTAACATTTGCACATTAGCTCATAAAGCGTCTGACATGATCCAGAGCCAAAGACATAAAGAGAGGTTCAAACGCGGCGTAGAGGCTTTGAGAGAAGTCAAAGAAATGAGGCAAAACTGTTCCTGTGCACGCTAGCTTAAGCCACGCCCCTCACATGCAGAGAAGTCAAAGAAATGAAGAAAAGGCTGAGGAGAAAGCGGTAGTTTCTTCTTCCTACATTAGTTATGTTTGGGCGATGTCTGCTGCTAAATGTTATTAATGCTAATGTTACAGCTAATACAATGATGTCACACATGTGCTCTGTCCATCTGGATTTAACTAAGTTAAAGTTCACTGTGAGGCCGAGCACTCACTCTGCACGCACAGTGCACGTGATGCCTGCTGTGTCCACTGGGGGCGCTCTCTATTCTGCCTCTGTCTCCAGCGCCTGCCACATGCTTATATAAGAGAGAGGCAAAAATAGCAGCAGGAAAGAGAAAGAAGAAAGAGAGGAGCGAAAGAGAGAGAGAGAGGAACTAGAGAGATAGAGCGGAAGAGGAGCCAGAGAAAGAGGGGAGAGAGGGAAAGAAGTGAGATAGGAGTGAGAGAAAGAGGAGAGAGGGAGAAAAGTGAGAGAGGAGCGAGAGAAA
The DNA here is from genome assembly GCF_026437365.1 of Eucyclogobius newberryi. Taxonomy (NCBI): domain Eukaryota; kingdom Metazoa; phylum Chordata; class Actinopteri; order Gobiiformes; family Gobiidae; genus Eucyclogobius; species Eucyclogobius newberryi. The sequence goes on along the minus strand of NW_027315846.1, from coordinate 28,178,502 downwards.
GAGGAGAGAGAGGGAGAGAGGTGAGAGAGGAGCGAGAGAAAGAAGAGAGAGAAGGAGAGAAGTGAGATAGGAGCGAGAGAAAGAGGAGAGAGAGAGGGAGAGAGGTGAGAGAGGAGCGAGAGAAAGAAGAGAGAGAAGGAGAGAAGTGAGATAGGAGCGAGAGAAAGAGGAGAGAGAGAGGGAGAGAGGATCGAGAGAAAGAGGAGAGAGAGAGGAGAGAAGTGAGATAGGAGCGAGAGAAAGAGGAGAGAGAGAGGGAGAGAGGAGCGAGAGAAAGAGGAGAGAGAGAGGAGAGAAGCGAGAGAGGAGCAAGAGAAAGAGGAGAGAGAGAGGGAGAGAGGAGCGAGAGAAAGAGGAGAGAAGTGAGATAGGAGCGAGAGAAAGAGGAGAGAGAGAGGGAGAGAGGAGCGAGAGAAAGAGGAGAGAGAGAGGAGAGAAGCGAGAGAGGAGCGAGAGAAAGAGGAGAGAGAGAGGGAGAGAGGTGAGAGAGGAGCGAGAGAGAGAGGAGCGAGAGAAAGAGGAGAGAGAGAGGGAGAGAGGTGAGAGAGGAGCGAGAGAAAGAGGAGAGAGAGGGAGAGAAGTGAGGGGCGAGCCTCTTGTTTAGAACTCCGCCCCCTGCACTGTCATCAATTGCACCGACTTAAGATGTGACAAAATGAGCTCTGCCCTTCATGTCATTTGACATTTTGTCCTTAAACAAAGGGTCATTAAAGGCGCAATGGACGATTTTTGGGCGATTTGAGAACTCAGGCGGAAGTGCACATGCCACTTGTTGTGGACAACAAACACGTGCGTTTGTTTATTAGTGTGACGGATCCCATCATCTCTCGTCTCCGTAGATTTCCGTGTCTTCAGAGCTCGAACTGTCTTTCTCTGTCTTTATTTTGTCCCGTCACTGAGGGAACTATATTATGACAGATCAATGCGCTTCGACATAGGGAAACGTGCTGCTCTCCTGTGGACGAGCCACACAAGGTGCAGGTGAACGAGGCTCTGCAGCTGAACGAGGCTCTGCAGGTGAACGAGGCTCTGCAGGTGAACGGTAGGTGCGTTCCATGATTGATACGTGGCAGGACTAATCGACAGTCCACGCCACGAGGAAATGAGACTCAGATTTGGGCCAGAAATGTCATTACAGACAAGGTAGGACTGCAATTGGTGATAGAAATCAAGGTGAGTTTAGATGTTAGCCGATAGTTTGTAAGAACATTAGGATCCAAATGGTGCTTTTTAATAAGGGGCTGGACAACAGCGTGTTTAAAAACAGAGGGAACACAGCCAGAGTGAAGTGATGCACTAATCTAAGTTAAAACGATTGGACTAGCTGCATCAAAGACTTTGTTAAGTAGTTTAGAAGGTAGGCAATCCATGGGACAGTAGGAGGGTCAAAGCATCTTAAAAGTTAGACATGTATGCAGATTTAGCTGTTTTAACAGCCAGCTGATGGGTAGCTAAAGAATCCGGAAATATCTGTGGAGAGAAAACTTGTCCTTCTGCTTTTTTCTCTCAGTGCATCTACATCGGCGCTCAGTGTGCGCTCGGTCTCATTCAACCATGGGTCACATGTACTGTGTCATATACTGTGTTCACTGTGAAGTACGAAAGGACGAAGCACGATGGAGTTCAAAATACCATTGCAGGTACTATCAAACATCCCTCTAAGAAGATAAAAACAAATCCATTTAACAAACCATGAGGAAAATTGAGTCGAAGCTTAAGAGTTCCTTTCACCCAGAGTGTGTGCGATGCACTCACCCAGGGCTGTGCGTGACTAGGCAGTGTTGTTATTTACACTACAGGGAGTTGATCCAAGATGGGCAAGTCCATGTCTATTTATGCATATGTATAAGCCATGAGATAAAACTAGGTCCAATATATGACCCTTTTCATGCCTGGGACCATTGACCCATTGAGCACTACAGTACTGCAGGACTGAGGAGGATGCAGCTGAAGAACAGCAGGAGCTCCTGTAGTACACTACAGTACTGCAGGACTGAGGAGGATGCAGCTGAAGAACAGCAGGAGCTCCTGTAGTACACTACAGTACTGCAGGACTGAGGAGGATGCAGCTGAAGAACAGCAGGAGCTCCTGTAGTACACCACAGCACTACAGTACTGCAGGACTGAGGAGGATGCAGCTGAAGAACAGCAGGAGCTCCGGTTGCATGGCCCCAAATTACGTGAGGTGATTATATATATATATATATATATATATATATATAAATAAATATATAACTGGAAACTGCAGTTATGATATTTTGTATTGTCTAAAACCACACAAAGGGAGGCATCCTGATCCTAGCCAAACACTGAGCAGGAGTCAGCATGCAGAAGATCCCGAGGTTTACACCACATATAAGGTTCCAGCGCCGTCTGGGTGGGTCTTCTTCCTCTCCGTCCGGACTCCCACAATTGTGAGATTTTTCCTACATTATCTAGACTCCAAATCCAGGATTTTACTTTTCATATTCTTGACCTACATCCATAGTGCCCCTACTTTGGCCCTCAGCTCTCTTAATTCATCCATATTCTCTGAAATATGTTTCTCCGCCTCCCCGCTATGCGCTCCGTCTGCTCCTCCCGCTTTCAGCTGCTTTATGTCTGTCAATAAATTACACATAAATCAATACTATTCCTTAACAGTGAAAGAACATAATTCAACTTAGAATATAAAATGACACAGAAATGTCAGACTTTGTTTGGCTTGCAAGGGAGAGACCGGCCGGGCCCTCAGGCTGTTGTATGCAGCCTGATGACCCTCCGAGTCTCACGGCGTTTCTCCCTCTTGCAAATGGTTTTATTTCACATTATGGATTTTACACATAAAAGGCGGGTCACTTTTCTCATTGGTTAACTCGACATCCAGCACTTATCTTTACAACTGTCTTGGTATTTTAAGAGATAAGAGATAAGAGCTTGGGGAATGTTTACCTACTCCCGTCCCTGGGGTAAACATTCTTTACCTAAATTAATTAATGAATTAATTCTGACTAATGATGCAGATAATATACATAACACAAATATAATATATATATATTTACATTTTATTACAATGTCGGATTCAATTTGGTCTAATTGGGCCATACCCTACCCTCATTTCAGCTCTCAGTAATGCCATGTCACGCGGCATGTCACGCATCATAATGGTCTACTGTTGTAAAGTTATCTCTTGCCCTCCTTCGGACAAGGACGAGCCTGGAGACTCTACTTAGAACAGAGCTTTGTTTAGCGGCGGGGGGAGGGCCCTCGGCAGCTGTGCTGGGTCTGTTATCTATCGTAGCCCTGTTAGCTTGTGAGACGGTTTATTTTCCACCGGAGCCACCAGCTTGTGTTACCAATCTTGTATTTTCCGTGTTTACTACTCTCTAATCTGACGTCAACCGGAAGTCTCCTATTGGGGCGTTTTACGATGGTCCAACATCTAGAATTAGATCTGGAATTGGTCACTCGACCAAACCCACTGACTGAAATGAGAAATGAGAGAGGGATGTTCTTTGTCCCCCATTGGCCCAACATATTAGACGTTCATTCATTCACTTTCTACCGCTTGTTCACGTTAGGAGTCGCGGGTGACTGGAGCCTGTCCCAGTGACTTTGGGCCTTAGGTGGGGTACACCCTGGACAGGGGCCAACTCGTCGCAAGGTTAACACAGAGATATAGACACACAGACAAACATTCACTTTCACATGTTGGTGTAATCCTTCATTTGTCCTGGAGTGTTGCAGCAAAAGATTCGGTTGTAGTTAAGGATGGATTCTCTTTTTTAACAAAGATTGTCTCTTTAACTCCTCTTTCAAACCATATTAAGAAACCTACACACGGACCAGTATCTGCTCTTTGGCTCTAACCACCCACAACAGCACAAGCTGGAGGTGATCAGAACCTTACAACACAGAGCCCAAGAGGTGCCCACCAGCTCAGAGGGCAAGAGGTGCCCATCAGCTCAGAGGGCAAGAGGTGCCCATCAGCTCAGAGGGTAAGAGGTGCCCATCAGCTCAGAGGGCAAGAGGTGCCCATCAGCTCAGAGGACAAGAGGTGCCCACCAGCTCAGAGGACAAGAGGTGCCCACCAGCTCAGAGGACAAGAGGTGCCCCCCAGCTCAGAGGGCAAGAGGTGCCCCCCAGCTCAGAGGGCAAGAGGAAAGAGGAAAAACACGTTTGGAATGCCCTCTGTGGATACTCCGCCTGGGCTCTCAACAGAGTGAAGAAAATAAAAAACAGGACAAAAGGGAAACTGAACAGAGAAGGAAGGGTGTTTCTATCCCTTATGTCTCGGGACTGTCTGAAATACTACAGAGATTTTTTAGACAACATGAAGTCCCTGTTTATTTTAAACCAGGAAACACTTTAAGACAAAAACTGGTTCACCCTAAGGACAAGTTGCCGACTCAAAAACAGAGCAATGTAGTTTATTCTGTCCAATGCAGTGAAGAAAAGTTTGAAGAGTGTTACATAGAGAGACTGAACTGCCTCTGAACAAGAGGCTCTATCAGCACAGAAGACATGCAAGTTCAGGACCACAGAGCGCCGTGCATCTACATCTTGAAGCCTCTAATCACTCTTTTGAAGACTCTGAGGTGAAGATTCTAAGCAGGAGAAAAGATGGTTTAAAGATGGTAAAAAGCCCATTACAGGGCTGTTAGTTAACAAAGAGGGTATTTTAGTGAAACCAAATACTCCCTTTATCAGGAGGGCCCACCCAGTGGGCAGGGCTTACTCAGAGTAAGATAAATATCTGAAATCCCAGACTTGATTTGCAGATTGAGAATGACTCTTGGATGGGCATCGAAACGTCCAGATGACTACAACTGAATCTTTTTCTACAATTCACTCTCACATTCATTCACTAGGGGCAATTTAGAGTTGCAAATTTTGCCTAACACATGCATGTCTGGACGGTGGGAGGAGCCGGAGAACCCCGAGAGAACCCACAGTAACACGGGGAGGACATGCTCACATATTTGACCAAACCAGGGGAATAATATCGAAATTAATAATTAATAATCTGGACAGCCATTCTACAATGTATTTCAAAAGTAAATGGGAAAGAGAAGGTATTTTTGTTTTGACTGAAGAGTGGGAAAATATATAGTATGTACATCTCAGTAGAAAAACAACATTACATGTTTATATAATACTTTCTTCATAAGGCCATGTTAGACTGCTCACTATTCACTGCCGGTGAAAATGTGGCAGCCAGGAGGCAAACCATTACTCTGTGTTCTGGGACTGTCCAAAACATTACTGAGATCAATAAAATGCTACAGATTGTGTTTGCCACTACAGCCATCCTACCTGATTTCAGAACTATTTGGGCCTCAAACCAGACAATAACACAAGACCACACTTATGCACCTTTCTTAACTCTGCTGCCCTCTGGATGCTGATACAGGACTCTCAGATGCAACAGAGAACAATTTAAAAACAGTCTTATTCCTACAGCCATCAACACCTCCCTGTTTGATTATGCACATGTATTATGTCATCTGTATGTTGGTATGTCATGTAAATGTAAGACAAATGTCCTGCTATGGACAGAATAAATCCATACTCCCAGGAAGACTAGCTGATTGCAATGCTTTCAGCTAATGGGATCCATATTTGAATTTGAAGAGCCCGAGAACAGAGAAGTGAGCCATGTAGCACCCAAGCTTATTGGTCCATGGTGAAAATTACTTTTAGAACATCACGTTTCTATATTAATGATGCTGTCTGTATTGTCCAACACCCTGGGCCTTTACTGTTTCATTTCAAGCATACGTATGTGATTATATGAAAGTACATACAGTACGTACATGAGCTGAGGAAAGAGGAGGAGGAACAGGGAAGAACGGCAGGGAGTCCCAATCTGGTGTGGGCTGTTTCCTCATTTGTTCAACAGCACTGCATTTCCCATCATGCATTTAGACTTTGCAGTACATGAAGGTGGGTCAAGGTGGTTTTTCACCTCCTGCACCAATGATATTACTGGGGCTGGCACACAGTCGGCCTGCAGGCTCCTTCAGCCTCCTTTACCACCCGGTGACTCCATAGTGCTGTCCCTCGTCCACTACCACCCCCCGTTTGGCCCCTCCCACTGGGTCTATTTCTGACTCATTTGTCTCACTGCTTTAAATTGCCCCACTCTTATTGTACTGGTGGGAGCCCTTAATGAATATTTTTGGCTTTGTGGGCATAGATGTGACCCCTGTAAAACGGTGCCTGTGTGGGCGTTTTGACCCCATTCTCCTCCCCCTGGGCCCACCCCCATTACACTGCGCTTTTGGAGGCCGGGCTTATGCATAATGCAGAGGAACAGCGAGGCAGCCATTAATAATTACTGCCGCCTTTGAAGGATGTAGAAAATAACAAATGCAGTGGTTAAAAATTGAAAGGCTGGAGAGGATTCAGGGTGGTGTTTGGAGGGGTCTTTTGTTGCGTTGGTGGTGTCCGGAAACCTTGTCAAATCCAACCTCAAAATGGATTCTGAGATACCAAGTGGACTTTACAGTGACAGGGTTATTTTTTATGTGTATGTTTAAGATTTTGACATAGTTTCTGAATGATTCACTGTTTTCGCTTGCAATGCTCAAACCAAAAATAACCAAAAACATACGCTCATAATGCGGCATTATTTAACAATACAGTGCATCCGGAAGGTATTCCACAGTTTGTTATGCTACAGCCTAAAATTGGCTTCTTTAAATGTAAAATGACCTGCCCCTGCCTCTATGGTGTTTGGACGCATTCATAAATTGAGAATAAGCTCATGTGTAGCATTAAACATGACACGTAAACCCTATTAGGTGGCATTTTTATTAGTTTATTAGTTTTAGTTGGTTATATTTGTTTTTCATGTGCTGGTGTTGTTCTATCACACATGTAACTCACAGAGAACTGGAGACTTGATGAAACTACGGTGAGGCAGAGGAGAGACAAATAGCACATGTATATATATATGTGTGTGTGTAATCACTGCAATAATGGGGCCGAGATGACTATTAGTACGCTCATTATTTATTATTGTCTATTTAATATAGCCTAATAAAACATGCACAAAAGTAGCGCCTCCGCCTTCGTCACATGACATTCAACACTGCCACGGGTCTGGGGTCAGAGGTCACTGTCCAGTTGACAGAAGTCAAGTAAAACTGCACAAATCGTTGGCTGGAGTGTTGCCGTGTGGCTGGAGTGTTGCCGTGTGGCTGGAGTGTACATCCAGAACGCTGCTGAAGAAGTACAAACAAATACCCAAACCTGAATCACTCGAACCTGCTAAACAAAGTCTCCAAGCCTTTGCCAGCCGCCTAAAGAAGTACACGAGAGAGAATGAAACCAGACGAATAAACCTACAGTTCGCAACTCAACCAGTGAAAGTGTACGCTCAGGCAATGAGGAACAGAGGATGAGGTGCTGGAGGGACCATAACGGGAGGACACGCCCCTACATGGGAGGACACGCCCCTACATGGGAGGACACGCCCCTACATGGGAGGACACGCCCCTACATGGGATGTACCATAGGAACATAACTGAAGTGGCTGATATTACGAAATCCTACCAATGGTTAGAAAGAGCCGGTCTGAAGAACAGAGGCCCTGATCATGGAGCACAGGAGCAGGACCTGAACACCAGATCAATAGAGGCCCAGATATACCACACCAGACAAGACCCTGACCCAGGCTGTGCAAAGGGGCCCCTGAGACCATCCCACACATAACTGCAGGTGCAGATGCTGCAGGGACAGCACACATGGAGCTCTATCACCAGGAGCTGGCATAGTGTAAGAAACAGCTGTGCAGAGTACGAGCTGGAGACCCCAATAATGTTTGTCAGTTCACAGAAAGTACACAGAAAGTACACAGTAAGAATATTGTGTACCATGTGATAAATATGACACAGAATATAATATAAATGTATGACAATAGCTTGGTCAACACTCACAGTTCTCTGTGCTCTCGTGTTGTGCAGGGATGAAGCACATGGACATCGGCACTCACTATCGCTCCGTCATTTACACGTCCAGTCCTGAGCAACAGCAGGTGGCGCTGCAGAGCAAGGAGGCCTATCAGCAGGTACAAATGTAAACCAGAGTTCAGTCTTATTCATACAAGGATTGCATCAACAAAATAAGTAAGAATAGATATTATTTGGTTGGTAGATAGATCTCAAACATTGTAATTTGTAATTTTTATGATTTGGCGCTGTTACCTGAGATTAGCTACTCAACAGCCAATCAGAACAGAGGGGACAGTGCCAGGTTCCATTGCCTTGTGACAACTCAAACTTTAGACAGCACTCTTCCTGATGTGGAAAGGCTAATGTTGCAGCGCACAATTTCAGAACAACAAGAGAACAGAATAAAAAACAAACAGGTAAATAACTTTTGGATAAATACACGTTTACATTTCAGATTCACACTCAGAATAGATTTATTTCCATTGTCAATGAGCAGAATTCACAAACATAAGAACTTGGTTTGGTGATTCAGTGCAACATAAAACAATGAACAATGATAAAACAACCTATAGAAGTCAAAAAGAGAAACAACACCACACGCCACCTTCAGGAGGATCATGTCCGGACTATTTCCTTCACTCATGGCGTCCTGGCAGGCTCTGGGGCGCACACAGACGCTCACAGACGCACACGGACGCACACAGACGCACACAGACGCTCACAGATGCTCACAGATGCTCACAGACGCTCACAGACGCACACAGACGCTCACAGACGCACACAGACGCACACAGACGCTCACAGACGCTCACAGACGCTCACAGACGCACACAGACGCTCACAGACGCACACAGACGCTCACAGACGCTCACAGACGCTCACAGACGCACACAGACGCTCACAGACGCACACAGACGCTCACAGACGCACACAGACGCTCACAGACGCTCACAGACGCACACAGACGCTCACAGACGCACACAGACGCTCACAGACGCTCACAGACGCACACAGACGCTCACAGACGCTCACAGACGCACACAGACGCTCACAGACGCACACAGACGCTCACAGACGCTCACAGACGCACACAGACGCTCACAGACGCACACAGACGCTCACAGACGCTCACAGACGCACACAGACGCACACAGACGCTCACAGACGCACACAGACGCTCACAGACGCACACAGACGCTCACAGACGCACACAGACGCACACAGACGCTCACAGACGCTCACAGACGCACACAGACGCTCACAGACGCTCACAGACGCACACAGACGCTCACAGACGCTCACAGACGCACACAGACGCTCACAGACGCACACAGACGCACACAGACGCTCACAGACGCTCACAGACGCACACAGACGCTCACAGACGCTCACAGACGCACACAGACGCTCACAGACGCACACAGACGCTCACAGACGCACACAGACGCACACAGACGCTCACAGACGCACACGGACGCTCACGGACGCTCACGGACGCACACGGACGCTCACGGACGCTCACGGACGCACACGGACGCTCACGGACGCTCACGGACGCTCACGGACGCACACGGACGCTCACGGACGCTCACGGACGCACACGGACGCTCACGGACGCTCACGGACGCTCACGGACGCTCACGGACGCTCACGGACGCACACGGACGCTCACGGACGCACAGAGATGCACACGGACGCTCACGGACGCACACAGACGCTCACGGACGCTCATGGACGCACACGGACGCTCACAGACGCTCACAGACGCACACAGACGCTCACAGACGCTCACGGACGCTCATGGACGCACACGGACGCACACAGACGCTCACAGACGCTCACGGACGCTCACGGACGCACACACCAGGGTAGAAGAGCCGAGTGGGCCGGAGCCACTGATGTCAAAGCTCTGCTCCTACTGAGGTGTAAAGTGTGCAGGAAGGACTGAGGTGTAAAGTGTGCAGGAAGGACTGAGGTGTAAAGTGTGCAGGAAGGACTGAGGTGTAAAGTGTGCAGGAAGGACTGAGGTGCTCCACATAAAAGCCACAAAGCCGTGCGTATATAGTCATTATGCACTTTTTGGGGTCTTGAGGCCTGTTTGTTCCTTCGGGGTTTCCAGGGGTCTCTGGGGTGGTGACCTAAACGTGGGTTTTGCAATTTCCATTCAAGCCACGCTCCGCTCACAATGGCCCAAAGCGAGGTGCTGGAGGCGGGTCGATAGGTCACCACACGCCCCTGTCCCACACTGGCCACTCTGTCCCTGTCCTCATCCTTGTGTCCAATGACCAACGTCTGCAAAAATGTCAAACGTACAATCCGCAAATGTGGAAGCTTATTTTTGTAACGCCCAAAATCACAACAGCGCTTGTCTCGGAGGGAAACCACTGACACACTATAGTCACTAAGATCACCTGAGGACTTTTTCCTGCCCGGTGTTTAGAGGTCCTCAGGCCCTTCTGCCCTGGGTCTGTTCACGCACTGAAGCTAACGTTGCTTCAAAATGTCTCAGAGTGTGTTTATCCCGTGTGGATCATACAAAAAATGACAGCAATGAAATGATGAAATATATGAATATGAAATATACCTAATCTCGTCTGAACCGGCCTCGAGTGTTGGTGCCGTGGCCTGGATGAAATGACATGGTCACTTTGGGACGTGGGCTCATCCGACACTTTGGGACGAGGGCTCATTGGTCACTCGGGGGTGCTGCTCTGTTACTGTGGCAACAACCTCTCAACCTTGGCCTTGAGCATAGGGTCAGAGGCCAAATAGGCACTGCAGCTGGGAACATGACGTGGAGAAAGAAAAGGGGGGGACGAGATGAGAGGACGACCCTGTGACCCCTGTGACCCCTGTGACCCCGGCACACGTCGATTATGCTTGAGTATAACATCTGCACACGAGCCGAGAAAAGAGGCTAAAGATAAATGTGCTGCACATTAACACTGCCCTTCACATCAGTGTGTAGTACATAAAGTGTGTAGTACATAAAGTGTGTAGTACATAAAGTGTGTAGTACATAAAGTGTGTAATACATAAAGTGTGTAGTAAATAAAGTGTGTAGTAAATAAAGTGTGTAGTACATAAAGTGTGTAGTAAATAAAGTGTGTAGTACATAAAGTGTGTAGTAAATAAAGTATGTAGTAAATAAAGTTTGTTTAGAGTGTGTAGTAAATAAAGTTTGTTTAGAGTGTGTAGTAAATAGTTTGTTTAGAGTGCGTAGTAAATAAAGTGTGTAGTAAATAAAGTTTGTTTATACTGTGTAGTAAATAAAGTGTGTAGTTCAATACAATTCAATTTATTTTGTAACGCCAAAAATAGCGGTTGTCTCGGAGGACGACAAAAAAAAAAAAAAGAAAAATTGATTAAACAATGTTCATAGGGACGAGGGGCGATGTTCCAGGGTCCTCTGTCCTTAGACAAATGTCCCATGGTCCCCTGTCCTTAGACATAAGGAGAACCGGTTCTTCAGGAGGAGAACCGGTTCTTCAGGAGGTGAACCGGTTCTTCAGGAGGTGAACCGGTTCTTCAGGAGGAGAACCGGTTCTTCAGGAGGAGAACCGGTTCTTCAGGAGGAGAACCGGTTCTTCAGGAGGTGAACCGGTTCTTCAGGAGGTGAACCGGTTCTTCAGGAGGTGAACCGGTTCATCAGGAGGAGAACCGGTTCTTCAGGAGGTGAACCGGTTCTTCAGGAGGTGAACCGGTTCTTCAGGAGGAGAACCGGTTCTTCAGGAGGAGAACCGGTTCTTCAGGAGGAGAACCGGTTCTTCAGGAGGTGAACCGGTTCTTCAGGAGGTGAACCGGTTCTTCAGGAGGTGAACCGGTTCTTCAGGAGGTGAACCAGTTCTTCAGGAGGTGAACCGGTTCATCAGGAGGAGAACCAGTTCTTCAGGAGGAGAACCAGTTCTTCCAGGCAGATGAAGGACCGTCCATGTGGGGTAGAGACCGCTTCTCCAGGAGAGGATCATCTGGGTCCACAAGTCATCGATGTGTCTGTTCCACTCCCGGTGGGAAGTGGGAAAAGAAAAAGAATGAACGGAATGAAAGTGAACTTCAAATATTAAATATAGTTTGATAAAATAAGTAGTCTTTATCAGAGGATAGTGCTCAAGCTGCCATACTTCCCCCAGAGTTGCTCCTAGGGCAGCGGAGCTGAAACTGTAGCTTTATATTTCTGTTCCTAACTGGTCTGACCATAAGTCATTTCAAAGAGGAACGTTTTAGGCCTGGACTTAAATGAAGAGACTGTGTCGCCTCTTTAACATGGACAAAGCTGATTCCATAACACAGGAGCTCTACCTCCTCCTCCTCTGCACTCTGTTACCTCCTCATCCTCTGCACTCTCCCTCCTCATCCTCTGCACTCTGTTACCTCCTCATCCTCTGCACTCTCCCTCTTCATCCTCTGCACTCTGTTACCTCCCTCCTCATCTTCTGCACTCTGTTACCTCCTCATCCTCTGCACTCTCCCTCTTCATCATCTGCACTCTGTTACCTCCCTCCTCATCTTCTGCACTCTGTTACCTCCTCATCCTCTGCACTCTCCCTCCTCATCCTCTGCACTTTCCCTCCTCATCCTCTGCACTCTGTTACCTCCTCATCCTCTGCACTCTCCCTCCTCATCCTCTGCACTCTGTTACCTCCTCATCCTCTGCACTCTCCCTCCTCATCCTCTGCACTCTGTTACCTCCTCATCCTCTGCACTCTCCCTCTTCATCCTCTGCACTCTGTTACCTCCCTCCTCATCTTCTGCACTCTGTTACCTCCACATCCTCTGCACTCTGTTACCTCCTCATCCTCTGCACTCTGTTACCTCCCTCCTCATCCTCTGCACTCTGTTACCTCCCTCCTCATCCTCTGCACTCTGTTACCTCCCTCCTCATCCTCTGCACTCTGTTACCTCCCTCCTCATCCTCTGCACCCCTTCCTTTGCCTCTCACACTCATTATGAGAGCGGTCTCTCTCGTATCAGAGGGTACAGTACACATTATGTCTGCACTGGTTCTTTAAACCCTTTTGTTCATCCACTGCTAAAGAACTCAAGCCCCTCCTCCAGTCTGAGTCTCTGAGGAGGGGGGCTGCCGTGGCGGTTCGGCTACACAAGCCTTTGATGTTATGCAAATTTCAAATTTCATTACAACGCACTCTCTTCTTCTCCTCCTTTCTCTTCCTCAGCGCCTCCATCCATCCTCATTCTCCCCCCACCGACCTCAGCTCCAGTTGAGGAAGTCAAAGTCGTGCAGAAGACACTCTTGCTGCGGGTTAATTATTCATGGTGCTAGAGCGTCGATGTGCCGAATGCTCGTCTCCTTCTCAAAGTGGCTCAGAGCTGCAGGAATAAGGCTTTTGGTGCCTGTCTCATCTCTGAGCTGGACAGGAGGGAAATGTCCATGGGTCCATGTTTTGGTTCCCCACTGAATCCAAATGAGAGTCAAATGTGCTGTCCGAACTGTGAGGTTCTGAAGATGCTTCCATGACGACGCTTCCATGACGATGCTGTGTGACTGATTTAAGTTCCGTTAAATTGATTTGAATGAACAAAAGGCACTCGCACCTTTTCACGGCGATGCTAAAGCAAAGGTCCAAGAGCAGACTTAAAGGAGAATATGTGACCTATAAAGGATGTGTCTGTGAGGACTTTGACAAACAAGAACACAGTGACACAGTGAAGGAGGGAGAGAGAGAGGAGAGAGGGGGAGAGAGAGATTAGAGAGAGAGGAGAGAGGGGGAGAGAGAGGGAGAGAGAGAGGAGAGAGAGTGGGGAAGAGAGATGAGGGGGAGAGAGATGAGGGAGAGAGAAGGTCCTGTTTTTCTGGACTTAGTTTGGTTGGACAGAACATGTGGTAAACATGTGTCAGAGTCAAGTAGCAGTTTGTGAAGAAAATGTAGGAAAATGAAAATGTGAATGTGCAGGAAGTAGAGTTGAGGGTTGTCATGACTTGTGTTGTCATGACATTGCGTTGTCATGACTTGTGTTGTGATGACTTGTGTTGTCATGACTTGTGTTGTCATGACATTGTGTTGTCATGACATTGTGTTGTCATGACTTGTGTACCAGAACTTAACTAATAAGATAGCTACACCAAACCAGGGGAAAGTACATTTTTAGCCAAATCTTAAATTCATAAATCATCACGAGACTTGATCTGAGATTTTCTGCCCAAAAAGGTCTTAGAGAAGTCTTCAATCAAAAATAGACTTTTTCAGCGATGCCTCCTGCAGGTGCCAGAGTGCCTCCTGCTGGTGCCAGAGGGTGCCAGAGGGCCTCCTGCTGGTGCCAGAGGGCCTCCTGCTGGTGCCAGAGGGCCTCCTGCTGGTGCCAGAGGGTGCCAGAGGGCCTCCTGCTGGTGCCAGAGGGCCTCCTGCTGGTGCCAGAGGGTGCCAGAGGGCCTCCTGCAGGTGCCAGAGGGCCTCTTGCTGGTGCCAGAGGGCCTCCTGCAGGTGCCAGAGGGCCTCCTACAGGTCCCAGAGGGCCTCCTGCTGGTGCCAGAGTCCTGCTGGTGCCAGAGGGCCTCCTGCTGGAGCCAGAGAGCCTCCTGCTGGTGCCAGAGGGCTGCAGGTGCCAGAGGGCCTCCTACTGGTGCCAGAGGGTGCCAGAGGGCCTCCTGCAGGTGCCAGAGGGCCTCCTGCTGGTGCCAGAGGGTGCCAGAGGGCCTCCTGCTGGTGCCAGAGGGCCTCCTGCTGGTGCCAGAGTGCTGCAGGTGCCAGAGGGCCTCCTGCAGGTACCAGAGGGCCTCCTGCTGGTTTCAGAGGGCCTCCTGCTGGTGCCAGAGGGCCTCCTGCAGGTACCAGAGGGCCTCCTGCAGGTACCAGAGGGCCTCCTGCTGGTGCCAGAGGGCCTCCTACTGGTTCCAGAGGGCCTCCTGCTGGTGCCAGAGTCAGTGTGTGGAGCAGAACTACTTTCTCCAGCTGAACTCAGACAAGACTGAAATCATCGTCTTTGTCACAGAAACAAAGAGAAAGTGTCAGCGTCTCCTCCAGAGTCTCACTCTAAAACCTACAAACCAAGTTATAAATCTGGGGGTAATAATGGACTCAGACTTGAACATTAACACATCAAATCAATAACATCAGCAGCTTTTTACCATCAAATGGATCAATACATGAGCACTGCTCAGAAAGGAATCGGAAAAAATACCAGAGGTGCAAAACACCTGTCCTTGTGGACAGAGTAGTCACACAGGACTGTAGAACCCGACACACCAACCTGAGCATGTCCTCCCATGTAGGGGCGGGTCCTCCCATGTAGGGGCGTGTCTTCCCATGTAGGGGCGTGTCCTCCCATATAGGGGCGTGTCCTCCCATGTAGGGGCGTGTCTTCCCCCATGTAGGGGCGTGTCCTCCCATGATGGTCCCACCAGCACCTCATGCTCTGAGACATTCACTGAGCAGGTCATCTGTAGCAGCCTTGTCCTTGATGTACTTATGGATCTTATGGACGCCCTGCCAGTGATATATATATCACTATATATATATATATATATATATATATACTGTATGTATAAGATAAGATATTCCTTTATTGTAAGGAAAGTTACAATAAAATTTACAAAAGAAATTTCATTGTTGCAACGCAGGTTGATACAGAGGAAAAGGACAGGTAACTTATAGGAAGTTTTAAAAATACTCTTAATAGAAGAACTCTTATAAACAAAATCTCCTATAGACAGAACCTCAAATAAAGATAAAATAAAATAAAAACAGCTAGCGCAAGACAAAATAATACTAATAACTAGAAAATCTGCCATGGCTGAAGCCATTGCTGGAGTGTCTGCGTCTCCCCCTCTCCCCCCTCTCCCCCCTCTCTCCCTCTCTCCCTCTCTCCCCTCTCTCCCCTCTCTCTCTCTCTCTCTCTCTCCCTCTCTCTCTCTCTCTCTCTCTCGCTCTCTCTCTCTCTCCCTCTCTCTCTCTCTCTCTCTCTCTCGCTCGACTGGCTCCGTCACAAAATTCTAAAGAATAAAGCCTAAAGAATAAAGTCTAAAGAATTCCGCAGACACTCATAATGCCAAATTCATTTAATGGGGAAAAAGTACTAATACTTTTGAAAATTCTGTAAAAAGTACAAGTTTTTCAAATGTCAAAAGTAATAGCACACGCACTACTGTGAAAGCGATCACAATGAGGTATAACATGTTGAAATCGGTTGAAGCGTTAAGGAGTTGAAACTGGCTCAATGAAAATCATGGAAAATACAAGAACATATAGTGTCTGCGTGACGTAATCACGCAGACACTCAATAATGGTAAAATAAACACTCTAATTACATAGTGTTGGCCCTGCGACGAGTTGGCCACAGTCCAGGGTGTACCCCGCCTAAGGCCCGAAGTCACTGGGATAGGCTCCAGTCACCCGCGACCCCGAAAGGGAACAAGCGGTAGAAAATGGACATATATACATATATAAAATATCTATATATGTATGTATGTATGTATGTATGTATGTATGTATGTATGTATGTATGTATGTATATATGTATGTATGTATGTATATATATATGTATGTATATATGTATATATGTATGTATATATGTATATATATAGAGAGAGAGAGAGACCCTGGACCCTGCGGCGGGCGGCACTTGGAGCTTGGCTGTTTCTAAAAACAGTGTCCAGATTTACAATATAATTGAATGAATGTTTTCTACAATTTAATGGGTTGTTCTTTCTAAAAGTCAAAAGTTCGAGATGGGAATGTCTGGTCTGGTCAAAAATAATGAAATATTGTTTGCGTAGCATTCAATTTTCTGTTTCAAAATCATAAAGTATGTTGTGTATGTTGTGTGTGTTGTGTGTGTTGTGTGTGTTGTGTGTATTGTGTGTGTTGTGTGTGTTGTGTGTGTTGTATGTGTTGTATGTGTTGTATGTGTTGTATGTGTTGTGTGTGTTGTGTGTGTTGTGTATGTTGTGTGTGTTGTGTGTGTTGTGTGTGTTGTATGTGTTGTATGTGTTGTATGTGTTGTGTGTGTTGTGTATGTTGTGTATGTTGTGTGTGTGTTGTGTGTGTTGTATGTGTTGTGTGTGTTGTGTATGTTGTGTGTGTTGTGCGTGTGTTGTGTATGTTGTGTGTGTTGTGTGTGTTGTATGTGTTGTATGTGTTGTGTGTGTTGTGTATGTTTTGTGTGTTGTGTGTGTTGTGTGTGTTGTGTATGTTGTGTGTGTTGTGTGTGTTGTGTGTGTTGTGTATGTTGTGTGTGTTGTGTGTGTTGTGTGTGTTGTGTGTGTTGTATGTGTTGTGTGTGTTGTGTATGTTGTGTATGTTGTGTGTGTTGTGTAGGTTGTGTATGTTGTGTGTGTTGGGTGTGTTGTGTGTGTTGTGTATGTTGTTTATGTTGTGTGTGTTGTGTGTGTTGTGTATGTTGTGTGTGTTGTGTGTGTTGTGTGTGTTGTGTATGTTGTTTATGTTGTGTGTGTTGTGTAGGTTGTGTATGTTGTGTGTGTTGTATGTGTTGTGTATGTTGTGTATGTTGTGTGTGTTGTGTAGGTTGTGTATGTTGTGTGTGTTGTGTATGTTGTGTATATTGTGTATGTTGTGTGTGTTTAACTGTCTCATGTGTGGTTCCAGAGGCTGTGGCAGAAGGGCCTGGGCTCCATCACCACAGACGTGGCTGAGCTGACACTCTTCTACTACGCTGAGGACCACCACCAGCAGTACCTCAAGAAGGTCCCCAAGGGCTATTGTGGACTAAAGGGGACCGGGGTCTGCCTGAGGGCCACTGACCAGGGCCCACATGACACTACAGTTCAAAAGTTTGGGGTCACCAAGACAATTTAGGGTTTTCCATAAAAAATCACACTATTTATCACATGAATTGTAAAATAAATAGAAAACATAGACAAGACATTGACAAAGTTGAGTTACATTTTGTATGAATGATGCATAACTGCTCCATGGGGGAGGAGCTTCCACTATTTAAACCCGACAGATGCAGTGAAACAACCATGTGGAAAGACAAATATGTCAGTGTGTTTGAGAAAGGTCAAAGTAATGTGGTGCCGGGGGTTCCTGTACAGGTCTTACACTGAGAGTCATGTGGTGCCGGGGGTTCCTGTACAGGTCTTATACTGAGTGTCATGTGGTGCCGGGGGTTCCTGTACAGGTCTTATACTGAGAGTCATGTGGTGCCGGAGGTTCCTGTACAGGTCTTATACTGAGAGTAATGTGGTGCCTAGGGTTCCTGTACAGGTCTTATACTGAGTGTCATGTGGTGCCGGGGGTTCCTGTACAGGTCTTATACTGAGAGTCATGTGGGGCCGGGGGTTTCTGTACAGGTCTTATACTGAGAGTCATGTGGCGCCGAGGGTTCCTGTACAGGTCTTATACTGAGAGTCATGTGGCGCCGGGGGTTCCTGTACAGGTCTTATACTGAGAGTCATGTGGTGTCGAGGGTTCCTGTACAGGTCTTATACTGAGAGTAATGTGGTGCCAGGTGTTCCTGTACAGGTCTTACACTGAGAGTCATGTGGTGCCGGGGGTTCCTGTACAGGTCTTATACTGAGAGTCATGTGGTGCCGGAGGTTCCTGTACAGGTCTTATACTGAGAGTAATGTGGTGCCTGGGGTTCCTGTACAGGTCTTATACTGAGAGTCATGTAGTGCCGGAGGTTCCTGTACAGGTCTTATACTGAGAGTAATGTGGTGCCGGGGGTTCCTGTACAGGTCTTATACTGAGAGTCATGTGGCGCCGGGGGTTCCTGTACAGGTCTTATACTGAGAGTCATGTGGTGCCGAGGGTTCCTGTACAGGTCTTATACTGAGAGTAATGTGGTGCCAGGTGTTCCTGTACAGGCCTTATACTGAGAGTCATGTGGTGCCGGGGGTTCCTCTACAGGTCTTATACTGAGAGTAATGTGGCGCCGGGGGTTCCTGTACAGATCTTATACTGAGCGTAATGTGGTGCCGGGGGTTCCTGTACAGGTCTTATACTGAGAGTAATGTGGTGCCGGGGGTTCCTGTACAGGCCTTATACTGAGAGTCATGTGGTGCCGGGGATTCCTGTACAGGCCTTATACTGAGAGTCATGTGGTGCCGGGGGTTCCTGTACAGGTCTTATACTGAGAGTCATGTGGTGCCGGGGGTTCCTGTACAGGTCTTTTACTGAGAGAAATGTGGTGCCGGGGGTTCCTGTACAGGTCTTATACTGAGAGTCATGTGGTGCCGAGGGTTCCTGTACAGGTCTTATACTGAGAGTCATGTGGCGCCGGGGGTTCCTGTACAGGTCTTATACTGAGAGTCATGTGGTGTCGAGGGTTCCTGTACAGGTCTTATACTGAGAGTAATGTGGTGCCAGGTGTTCCTGTACAGGTCTTACACTGAGAGTCATGTGGTGCCGGGGGTTCCTGTACAGGTCTTATACTGAGAGTCATGTGGTGCCGGAGGTTCCTGTACAGGTCTTATACTGAGAGTAATGTGGTGCCTGGGGTTCCTGTACAGGTCTTATACTGAGAGTCATGTAGTGCCGGAGGTTCCTGTACAGGTCTTATACTGAGAGTCATGTGGCGCCGGGGGTTCCTGTACAGGTCTTATACTGAGAGTCATGTGGTGCCGAGGGTTCCTGTACAAGTCTTATACTGAGAGTAATGTGGTGCCAGGTGTTCCTGTACAGGCCTTATACTGAGAGTCATGTGGTGCCGGGGGTTCCTCTACAGGTCTTATACTGAGAGTAATGTGGCGCCGGGGGTTCCTGTACAGATCTTATACTGAGCGTAATGTGGTGCCGGGGGTTCCTGTACAGGTCTTATACTGAGAGTAATGTGGTGCCGGGGGTTCCTGTCCAGGCCTTATACTGAGAGTAATGCGGTGCCGGGGGTTCCTGTACAGGCCTTATACTGAGAGTCATGTGGTGCCGGGGGGTTCCTGTACAGGTCTTATACTGAGAGTCATGTGGTGCCGGGGGTTCCTGTACAGGCCTTACACTGAGAGTAATGTGGTGCCGGGGGTTCCTGTACAGGCCTTATACTTAGAGTCATGTGGTGCCGGGGGTTCCTGTACAGGTCTTATACTGAGAGTCATGTGGTGCCGGAGGTTCCTGTACAGGTCTTATACTGAGAGTAAAGTGGTGCCTGGGGTTCCTGTACAGGTCTTATACTGAGAGTCATGTCGTGCCGGGGGTTCCTGTACAGGTCTTATACTGAGAGTCATGTGGTGCCGAGGGTTCCTCTACAGGTCTTATACTGAGTGTCATGTGGTGCCGGGGGTTCCTGTACAGGTCTTATACTGAGAGTCATGTGGTGCCGGAGGTTCCTGTACAGGTCTTATACTAAGAGTAATGTGGTGTCTGGGGTTCCTGTACAGGTCTTATACTGAGAGTAATGTGGTGCCGGGGGTTCCTGTACAGGTCTTATACTGAGAGTAATGTGGTGCCGGGGGTTCCTGTACAGGCCTTATACTTAGAGAAATGTGGTGCCGGGGGTTCCTGTACAGGTCTTATACTGAGAGTCATGTGGTGCCGGGGGTTTCTGTACAGGTCTTATACTGAGAGTCATGTGGTGCCGGGGGTTCCTGTACAGGCCTTATACTGAGAGTAATGTGGTGCCGGGGGTTCCTGTACAGGTCTTATACTGAGAGTCATGTAGTGCCGGAGGTTCCTGTACAGGTCTTATACTGAGAGTCATGTGGTGCCGGGGGTTCCTGTACAGGTCTTATACTGAGAGTCATGTGGTGCCGGGGGTTCCTCTACAGGTCTTATACTGAGAGTAATGTGGCGCCGGGGGTTCCTGTACAGATCTTATACTGAGCGTAATGTGGTGCCGGGGGTTCCTGTACAGGTCTTATACTGAGAGTAATGTGGTGCCGGGGGTTCCTGTCCAGGCCTTATACTGAGAGTAATGCGGTGCCGGGGGTTCCTGTACAGGCCTTATACTGAGAGTCATGTGGTGCCGGGGGGTTCCTGTACAGGTCTTATACTGAGAGTCATGTGGTGCCGGGGGTTCCTGTACAGGCCTTATACTGAGAGTAATGTGGTGCCGGGGGTTCCTGTACAGGTCTAATACTGAGAGTCATGTGGTGCCGGGGGTTCCTGTGCAGGTCTCATACTGAGAGTAATGTGGTGCCGGGGGTTCCTGTACAGGTCTTATACTGAGAGTAATGTGGTTCCGGGGGTTCCTGCACAGGCCTTATAATGAGATTGATGTGGTGCCGGGGGTTCGTGTACATGTCTTATACTGAGAGTCATTTGGTGCCGGGGGTTCCTGTACAGGCCTTATACTGAGAGTAAGGCGGTGCCGGGGGTTCCTGTACAGGCCTTATACTGAGAGTCATGTGGTGCCGGGGGTTCCTGTACAGGTCTTATACTGAGAGTCATGTGGTGCCGGGGGTTCCTGTACAGGCCTTATACTGAGAGTAATGTGGTGCCGGGGGTTCCTGTACAGGTCTAATACTGAGAGTCATGTGGTGCCGGGGGTTCCTGTGCAGGTCTCATACTGAGAGTAATGTGGTGCCGGGGGTTCCTGTACAGGTCTTATACTGAGAGTAATGTGGTTCCGGGGGTTCCTGCACAGGCCTTATAATGAGATTGATGTGGTGCCGGGGGTTCCTGTACATGTCTTATACTGAGAGTCATTTGGTGCCGGGGGTTCCTCTACAGGTCTTAAACTGAGAGTCATGTGGTGCTGGGGGTTCCTGTACAGGCCTTATACTGAGAGTAAGGCGGTGCCGGGGGTTCCTGTACAGGCCTTATACTGAGAGTCATGTGGTGCCGGGGGTTCCTGTACAGGTCTTATACTGAGAGTCATGTGGTGCCGGGGGTTCCTGTACAGGCCTTATACTGAGAGTAATGTGGTGCCGGGGGTTCCTGTACAGGCCTTATACTGAGAGTCATGTGGTGCCGGGGGTTCCTGTACAGGTCTTATACTGAGAGTCATGTGGTGCCGGAGGTTCCTGTACAGGTCTTATACTGAGAGTAAAGTGGTGCCTGGGGTTCCTGTACAGATCTTATACTGAGCGTAATGTGGCATCGGGGGTTCCTGTACAGATCTTATACTGAGCGTAATGTGGTGCCGGGGGTTCCTGTACAGGCCTTATATTGAGAATAATGTGGTGCCGGGGGTTCCTGTACAGGTCTTATACTGAGAGTCATGTGGTGCCTCGGGTTCCTGTACAGGCCTTATACTGAGAGTAATGTGGTGCCGGGGGTTCCTGTACAGGTCTTATACTGAGAGTAATGTGGTGCCGGGGGTTCCTGTACAGGTCTTATACTGAGAGTCATGTGGTGCCGGGGGTTCCTGTACAGGTCTTATACTGAGAGTCATGTGGTGCCGGGGGTTTTTGTACAGGTCTTATACTGAGAGTAATATGGTGCCGGAGGTTCCTGTACAGGTCTTATACTGAGAGTAATGTAGTGCCGGGGGTGCCTGTACAGGTCTAATACTGAGAATCATGTGGTGCCGGGGGTTCCTGTGCAGGTCTCATACTGAGAGTAATGTGGTGCCGGGGGTTCCTGTACAGGTCTTATACTGAGAGTAATGTGGTTCCGGGGGTTCCTGCACAGGCCTTATAAAGAGATTGATGTGGTGCCGGGGGTTCCTGTACAGGTCTTATACTGAGAGTCATTTGGTGCCGGGGGTTCCTGTACAGGTCTTATACTGAGAGTAATGTGGTGCCGGGGGTTCCTGTACAGGTCTTATACTGAGAGTCATGTGGTGCCGGGGGTTTTTGTACAGGTCTTATACTGAGAGTAATCTGGTGCCGGAGGTTCCTGTACAGGTCTTATACTGAGAGTAATGTAGTGCCGGGGGTGCCTGTACAGGTCTAATACTGAGAGTCCTGTGGTGCCGGGGGTTCCTGTGCAGGTCTCATACTGAGAGTAATGTGGCGCCGGGGGTTCCTGTACAGATCTTATACTGAGCATAATGTGGTGCCGGGGGTTCCTGTACAGGTCTTATACTGAGAGTAATGTGGTGCCGGGGGTTCCTGTACAGGCCTTATACTGAGAGTCATGTGGTGCCGGGGATTCCTGTACAGGCCTTATACTGAGAGTCATGTGGTGCCGGGGGTTCCTGTACAGGTCTTATACTGAGAGTCATGTGGTGCCGGGGGTTCCTGTACAGGTCTTATACTGAGAGAAATGTGGTGCCGGGGGTTCCTGTACAGTTCTTATACTGAGAGTCATGTGGTGCCGGGGGTTCCTGTACAGGTCTTATACTGAGAGTCATGTGGTGCCGGGAATTCCTGTACAGGCCTTATACTGAGAGTAATGTGGTGCCGGGGGTTCCTGTACAGGTCTTATACTGAGAGTAATGTGGTGCCGAGGGTTCCTGTACAGGTCTTATACTGAGAGTCATGTGGGGCCGGGGGTTCCTGTACAGGTCTTATACTGAGAGTCATGTGGTGCCGAGGGTTCCTGTACAGGTCTTATACTGAGAGTCATGTGGCGCCGGGGGTTCCTGTACAGGTCTTATACTGAGAGTCATGTGGTGTCGAGGGTTCCTGTACAGGTCTTATACTGAGAGTAATGTGGTGCCAGGTGTTCCTGTACAGGTCTTACACTGAGAGTCATGTGGTGCCGGGGGTTCCTGTACAGGTCTTATACTGAGAGTCATGTGGTGCCGGAGGTTCCTGTACAGGTCTTATACTGAGAGTAATGTGGTGCCTGGGGTTCCTGTACAGGTCTTATACTGAGAGTCATGTAGTGCCGGAGGTTCCTGTACAGGTCTTATACTGAGAGTAATGTGGTGCCGGGGGTTCCTGTACAGGTCTTATACTGAGAGTCATGTGGCGCCGGGGGTTCCTGTACAGGTCTTATACTGAGAGTCATGTGGTGCCGAGGGTTCCTGTACAAGTCTTATACTGAGAGTAATGTGGTGCCAGGTGTTCCTGTACAGGCCTTATACTGAGAGTCATTTGGTCCCGGGGGTTCCTCTACAGGTCTTATACTGAGAGTAATGTGGCGCCGGGGGTTCCTGTACAGATCTTATACTGAGCGTAATGTGGTGCCGGGGGTTCCTGTACAGGTCTTATACTGAGAGTAATGTGGTGCCGGGGGTTCCTGTCCAGGCCTTATACTGAGAGTAATGCGGTGCCGGGGGTTCCTGTACAGGCCTTATACTGAGAGTCATGTGGTGCCGGGGGGTTCCTGTACAGGTCTTATACTGAGAGTCATGTGGTGCCGGGGGTTCCTGTACAGGCCTTATACTGAGAGTAATGTGGTGCCGGGGGTTCCTGTACAGGTCTAATACTGAGAGTCATGTGGTGCCGGGGGTTCCTGTGCAGGTCTCATACTGAGAGTAATGTGGTGCCGGGGGTTCCTGTACAGGTCTTATACTGAGAGTAATGTGGTTCCGGGGGTTCCTGCACAGGCCTTATAATGAGATTGATGTGGTGCCGGGGGTTCCTGTACATGTCTTATACTGAGAGTCATTTGGTGCCGGGGGTTCCTCTACAGGTCTTAAACTGAGAGTCATGTGGTGCCGGGGGTTCCTGTACAGGCCTTATACTGAGAGTAAGGCGGTGCCGGGGGTTCCTGTACAGGCCTTATACTGAGAGTCATGTGGTGCCGGGGGTTCCTGTACAGGTCTTATACTGAGAGTCATGTGGTGCCGGGGGTTCCTGTACAGGCCTTATACTGAGAGTAATGTGGTGCCGGGGGTTCCTGTACAGGCCTTATACTGAGAGTCATGTGGTGCCGGGGGTTCCTGTACAGGTCTTATACTGAGAGTCATGTGGTGCCGGAGGTTCCTGTACAGGTCTTATACTGAGAGTAAAGTGGTGCCTGGGGTTCCTGTACAGATCTTATACTGAGCGTAATGTGGCATCGGGGGTTCCTGTACAGATCTTATACTGAGCGTAATGTGGTGCCGGGGGTTCCTGTACAGGCCTTATATTGAGAATAATGTGGTGCCGGGGGTTCCTGTACAGGTCTTATACTGAGAGTCATGTGGTGCCTCGGGTTCCTGTACAGGCCTTATACTGAGAGTAATGTGGTGCCGGGGGTTCCTGTACAGGTCTTATACTGAGAGTAATGTGGTGCCGGGGGTTCCTGTACAGGTCTTATACTGAGAGTCATGTGGTGCCGGGGGTTCCTGTACAGGTCTTATACTGAGAGTCATGTGGTGCCGGGGGTTTTTGTACAGGTCTTATACTGAGAGTAATATGGTGCCGGAGGTTCCTGTACAGGTCTTATACTGAGAGTAATGTAGTGCCGGGGGTGCCTGTACAGGTCTAATACTGAGAATCATGTGGTGCCGGGGGTTCCTGTGCAGGTCTCATACTGAGAGTAATGTGGTGCCGGGGGTTCCTGTACAGGTCTTATACTGAGAGTAATGTGATTCCGGGGGTTCCTGCACAGGCCTTATAAAGAGATTGATGTGGTGCCGGGGGTTCCTGTACAGGTCTTATACTGAGAGTCATTTGGTGCCGGGGGTTCCTGTACAGGTCTTATACTGAGAGTAATGTGATGCCGGGGGTTCCTGTACAGGTCTTATACTGAGAGTCATGTGGTGCCGGGGGTTTTTGTACAGGTCTTATACTGAGAGTAATCTGGTGCCGGAGGTTCCTGTACAGGTCTTATACTGAGAGTAATGTAGTGCCGGGGGTGCCTGTACAGGTCTAATA
This sequence comes from Eucyclogobius newberryi, assembly GCF_026437365.1. Taxonomy (NCBI): domain Eukaryota; kingdom Metazoa; phylum Chordata; class Actinopteri; order Gobiiformes; family Gobiidae; genus Eucyclogobius; species Eucyclogobius newberryi. Next base: position 28,153,020 of record NW_027315846.1, on the reverse strand, counting down.
CTGAGAGTCATGTGGTGCCGGGGGTTCCTGTGCAGGTCTCATACTGAGAGTAATGTGGCGCCGGGGGTTCCTGTACAGATCTTATACTGAGCGTAATGTGGTGCCGGGGGTTCCTGTACAGGTCTTATACTGAGAGTAATGTGGTGCCGGGGGTTCCTGTACAGGCCTTATACTGAGAGTCATGTGGTGCCGGGGATTCCTGTACAGGCCTTATACTGAGAGTCATGTGGTGCCGGGGGTTCCTGTACAGGTCTTATACTGAGAGTCATGCTGTGCCGGGGGTTCCTGTACAGGTCTTATACTGAGAGAAATGTGGTGCCGGGGGTTCCTGTACAGGTCTTATACTGAGAGTCATGTGGTGCCGGGGGTTCCTGTACAGGTCTTATACTGAGAGTCATGTGGGGCCGGGGGTTCCTGTACAGGTCTTATACTGAGAGTCATGTGGTGCCGAGGGTTCCTGTACAGGTCTTATACTGAGAGTCATGTGGCGCCGGGGGTTCCTGTACAGGTCTTATACTGAGAGTCATGTGGTGTCGAGGGTTCCTGTACAGGTCTTATACTGAGAGTAATGTGGTGCCAGGTGTTCCTGTACAGGTCTTACACTGAGAGTCATGTGGTGCCGGGGGTTCCTGTACAGGTCTTATACTGAGAGTCATGTGGTGCCGGAGGTTCCTGTACAGGTCTTATACTGAGAGTAATGTGGTGCCTGGGGTTCCTGTACAGGTCTTATACTGAGAGTCGTGTAGTGCCGGAGGTTCCTGTACAGGTCTTATACTGAGAGTAATGTGGTGCCGGGGGTTCCTGTAGAGGTCTTATACTGAGAGTCATGTGGCGCCGGGGGTTCCTGTACAGGTCTTATACTGAGAGTCATGTGGTGCCGAGGGTTCCTGTACAAGTCTTATACTGAGAGTAATGTGGTGCCAGGTGTTCCTGTACAGGCCTTATACTGAGAGTCATGTGGTGCCGGGGGTTCCTCTACAGGTCTTATACTGAGAGTAATGTGGCGCCGGGGGTTCCTGTACAGATCTTATACTGAGCGTAATGTGGTGCCGGGGGTTCCTGTACAGGTCTTATACTGAGAGTAATGTGGTGCCGGGGGTTCCTGTCCAGGCCTTATACTGAGAGTAATGCGGTGCCGGGGGTTCCTGTACAGGCCTTATACTGAGAGTCATGTGGTGCCGGGGGGTTCCTGTACAGGTCTTATACTGAGAGTCATGTGGTGCCGGGGGTTCCTGTACAGGCCTTACACTGAGAGTAATGTGGTGCCGGGGGTTCCTGTACAGGCCTTATACTTAGAGTCATGTGGTGCCGAGGGTTCCTGTACAGGTCTTATACTGAGAGTCATGTGGTGCCGAGGGTTCCTGTACAGGTCTTATACTGAGAGTCATGTGGTGCCGGAGGTTCCTGTACAGGTCTTATACTAAGAGTAATGTGGTGTCTGGGGTTCCTGTACAGGTCTTATACTGAGAGTAATGTGGTGCCGGGGGTTCCTGTACAGGTCTTATACTGAGAGTAATGTGGTGCCGGGGGTTCCTGTACAGGCCTTATACTTAGAGAAATGTGGTGCCGGGGGTTCCTCTACAGGTCTTATACTTAGAGTCATGTGGTGCCGGGGGTTTCTGTACAGGTCTTATACTGAGAGTCATGTGGTGCCGGGGGTTCCTGTACAGGCCTTATACTGAGAGTAATGTGGTGCCGGGGGTTCCTGTACAGGTCTTATACTGAGAGTCATGTAGTGCCGGAGGTTCCTGTACAGGTCTTATACTGAGAGTCATGTGGTGCCGGGGGTTCCTGTACAGGTCTTATACTGAGAGTCATGTGGTGCCGGGGGTTCCTGTACAGGTCTTATACTGAGAGTAATGTGGTGCCGGGGGTTCCTCTACAGGCCTTATACTGAGAGTAATGCGGTGCCGGGGGTTCCTGTACAGGCCTTATACTGAGAGTCATGTGGTGCCGGAGGTTCCTGTACAGGTCTTATACTGAGAGTAAAGTGGTGCCTGGATTACCTGTACAGGTCTTATACTGAGAGTCATGTCGTGCTGGGGGTTCCTGTACAGGTCTTATACTGAGAGTCATGTGGTGCCGGGGGTTCCTCTACAGGCCTTATACTGAGTGTCATGTGGTGCCGGGGGTTCCTGTACAGGTCTTATACTGAGAGTCATGTGGTGCCGGAGGTTCCTGTACAGGTCTTATACTAAGAGTAATGTGGTGTCTGGGGTTCCTGTACAGGTCTTATACTGAGAGTAATGTGGTGCCGGGGGTTCCTGTACAGGTCTTATACTGAGAGTAATGTGGTGCCGGGGGTTCCTGTACAGGCCTTATACTTAGAGTAATGTGGTGCCGGGGGTTCCTGTACAGGTCTTATACTGAGAGTCATGTGGTGCCGGGGGTTTCTGTACAGGTCTTATACTGAGAGTCATGTGGTGCCGGGGGTTCCTGTACAGGCCTTATACTGAGAGTAATGTGGTGCCGGGGGTTCCTGTACAGGTCTAATACTGAGAGTCATGTGGTGCCGGGGGTTCCTCTGCAGGTCTCATACTGAGAGTAATGTGGTGCCGGGGGTTCCTGTACAGGTCTTATACTGAGAGTCATGTGGTGCCGGGGGTTCCTGTACAGGTCTTATACTGAGAGTCATGTGGTGCCGGGGGTTCCTGTACAGGCCTTATACTGAGAGTAATGTGGTGCCGGGGGTTCCTGTACAGGTCTTATACTGAGAGTAATGTGGTGCCGAGGGTTCCTGTACAGGTCTTATACTGAGAGTCATGTGGGGCCGGGGGTTCCTGTACAGGTCTTATACTGAGAGTCATGTGGTGCCGAGGGTTCCTGTACAGGTCTTATACTGAGAGTCATGTGGCGCCGGGGGTTCCTGTACAGGTCTTATACTGAGAGTCATGTGGTGTCGAGGGTTCCTGTACAGGTCTTATACTGAGAGTAATGTGGTGCCAGGTGTTCCTGTACAGGTCTTACACTGAGAGTCATGTGGTGCCGGGGGTTCCTGTACAGGTCTTATACTGAGAGTCATGTGGTGCCGGAGGTTCCTGTACAGGTCTTATACTGAGAGTAATGTGGTGCCTGGGGTTCCTGTACAGGTCTTATACTGAGAGTCATGTAGTGCCGGAGGTTCCTGTACAGGTCTTATACTGAGAGTAATGTGGTGCCGGGGGTTCCTGTACAGGTCTTATACTGAGAGTCATGTGGCGCCGGGGGTTCCTGTACAGGTCTTATACTTAGAGTCATGTGGTGCCGAGGGTTCCTGTACAAGTCTTATACTGAGAGTAATGTGGTGCCAGGTGTTCCTGTACAGGCCTTATACTGAGAGTCATGTGGTGCCGGGGGTTCCTCTACAGGTCTTATACTGAGAGTAATGTGGCGCCGGGGGTTCCTGTACAGATCTTATACTGAGCGTAATGTGGTGCCGGGGGTTCCTGTACAGGTCTTATACTGAGAGTAATGTGGTGCCGGGGGTTCCTGTCCAGGCCTTATACTGAGAGTAATGCGGTGCCGGGGGTTCCTGTACAGGCCTTATACTGAGAGTCATGTGGTGCCGGGGGGTTCCTGTACAGGTCTTATACTGAGAGTCATGTGGTGCCGGGGGTTCCTGTACAGGCCTTACACTGAGAGTAATGTGGTGCCGGGGGTTCCTGTACAGGTCTTATACTGAGAGTCATGTGGTGCCGGAGGTTCCTGTACAGGTCTTATACTGAGAGTCATGTGGTGCCGGAGGTTCCTGTACAGGTCTTATACTGAGAGTAAAGTGGTGCCTGGGGTTCCTGTACAGGTCTTATACTGAGAGTCATGTCGTGCCGGGGGTTCCTGTACAGGTCTTATACTGAGAGTCATGTGGTGCCGAGGGTTCCTCTACAGGTCTTATACTGAGTGTCATGTGGTGCCGGGGGTTCCTGTACAGGTCTTATACTGAGAGTCATGTGGTGCCGGAGGTTCCTGTACAGGTCTTATACTGAGAGTCATGTGGTGCCGGGGGTTCCTGTACAGGCCTTATACTTAGAGAAATGTGGTGCCGGGGGTTCCTCTACAGGTCTTATACTGAGAGTCATGTGGTGCCGGGGGTTTCTGTACAGGTCTTATACTGAGAGTCATGTGGTGCCGGGGGTTCCTGTACAGGCCTTATACTGAGAGTCATGTGGCGCCGGGGGTTCCTGTACAGGTCTTATACTGAGAGTCATGTGGTGTTGAGGGTTCCTGTACAGGTCTTATACTGAGAGTAATGTGGTGCCAGGTGTTCCTGTACAGGTCTTACACTGAGAGTCATGTGGTGCCGGGGGTTCCTGTACAGGTCTTATACTGAGAGTCATGTGGTGCCGGAGGTTCCTGTACAGGTCTTATACTGAGAGTAATGTGGTGCCTGGGGTTCCTGTACAGGTCTTATACTGAGAGTCATGTAGTGCCGGAGGTTCCTGTACAGGTCTTATACTGAGAGTAATGTGGTGCCGGGGGTTCCTGTACAGGTCTTATACTGAGAGTCATGTGGCGCCGGGGGTTCCTGTACAGGTCTTATACTTAGAGTCATGTGGTGCCGAGGGTTCCTGTACAAGTCTTATACTGAGAGTAATGTGGTGCCAGGTGTTCCTGTACAGGCCTTATACTGAGAGTCATGTGGTGCCGGGGGTTCCTCTACAGGTCTTATACTGAGAGTAATGTGGCGCCGGGGGTTCCTGTACAGATCTTATACTGAGCGTAATGTGGTGCCGGGGGTTCCTGTACAGGTCTTATACTGAGAGTAATGTGGTGCCGGGGGTTCCTGTCCAGGCCTTATACTGAGAGTAATGCGGTGCCGGGGGTTCCTGTACAGGCCTTATACTGAGAGTCATGTGGTGCCGGGGGTTTCCTGTACAGGTCTTATACTGAGAGTCATGTGGTGCCGGGGGTTCCTGTACAGGCCTTACACTGAGAGTAATGTGGTGCCGGGGGTTCCTGTACAGGTCTTATACTGAGAGTCATGTGGTGCCGGAGGTTCCTGTACAGGTCTTATACTGAGAGTCATGTGGTGCCGGAGGTTCCTGTACAGGTCTTATACTGAGAGTAAAGTGGTGCCTGGGGTTCCTGTACAGGTCTTATACTGAGAGTCATGTCGTGCCGGGGGTTCCTGTACAGGTCTTATACTGAGAGTCATGTGGTGCCGAGGGTTCCTCTACAGGTCTTATACTGAGTGTCATGTGGTGCCGGGGGTTCCTGTACAGGTCTTATACTGAGAGTCATGTGGTGCCGGAGGTTCCTGTACAGGTCTTATACTGAGAGTCATGTGGTGCCGGGGGTTCCTGTACAGGCCTTATACTTAGAGAAATGTGGTGCCGGGGGTTCCTCTACAGGTCTTATACTGAGAGTCATGTGGTGCCGGGGGTTTCTGTACAGGTCTTATACTGAGAGTCATGTGGTGCCGGGGGTTCCTGTACAGGCCTTATACTGAGAGTAATGTGGTGCCGGGGGTTCCTGTACAGGTCTTATACTGAGAGTAAAGTGGTGCCTGGGGTTCCTGTACAGATCTTATACTGAGCGTAATGTGGCATCGGGGGTTCCTGTACAGATCTTATACTGAGCGTAATGTGGTGCCGGGGGTTCCTGTACAGGCCTTATATTGAGAATAATGTGGTGCCGGGGGTTCCTGTACAGGTCTTATACTGAGAGTAATGCGGTGCCGGGGGTTCCTGTACAGGCCTTATACTGAGAGTAATGTGGTGCCGGGGGTTCCTGTACAGGTCTTATACTGAGAGTAATGTGGTGCCGGGGGTTCCTGTACAGGTCTCATACTGAGAGTCATGTGGTGCCGGGGGTTCCTGTACAGGTCTTATACTGAGAGTCATGTGGTGCCGGGGGTTCCTGTACAGGCCTTATACTGAGAGTAATGTGGTGCCGGGGGTTCCTGTACAGGCCTTATACTGAGAGTCATGTGGTGCCGGGGGTTCCTGTACAGGTCTTATACTGAGAGTCATGTGGTGCCGGAGGTTCCTGTACAGGTCTTATACTGAGAGTAAAGTGGTGCCTGGGGTTCCTGTACAGATCTTATACTGAGCGTAATGTGGCATCGGGGGTTACTGTACAGATCTTATACTGAGCGTAATGTGGTGCCGGGGGTTCCTGTACAGGCCTTATATTGAGAATAATGTGGTGCCGGGGGTTCCTGTTCAGGTCTTATACTGAGAGTCATGTGGTGCCTCGGGTTCCTGTACAGGCCTTATACTGAGAGTAATGTGGTGCCGGGGGTTCCTGTACAGGTCTTATACTGAGAGTAATGTGGTGCCGGGGGTTCCTGTACAGGTCTTATACTGAGAGTCATGTGGTGCCGGGGGTTCCTGTACAGGTCTTATACTGAGAGTCATGTGGTGCCGGGGGTTTTTGTACAGGTCTTATACTGAGAGTAATATGGTGCCGGAGGCTCCTGTACAGGTCTTATACTGAGAGTAATGTAGGGCCGGGGGTGCCTGTACAGGTCTAATACTGAGAATCATGTGGTGCCGGGGGTTCCTGTGCAGGTCTCATACTGAGAGTAATGTGGTGCCGGGGGTTCCTGTACAGGTCTTATACTGAGAGTAATGTGATTCCGGGGGTTCCTGCACAGGCCTTATAAAGAGATTGATGTGGTGCCGGGGGTTCCTGTACAGGTCTTATACTGAGAGTCATTTGGTGCCGGGGGTTCCTGTACAGGTCTTATACTGAGAGTAATGTGATGCCGGGGGTTCCTGTACAGGCCTTATACTGAGAGTCATGTGGTGCCGGGGGTTCCTGTACAGGTCTTATACTGAGAGTAATCTGGTGCCGGAGGTTCCTGTACAGGTCTTATACTGAGAGTAATGTAGTGCCGGGGGTGCCTGTACAGGTCTAATACTGAGAGTCATGTGGTGCCGGGGGTTCCTGTGCAGGTCTCATACTGAGAGTCATGTGGGGCCGGGGGTTCCTGTACAGGTCTTATACTGAGAGTCATGTGGTGCCGAGGGTTCCTGTACAGGTCTTATACTGAGAGTCATGTGGCGCCGGGGGTTCCTGTACAGGTCTTATACTGAGAGTCATGTGGTGTCGAGGGTTCCTGTACAGGTCTTATACTGAGAGTAATGTGGTGCCAGGTGTTCCTGTACAGGTCTTACACTGAGAGTCATGTGGTGCCGGGGGTTCCTGTACAGGTCTTATACTGAGAGTCATGTGGTGCCGGAGGTTCCTGTACAGGTCTTATACTGAGAGTAATGTGGTGCCTGGGGTTCCTGTACAGGTCTTATACTGAGAGTCGTGTAGTGCCGGAGGTTCCTGTACAGGTCTTATACTGAGAGTAATGTGGTGCCGGGGGTTCCTGTAGAGGTCTTATACTGAGAGTCATGTGGCGCCGGGGGTTCCTGTACAGGTCTTATACTGAGAGTCATGTGGTGCCGAGGGTTCCTGTACAAGTCTTATACTGAGAGTAATGTGGTGCCAGGTGTTCCTGTACAGGCCTTATACTGAGAGTCATGTGGTGCCGGGGGTTCCTCTACAGGTCTTATACTGAGAGTAATGTGGCGCCGGGGGTTCCTGTACAGATCTTATACTGAGCGTAATGTGGTGCCGGGGGTTCCTGTACAGGTCTTATACTGAGAGTAATGTGGTGCCGGGGGTTCCTGTCCAGGCCTTATACTGAGAGTAATGCGGTGCCGGGGGTTCCTGTACAGGCCTTATACTGAGAGTCATGTGGTGCCGGGGGGTTCCTGTACAGGTCTTATACTGAGAGTCATGTGGTGCCGGGGGTTCCTGTACAGGCCTTACACTGAGAGTAATGTGGTGCCGGGGGTTCCTGTACAGGCCTTATACTTAGAGTCATGTGGTGCCGAGGGTTCCTGTACAGGTCTTATACTGAGAGTCATGTGGTGCCGGAGGTTCCTGTACAGGTCTTATACTGAGAGTAAAGTGGTGCCTGGGGTTCCTGTACAGGTCTTATACTGAGAGTCATGTGGTGCCGGAGGTTCCTGTACAGGTCTTATACTGAGAGTAAAGTGGTGCCTGAATTACCTGTACAGGTCTTATACTGAGAGTCATGTCGTGCTGGGGGTTCCTGTACAGGTCTTATACTGAGAGTCATGTGGTGCCGGGGGTTCCTCTACAGGCCTTATACTGAGTGTCATGTGGTGCCGGGGGTTCCTGTACAGGTCTTATACTGAGAGTCATGTGGTGCCGGAGGTTCCTGTACAGGTCTTTTACTAAGAGTAATGTGGTGTCTGGGGTTCCTGTACAGGTCTTATACTGAGAGTAATGTGGTGCCGGGGGTTCCTGTACAGGTCTTATACTGAGAGTAATGTGGTGCCGGGGGTTCCTGTACAGGCCTTATACTTAGAGTAATGTGGTGCCGGGGGTTCCTGTACAGGTCTTATACTGAGAGTCATGTGGTGCCGGGGGTTCTGTACAGGTCTTATACTGAGAGTCATGTGGTGCCGGGGGTTCCTGTACAGGCCTCATACTGAGAGTAATGTGGTGCCGGGGGTTCCTGTACAGGTCTAATACTGAGAGTCATGTGGTGCCGGAGGTTCCTGTGCAGGTCTCATACTGAGAGTAATGTGGTGCCGGGGGTTCCTGTACAGGTCTTATACTGAGAGTAATGTGGTTCCGGGGGTTCCTGCACAGGCCTTATAATGAGATTGATGTGGTGCCGGGGGTTCCTGTACATGTCTTATACTGAGAGTCATTTGGTGCCGGGGGTTCCTCTACAGGTCTTAAACTGAGAGTCATGTGGTGCCGGGGGTTCCTGTACAGGCCTTATACTGAGAGTAAGGCGGTGCCGGGGGTTCCTGTACAGGCCTTATACTGAGAGTCATGTGGTGCCGGGGGTTCCTGTACAGGTCTTATACTGAGAGTCATGTGGTGCCGGGGGTTCCTGTACAGGCCTTATACTGAGAGTAATGTGGTGCCGGGGGTTCCTGTACAGGCCTTATACTGAGAGTCATGTGGTGCCGGGGGTTCCTGTACAGGTCTTATACTGAGAGTCATGTGGTGCCGGAGGTTCCTGTACAGGTCTTATACTGAGAGTAAAGTGGTGCCTGGGGTTCCTGTACAGATCTTATACTGAGCGTAATGTGGCATCGGGGGTTCCTGTACAGATCTTATACTGAGCGTAATGTGGTGCCGGGGGTTCCTGTACAGGCCTTATATTGAGAATAATGTGGTGCCGGGGGTTCCTGTACAGGTCTTATACTGAGAGTCATGTGGTGCCTCGGGTTCCTGTACAGGCCTTATACTGAGAGTAATGTGGTGCCGGGGGTTCCTGTACAGGTCTTATACTGAGAGTAATGTGGTGCCGGGGGTTCCTGTACAGGTCTTATACTGAGAGTCATGTGGTGCCGGGGGTTCCTGTACAGGTCTTATACTGAGAGTCATGTGGTGCCGGGGGTTTTTGTACAGGTCTTATACTGAGAGTAATATGGTGCCGGAGGTTCCTGTACAGGTCTTATACTGAGAGTAATGTAGTGCCGGGGGTGCCTGTACAGGTCTAATACTGAGAATCATGTGGTGCCGGGGGTTCCTGTGCAGGTCTCATACTGAGAGTAATGTGGTGCCGGGGGTTCCTGTACAGGTCTTATACTGAGAGTAATGTGGTTCCGGGGGTTCCTGTACAGGCCTTATATTGAGAATAATGTGGTGCCGGGGGTTCCTGTACAGGTCTTATACTGAGAGTCATGTGGTGCCTCGGGTTCCTGTACAGGCCTTATACTGAGAGTAATGTGGTGCCGGGGGTTCCTGTACAGGTCTTATACTGAGAGTAATGTGGTGCCGGGGGTTCCTGTACAGGTCTTATACTGAGAGTCATGTGGTGCCGGGGGTTCCTGTACAGGTCTTATACTGAGAGTCATGTGGTGCCGGGGGTTTTTGTACAGGTCTTATACTGAGAGTAATATGGTGCCGGAGGTTCCTGTACAGGTCTTATACTGAGAGTAATGTAGTGCCGGGGGTGCCTGTACAGGTCTAATACTGAGAATCATGTGGTGCCGGGGGTTCCTGTGCAGGTCTCATACTGAGAGTAATGTGGTGCCGGGGGTTCCTGTACAGGTCTTATACTGAGAGTAATGTGGTTCCGGGGGTTCCTTCACAGGCCTTATAAAGAGATTGATGTGGTGCCGGGGGTTCCTGTACAGGTCTTATACTGAGAGTCATTTGGTGCCGGGGGTTCCTGTACAGGTCTTATACTGAGAGTAATGTGGTGCCGGGGGTTCCTGTACAGGTCTTATACTGAGAGTCATGTGGTGCCGGGGGTTTTTGTACAGGTCTTATACTGAGAGTAATCTGGTGCCGGAGGTTCCTGTACAGGTCTTATACTGAGAGTAATGTAGTGCCGGGGGTGCCTGTACAGGTCTAATACTGAGAGTCATGTGGTGCCGGGGGTTCCTGTGCAGGTCTCATACTGAGAGTAATGTGGTGCCGGGGGTTCCTGTACAGGTCTTATACTGAGAGTAATGTGGTTCCGGGGGTTCCTGCACAGGCCTTATAAAGAGATTGATGTGGTGCCGGGGGTTCCTGTACAGGTCTTATACTGAGAGTCATTTGGTGCCGGGGGTTCCTGTACAGGGCTTATACTGAGAGTAATGTTGTGCCGGGGGTTCCTGTACAGGCCTTATACTGAGAGTCATGTGGTGCCGGGGGTTCCTGTACAGGTCTTATACTGAGAGTCATGTGGTGCCGGAGGTTCCTGTACAGGTCTTATACTGAGAGTAATGTGGTGCCGGGGGTTCCTGTACAGGCCTTATACTGAGAGTCATGTGGTGCCGGGGGTTTCTGTACAGGTCTTATACTGAGAGAAATGTGGTGCCGGGGGTTCCTGTACAGGTCTTATACTGAGAGTCATGTGGTGCCGGGGGTTCCTGTACAGGCCTTATACTGAGAGTCATGTGGTGCCGGGGGTTCCTCTACAGGTCTTATACTGAGAGTAATGTGGCGCCGGGGGTTCCTGTACAGATCTTCTACTGAGCGTAATGTGGTGCCGGGGGTTCCTGTACAGGTCTTATACTGAGAGTAATGTGGTGCCGGGGGTTCCTGTACAGATCTTATACTGAGCGTAATGTGGTGCCGGGGGTTCCTGTACAGGTCTTATACTGAGAGTAATGTGGTGCCGGGGGTTCCTGTACAGGTCTTATACTGAGAGTCATGTGGTGCCGGGGGTTCCTCTACAGGCCTTATACTGAGAGTAATGTGGTGCCGGGGGTTCCTGTACAGGTCTTATACTGAGAGTCATGTGGTGCCGGGGGTTCCTGTACAGGCCTTATACTGAGAGTAATGTGGTGCCGGGGGTTCCTGTACAGGCCTTATACTGAGAGTAATGTGGTGCCGGGGGTTCCTGTACAGGTCTTATACTGAGAGTCCTGTGGTGCCGGGGGTTCCTGTACAGGCCTTATACTGAGAGTAATGTGGTGCCGGGGGTTCCTGTACAGGTCTTATACTGAGAGTCATGTGGTGCCGGGGGTTCCTGTACAGGCCTTATACTGACAGTAATGTGGTGCCGGGGGTTCCTGTACAGGCCTTATACTGACAGTAATGTGGTGCCGGGGGTTCCTGTACAGGTCTTATACTGAGTCATGTGGTGCCGGGGGTTCCTGTACAAGCCGAAACCCTGGCTCAAATCTGTTCTTACAACATGGAAGGAGATGATCAGAACATACAAACTAAATAAAGATGTTACAATCTTAAACTGGTTGACAAAGGTTTTGTACCAAATAGATCTGAGCTGAGACTCAAGGTCTGGAGGACAAAAAGTCTAAATGTTTTTCACAAGATTTTTTTTTTCCTCACATGAAAAGCTTTGATCCTTTGACTCGGAGAAACAGGACTTTTATAGGTTTTTACACATAAAGAGTTATTATAACCAAGACATTAAACAGAGCAATGACGATTGTGGCCCTCTGACTGCCATGTTTATCAAGGTTTGTAAATCATAACTTTTGAGGGGAATTATATCTAAATCATCTCAATGCATTTCTAATCTGGACAAATACTTTACTAAATATATTAAAAACAAATGGAGAGAGAGAGGTCTTGTTGTAACAGACAAATCAGTGGGAAGAAGGACCACGAATCAGACTGTTGGAGAGGATGTGGCAGCAGAAGACAGACTGTTGGAGAGGATGTGGCAGCAGGAGGCAGACTGTTGGAGAGGATGTGGCAGCAAGAGACAGACTGTTGGAGAGGATGTGGCAGCAGGAGGCAGACTGTTGGAGAGGATGTGGCAGCAGGAGACAGACTGTTGGAGAGGATGTGGCAGCAGGAGACAGACTGTTGGAGAGGATGTGGCAGCAGGAGACAGACTGTTGGAGAGGATGTGGCAGCAGGAGGCAGACTGTTGGAGAGGATGTGGCAGCAGGAGACAGACTGTTGGAGAGGATGTGGCAGCAGGAGGCAGACTGTTGGAGAGGATGTGGCAGCAGGAGGCAGACTGTTGGAGAGGATGTGGCAGCAGGAGGTAGACTGTTGGAGAGCATGTGGCAGCAGGAGGCAGACTGTTGGAGAGGATGTGGCAGCAGGAGGCAGACTATTGGAGAGGATGTGGCACAGATCTGTGTGAGGAACAATGACACACTGAAGATCTATTGTTATTTTTTTTTATAACTGATTTAAATTGTTTCTCTTTTTGACTTCTATAGGTTGTTTTATCATTGTTCATTGTTTTATGTTGAATCACCAAATCCAGTTCTTAAGTTTGTGAATTCTGTTCATTGACAATGAAACAACCTCTCTGACTCAGAGTCATGTGACAGTGGATGAGTCATGTGACAGTGGATGAGTCATGTGACAGTGGAAGAGTCATGTGACAGTGGAAGAGTCATGTGACAGTGGATGAGTCATGTGACAGTGGAAGAGTCATGTGACAGTGGATGAGTCATGTGACAGTGGAAGAGTCATGTGACAGTGGATGAGTCATGTGACAGTGGAAGAGTCATGTGACAGTGGATGAGTCATGTGACAGTGGATGAGTCATGTGACAGTGGAAGAGTCATGTGACAGTGGCTGAGTCATGTGACAGTGGATGAGTCATGTGACAGTGGATGAGTCATGTGACAGTGGAAGAGTCATGTGACAGTGGATGTGTCATGTGACAGTGGCTGAGTCATGTGACAGTGGATGAGTCATGTGACAGTGGATGAGTCATGTGACAGTGGAAGAGTCATGTGACAGTGGAAGAGTCATGTGACAGTGGATGAGTCATGTGACAGTGGAAGAGTCATGTGACAGTGGATGAGTCATGTGACAGTAAAAGAGTCATGTGAAAGTGGATGAGTCATGTGACAGTGGATGAGTCATGTGACAGTGGAAGAGTCATGTGACAGTGGAAGAGTCATGTGACAGTGGATGAGTCATGTGACAGTGGAAGAGTCATGTGACAGTGGATGAGTCATGTGACAGTGGAAGAGTCATGTGACAGTGGATGAGTCATGTGACAGTGGATGAGTCATGTGACAGTGGCTGAGTCATGTGACAGTGGCTGAGTCATGTGACAGTGGATGAGTCATGTGACAGTGGATGAGTCATGTGACAGTGGATGAGTCATGTGACAGTGGAAGAGTCATGTGACAGTGGATGAGTCATGTGACAGTGGATGAGTCATGTGACAGTGGAAGAGTCATGTGACAGTGGCTGAGTCATGTGACAGTGGATGAGTCATGTGACAGTGGATGAGTCATGTGACAGTGGAAGAGTCATGTGACAGTGGCTGAGTCACGTGACAGTGGATGTGTCATGTGACAGTGGCTGAGTCATGTGACAGTGGATGAGTCATGTGACAGTGGATGAGTCATGTGACAGTGGAAGAGTCATGTGACAGTGGAAGAGTCATGTGACAGTGGATGAGTCATGTGACAGTGGAAGAGTCATGTGACAGTGGATGAGTCATGTGACAGTAAAAGAGTCATGTGAAAGTGGATGAGTCATGTGACAGTGGATGAGTCATGTGACAGTGGAAGAGTCATGTGACAGTGGAAGAGTCATGTGACAGTGGATGAGTCATGTGACAGTGGAAGAGTCATGTGACAGTGGATGAGTCATGTGACAGTGGAAGAGTCATGTGACAGTGGATGAGTCATTTGACAGTGGCTGAGTCATGTGACAGTGGCTGAGTCATGTGACAGTGGATGAGTCATGTGACAGTGGATGAGTCATGTGACAGTGGATGAGTCATGTGACAGTGGATGAGTCATGTGACAGTGGAAGAGTCATGTGACAGTGGCTGAGTCATGTGACAGTGGATGAGTCATGTGACAGTGGATGAGTCATGTGACAGTGGAAGAGTCATGTGACAGTGGCTGAGTCACGTGACAGTGGATGTGTCATGTGACAGTGGCTGAGTCATGTGAAAGTGGATGAGTCATGTGACAGTGGATGAGTCATGTGACAGTGGAAGAGTCATGTGACAGTGGATGAGTCATGTGACAGTGGATGAGTCATGTGGCAGTAAAAGAGTCATGTGACAGTGGAAGAGTCATGTGACAGTGGATGAGTCATGTGACAGTAAAAGAGTCATGTGAAAGTGGATGAGTCATGTGACAGTGGATGAGTCATGTGACAGTGGAAGAGTCATGTGACAGTGGATGAGTCATGTGACAGTGGATGTGTCATGTGACAGTGGATGAGTCATGTGACAGTGGATGAGTCATGTGACAGTGGAAGAGTCATGTGACAGTGGAAGAGTCATGTGACTGTGGATGAGTCATGTGACAGTGGAATAGTCATGTGACAGTGGATGAGTCATGTGACAGTGGATGAGTCATGTGACAGTGGAAGAGTCATGTGACAGTGGATGAGTCATGTGACAGTGGATGAGTCATGTGACAGTGGAAGAGTCATGTGACAGTGGAAGAGTCATGTGACAGTGGAAGAGTCATGTGACTGTGGATGAGTCATGTGACAGTGGATGAGTCATGTGACTGTGGATGAGTCATGTGACAGTGGAATAGTCATGTGACAGTGGATGAGTCATGTGACAGTGGATGAGTCATGTGACAGTGGAAGAGTCATGTGACAGTGGATGAGTCATGTGACAGTGGATGAGTCATGTGACAGTGGATCTGTGATCACAGTTAAAGGTCAGGGAACATTCCAGAGCCTGTGAAGCTTTATCTGTGACGACTTAATTGGGGAAAGTGTATATTTGAATAAGGGGATAGTTCAGGATGTGTTCATTAAACAGATTGCAGCGTGTTTGGTTTATGACTTTGCAGTTTTTGTATGAAATTTGCAGTTTTTTGTTTTAAGATAAGATAAGATAATCCTTTATTGTCAACACATGGGGAAATTTCAGGTATCTACCTTCTACGCAGGTAGATACAGAGGAAAAGAACAGATCACTTATAGGAAGTTTGAAAAACACTCTCAATAGAATAAACAAAAACTCCTATAGACAAAACCTCCCATTTCCCAACAAGGGACGGAGGGGGAAAATAATAAAGTTAAAAATCAATAAATACATTTTCTTTACTTTACATACAATAATAATGATTTATTTTTTTTATTTCTCCAGGGAAAACTCTCTTTTTCATGGAGACCTAACAAACAGACAAATACAGAATATACAAATAAAACAATCACTACAATTCACAAATACATGAAACACACTTAAACATACTCTATGAGATAAGATTATATAAAACATAATATAAAAATATTTTTTACTCAAACACTATTAAATGGAAAATCTCTGTAATATTGAGTCAATAATGATTTACTTCTGTAAATGTTTTTCTTTCTTTACTCTGCAAATATTCTGCCATCGACTTGTTAAACTATGAAATGTTTGAACATGCACATATCTATAGATTTAGACATTTAAACATCCACGTTTACAAATGTAAATGTGATTGACAGACTGCAGTACCATAGCGTGATCAGCAGAGGGCGACATACACCACAGACTTATACATCAGACCTTCTTCACTCCGTCACTTCCGGCTCGGCTCTTATGGCTGTGAACTTAATCTGATTATTATTTATATTTAAAAAGGACATTTTGTTTGTGTTTGCGTTTGTTTTTGTTAAAAAAAAAGATACATTATTACAACTAAATTACCAAGATCCACAACATAATTAAGAGTACCATTACTTCAAAAAACATTCTCAATTACGAGGACAAAATACTAGTTTAAGAAATGATTCAAGTTAATAAAAAAGTATTTTGGGAAAATAATACTAAAGTAAGTGTAACATCTGATCTGACAAAACATGAAAGAAGGAAAGAACAAACTGGATCATATCTGAAGCAGCCGCAAACTCTAACATTCATGTATACATATATTATTCTTATATATATTCTTATATTATTCAACATAAACAACCAGAGTCAAATTATAATGTTTTTATTTTATTTTTCAATTCTTGAAATATAATTGGATAAAAAACAAAAACAAATTACATGACCAGAGAGCAAGAGCAAATGATCATAGTAGTAGTAATAATAATAATCACAATAATAATAAATATAATATGCATAATAATAGTAATCATAAATATAATAACCATAATCATAATAAATATAATCATAATAATCATAATAATAGTAATATTAACACAAATAGCACAATACAACAAAACATAAATAAAATTGCGACACAACATGTCCTGATGTCTGTCCCTCTCTCAGTCCAGTCCTCGTTGATGACCTTTGGTCCTTCCATTTCTTCATTGCCTTTTTTCCTGCTGCCAAAAGTACATTCCAAAGGTCCATTTATTGTGTCCATGGCAGGAGTTTTGAGGCCAAAGTCCATAGATCTCAGATTGAGTGGGATGACTGTTAAAACCAGACTGCAGAGCATCGCTCATTTCAGTCCCATATTTCTGGGCAACAGGACAGTCCCAACATGTGACATGGTTTACCTCCTGGAGCTAGGACAGTCCCAACACGTGACATGGTTGACCTCCTGGAGCCAGGACAGTCCCAACACGTGACATGGTTGACCTCCTGGAGCCAGGACAGTCCCAACACGTGACATGGTTTACCTCCTGGAGCCAGGACAGTCCCAACACGTGACATGGTTTACCTCCTGGAGCCAGGACAGTCCCAACACGTGACATGGTTTACCTCCTGGAGCCAGGACAGTCCCAACACGTGACATGGTTGACCTCCTGGAGCCAGGACAGTCCCAACACGTGACATGGTTGACCTCCTGGAGCCAGGACAGTCCCAACACGTGACATGGTTGACCTCCTGGAGCCAGGACAGTCCCAACACGTGACATGGTTTACCTCCTGGAGCCAGGACAGTCCCAACACGTGACATGGTTGACCTCCTGGAGCCAGGACAGTCCCAACACGTGACATGGTTGACCTCCTGGAGCCAGGACAGTCCCAACACGTGACATGGTTTATCTCCTGGTGCCAGGACAGTCCCAACACGTGACATGGTTGACCTCCTGGAGCCAGGACAGTCCCAACACGTGACATGGTTTACCTCCTGGTGCCAGGACAGTCCCAACACGTGACATGGTTTACCTCCTGGTGCCAGGACAGTCCCAACACGTGACATGGTTTACCTCCTGGAGCCAGGACAGTCCCAACATGTGACATGGTTTACCTCCTGGTGCCAGGACAGTCCCAACACGTGAATATGGTTTACCTCCTGGAGCCAGGACAGTCCCAACACGTGACATGGTTTACCTCCTGGAGCTAGGACAGTCCCAACACGTGACATGGTTGACCTCCTGGAGCCAGGACAGTCCCAACACGTGACATGGTTGACCTCCTGGAGCCAGGACAGTCCCAACACGTGACATGGTTGACCTCTTGGAGCCAGGACAGTCCCAACACGTGACATGGTTGACCTCCTGGAGCCAGGACAGTCCCAACACGTGACATGGTTGACCTCCTGGAGCCAGGACAGTCCCAACACGTGACATGGTTTACCTCCTGGAGCCAGGACAGTCCCAACACGTGACATGGTTGACCTCCTGGAGCCAGGACAGTCCCAACACGTGACATGGTTGACCTCCTGGAGCCAGGACAGTCCCAACATGTGACATGGTTGACCTCCTGGAGCACTTTGACCTGGAGTTATGAAAAGACATGACACATTTTTTACAACAAATTTCCCACTTGGGATTTCGTGGTCCTACAAAGGAATAATATATTACAAATTAAATAATATATTAATATATTTAGTAAAGTATTTGTCCAGATTAGTATTGTAATGTATTGAAATGTATTGATATAATTTAGATATAATTCCCCTTGAATGTTCTGCTTTATAAGCCTTGATAAACATTATAAAGGTCATTTCTCATTCATAAAACCTCCTTTTACGTCATGTCGCTCTCACTGCACTGCACCGGTCAGCTGTACTGCACCGGTCAGCTGTACTGCACCGGTCAGCTGCACTGCACTGCACCGGTCAGCTGTACTGCACCGGTCAGCTGTACTGCACCGGTCAGCTGCACTGCACTGCACCGGTCAGCTGTACTGCACCGGTCACCTGCACTGCACCGGTCAACTGCACTGCACCGGTCAGCTGCACTGCACCGGTCAGCTGCACTGCACCGGTCAGCTGTACTGCACCGGTCAGACTGCACCGGTCAGCTGCACTGCACCGGTCAGCTGCACTGCACCGGTCAGCTGTACTGCACCGGTCAGACTGCACCGGTCAGCTGCACTGCACCGGTCAGCTGCACTGCACCGGTCAGCTGTACTGCACCGGTCAGACTGCACCGGTCAGCTGCACTGCACCGGTCAGCTGCACTGCACCGGTCAGCTGTACTGCTGGGATTGGGTTACGACATGTGTCCATTGAACCGTACAGATCCTCTCCAAACTGAACCAGTGGAAACGGAGCTTTATAAACTTTGTTCAGGTGAATCTGTTCTGCCCTGATCTGTGGTTACGCTCCACAACACAAGAGTTTGGTTGCACACAATGCCTCCCCCGCTTTCTGTCTCATCCTGTCTCTTCCTCTCGTCTCTTCTCCTCCCCCTCTCTCGGTCTCTTCCTCTCGTCTCTTCTCCTCCCCCTCCTCTCTTCTCGGGGAGAGCGTGAGCGTGGGACTTCCTGACACCTGTGTGGAGGTGTGGAGGGCCACGTGCAGCTGCTTTCTTTGCTTGGGGCCTATTTTGGTCTTGCCTGGGACACAGATGTTTGCATATGTGCGAGTGTGCGCACCCTTATGGACCCGTGTGGAGACATGTTCACTAAAGTTTGACTACGATTGCTGAAGTTGGGTGGATTTGGGTAGTTTTCCTGTGGAGAGGATAAATGGTGCCACAGAGAAAGCACAGACATGAACAGATCTGTTGAAAATCTTTGGACATCCGACTGTGTTAAGAATTCACCTGGTGAAGAGCAAGGATCAGGCACAATCCACTACAGGAAAACGGGCGAGCTATGCGGCTAAACCGCTGGGGCAGCTCAGAAATATTGGCCTGAGGTCAATAAAGCACAACAGATAGTTTTTGACATTGTCTTCACAGAACTTTGTACTTAGGCCTTAAAACTCCTGCCATGGACACAGTGGATGGATATCTCTGGAGCAGGGAAAGGCCCTTGTAACACCTACGTAATATTCCACGTAATAAACTAACGTAATCATTATTACATTTGCTGCACAGTAAAAGTCAGAGCTTAACACAAATATAATAACTAAAGTAAAAATAGGTTTAAATACATTTTTAGTGTTGAAATAAACACACTTAACACTTGGACTATATATAAACAATAAGATCATGTGCTAAGCGGTGATGTGAAAAAAAGTGTTTTTCGAGTGAAAATCATGCGCCGAGATCAAACTCGTAGAACATCATCATCATCACAGTATCAGCTGGTATTGAACCAGAAGTGAAGTATCAACCATCAGCTTTTGAATTGAGTACCAAATACTGAGAAATCATATAAATAGGACACATTGAACGCTTCTGAAATGGTTTTGTGTTTTATGACATTAAAATCAACATCAGGTTTGAAGAATTTTCCATTTCCCTAATATCGAAATGGAGTTTGAAATGGATGAGGCTTTCTACAGAGACATGACAAATACTGAAGGACAGAAGATGTATTTGTACATAAACGTGTACAGTGCAGGAGTCCTATCTCCTCTCCTGCCACACCCCGGACCAAAGTGCCCTGCATGAACTCAGACCGCGTCAAACTCACATTACAATATATCCATGTCAAAACAGAGTACAAACAGAACACTACACAACAACCTGTGACCTGATGAAGACACTGGAGCGGCTAGTCCTGGACCACCTCCGCTCCACCGTGAGCTCAGCCATGGACCCGCTGCAGTTTGCATATCGGTCTGGCATCGGAGTGGAGGACGCCGTCATCTCCCTGCTGCACCGCTCTCTCTCTCACCTGGAAAAGCCTGGCAGCTCTGTGAGGATCCTGTTCTTCGATCTTTCCAGCGCCTTCAACACCATCCAGCCGCTGCTCCTGAGGGACAAGCTGGAGACGGCTGGTGTGGAGTATGACCTGGCAGAGTGGATCCTGGACTACCTCACAGACCGACCCCAGTTTGTGAGAGCCCGGAACTGTGTGTCTGACACTCGGACCTGCGGTGTGTGGGGCCCCAGGGCACTGTCCTCGCACCCTTTCTCTTCACCCTTTACACTGCAGACTTCAGACACGACACGGACAGCTGTGTCCTGCAGAAGTTCTCTGATGACTCTGCCATCATCGGACTCATCACGGACGACAATGACGCGGAGTACAGAGGACTGGCGCAGGACTTTGTGGACTGGTGTCAGCGGAACCACCTCCTCATCAACGCGGGGAAGACCAAGGAGATGGTGGTGGATTTCCGCAGACGCCACCCCACTGCCCCCTCACCAGTGAACATCCAGGGACGGGACATTGAGAGAGTGGACTCATACAAGTACCTGGGTGTTCATCTGAACCACAAACTGGACTGGACTCATAACACAGACGCACTGTACAGGAAGAGCCAGAGTCGGCTCTACCTCCTGAGGAGACTCAGGTCTTTTGGAGTGACAGGGCCACTCCTGAAGACCTTCTACGACTCTGTGGTGGCATCAGCCCTCCTGTATGGTGTGGCCTGCTGGAGCAGCAGCATCACAGAGAGGGAGAGGAAGAGGCTGGACAGAGTCATCAAGAAGTCCAGCTCCGTCCTGGGCTGTGCTCTGGACTCGGTGCAGGAGGTGGGGGACAGGAGGGTCCTGGCTAGATTCACATCTATGCTGGACCATGAGTGTCACCCCCTGCAGGACACTCTCTCCGCTCTGGAGAGCAGCTTCAGTGAGAGACTGATCCACCCTCGATGTGTGAAGGAAAGGTTCCGTAGGTCTTTCCTTCCTGCTGCTGTCAGGCTTTATAACAAAAACTGTTAGTACTGAACACTCGCAATACTGACCTAACCATGTGCAATTCTGTCATATGTGCAATTGCTGTTGGAATTCATGTGCAATTCATGTGCAATTACTGTGAAATTCATGTGCAATCTATGTGCTGTCGTGACACATATTCATGTGCAATTACTGTCGTGATCACATGCAATGGTATTTATGTATTTATTTATTCATTTGTCTATGGGAGTTTTTTATTTATTTATAGGAGATCTTCTACTGAAAGTGTTTTTCAGACTTCCTATAAGTGATCTGTTCTTTTCTTCTGTATCTACCTCTGTATCTACCTGCGTTGCACCAATGAAATTTCCCCATGTGGGACAATAAAGGAATATAAAAAAAAATAAAAAAGAAGTCAACATCACATTTTCTTTGCCCTGGGCATTGGGGGCGATCCAGGGCATCCCGGCTCGTACTCTCCTCCTGTCCTGCTGAGCCCACACGGGTCAGGCTGACTCTCCCTCGCGTCCTTCCTATGGCTGATAGTGTATGTACTCTGCAGTGCACACAGTGCCTCTACAGGTGAGGTGGAGGAGTGTCTTCTGCACATTTGCACTGTATTGTATGGACAAGAGTCTCTACGTGAGCACAGGCAGCTCCAGAAAGAACTGAGGGGAAAATCTGTCCACATCTTCTAACTTTCCAAAAAGAGCCTTCAATTAGACTGTGATAGGCTATTGTCCGATATCTCATTCAACACTGTCCAATCACAGACTTCTAATCGCTGTAACAAAAGCGTTGCCACTCACCAAAACAAGGGCGCAAAACTCAAAGTCGCTCTTTTAAAAAAAAAAAAATCACTTTTTGGTTCTTTGATAACAGTGAGTTGTTTCACTGTGGGCGTGGCGTAGGGGGCCCAGGGATGGTCACGCCCAAGGCATTTATATAGCTCTGTTGCTAACGCAGCGCAGGTGGAGCAGGGGCGGGCTGGAGAATACAGGGGGTGGAGCTTCATAGGGGAGCCCCCGCCCCCTCCACTGAAAAACCTTTTGTCTCCCGTCCTCCACCTGCGTCTCACCTGTAAAAGGATTTGTCCTTTTCTTATCTTGGAGGGAAACCCGCTCCACCCACTCCACCCACTCCACCCACTCCACCCACTCCACCCGCTCCACCCGTTCCACCCGCTCCACCCGTTCCACTCGCCTAATATCATTGTCTCAATGTTTAAACCTCTTGGCTGTACAAATTGTATATTCAGAAATCCATTTAAATCAGTTTAAACTTCAAAAATCTAAATCTTTAAAGAAATTTGCAATAACATAACAAATCAACACAGTCAAAATGTATGAACTAAGAACGTTTTTATGAGACTCACTTGTGACTTGCAGCAAAATTCACTTCCTGTTTCTTTGAGGACTTCTCAAAGCCACATGCATCAGGCTACAACGCTCTAATTGTAACCACTGTTGTGACAAGTAAAAAGTAAGAAACACATGGCTGGCAACGACTATAGCGCCCCCTACAGTTCACATAAAAATGGTCAGATGGACATGAGAAGCCCATTATGATGAGTTCAAAAACAAGGCCGTTTACGTCGCCCGGATCTGCGTCACCGGGGCCCCATCCTGTAGCCAGGCATGGGATGGGTGTTCGATGGCGAGCGCCTGGTGGCCGGGTCTTTCCCCCCCCGGCCGGGCACAGCCCGAAAGAGCAACGTGGGGCCGCCCACCACCCGCAGGAGGATCCATAAGGGGCCGGTGCAGAGAGATTTGGGCCGCAGTCGACGGCAGGGGCCTCGACGAACAGATCTCCGGACACAGACTCTAACTCTAGGGACATGGAACGTCACCTCGCTGGGGGGAGGAGCCTGAGGTTGTGCGGGAGGTTGAGCGATATCGACTAGATATAGTCGGCCTCACCTCCAGCACAGTTTGGGCTCTGGAACCATCTCCTCGAGAGGGGCTGGACGCTCCACTTCTCTGGTGTTGCCCGCGGGGAGAGGCGGGGCTGGTGTGGGCGGGGCTGGTGTGGGCTTATAGCTCCTCAGCTCAGCCGCCACGTGTTAGGGTTCATCCCGGTGGACAAGAGGGTCGTGTCCCTTCGCCTTCGGGTGGGGGACAGGTCTCTCTCTGTTGTGTCGGCCTACGGGCCGACACAACGCCGCGTGTCTTGGACACTCGGGTGAAGAGAGGGGCGGAGTTGTCAACCGATCGCCACCTGGTGGTGAGTTGGATCTGCTGGCGGAGGAGGAAGCCGGATAGATTTGGCAGACCTAAGCGCATTGTGAGGGTCTGTTGGGAACGTCTAGTGGAGCCCTCTGTCAGTAGGGTCTTCAAATCACACCTCCGGGAAGTTTCTCCCATGTCCCAGGGGAGGCTGGGGACATTGAGTCCGAGTGGACCATGTTCTCGGCCTCTATTGTTGATGCGGCTGCTCGGAGCTGTGGTCGCAAGGTCTCCGGTGCCTGTCGCTACGGCAACCCCTGAAACCAGTGGTGGACACCGGAAGTAAGGGATGTTGTCAGACTGAAGAAGGAGGCCTATCAGGCCACTCTGGCTTGTAGGTCTCCTGAGGTCATTGACAGGTATCGGCAGGCCAAGTGGGCCGCAGCTCGTGCTGTCGCAGAGGCAAAAACCCGGGGCTGGGAGGAGTTAATGAGGGGGGCTGGGAGGGCCATGGAGGAGGACTATCGGTCGGCCCCAAAGAAATTCTGGCAAACCGTCCAGCGCTTCAGGAGGGGAAAGCAGTGCTTCACCAACACCGTTTACAGTGCGGGTGGAGGCCTGCTGACCTCGACTGGGGATGTCGTTGGAAAGTGGAAGGAATACTTTGAGGATCTCCTTAATCCAACCGTCACATCTTCCGAAGAGGAAGCAGAGACTGGGGACTCAGAGGCTGGCTCGCCCATCACCCAAGCTGAAGTTATTGAAGTTGTTGGCAAACTCCTCGGTGGCAGGGCTCCGGGGGTGGATGAGCTCCGGCCTGAGGACCTAAAGTCTCTGGATGTTGTAGGTCTGTCTTGGCTGACACGTCTCTGCAACATCGCGTGGCAGTTGGGGACAGTGCCTCTGGACTGGCAGACCGGGGTGGTGGTCCCTCTGTTCAAGAAGGGGGATCACACTCCTCAACCTCCCCGATAAGGTCTATTCCAAGGTACTGGAGAGGAGAATCCGACCGATAGAACCAAGGATTCAAGAGGATCAGAGTGGTTTTCGTTCTGGTCGTAGAACACTGGACCAGCTCTAGACTCTCCATCGGGTGCTCGAGGGTTCATGGGAGTTTTCCCAACCAGTCCACATCTGCTTTGTAGATCTGGAGAAGGCTTTTGACCGTGTCCCTCGGGGTGTCCTTTGGGGGGTGCTCCGGGAGTACGGGGGCCGGGGCCCTTTGCTCAGGTCTTTCCGGTCCCTGTATGACCGGAGCAGGAGCTGTGTTCAGTGCCGGCAGTAAGTCAGACCTGTTCCCAGTGCATGTTGGACTCCTCAGGGCTGCTCTTTGTCACCGGTTCTGTTCATAGTTTTTATGGACAGAATTTCTAGGCGCAGTCAGGGGTCGGAGGGTGTGGTCAGGGGTTGGAGGGTGTGGTCAAGGGTTGGAGGGTGTCCGGTTTGGGGACCACAGGATCTCATCTCTGCTGTTTGCAGACGATGTTGTCCAGATGGCTCCATCAAACCCGGACCTGCAACATGCACTGGGACGGTTTGAGCCGAGTGTGAAGCGGCTGGGATGAGAACCAGCACCTCCAAATCCGAGGCCATGGTTCTCAACCGGAAAAAGGTGGCTTGCCCTCTCCAGGTGGGTGGGGTGTCCTTGCCCCAAGTGGAGGAGTTCAAGTGTCTCGGGGTCTTGTTCACGAGTGAGGGAAGGATGGAGCGTGAGATCGACAGGCGGATCGGTGCAGCGGCTGCACACGCACACACACACAGACACTCACACACACACAGCCACTCACACACACACACACACACACACACACACACACACACACACAGCCACTCACACACATACACACACACACACACACCACACATACACACACACACACACACTCGCACACACACACACGCACACAGACACCCGCACACACACACATACTCGCACACAGACACTCACACACACACACACACACACACACTCACACACTCGCACACACACACACGCACACAGACACCCGCACGCACACACACTCACACACACAGCCACTCACACACACACACACTCACACACACACACACACACACTCACACACACTCGCACACACACACACGCACACAGACACCCGCACACACACACACACACACACACACACAGCCACTCACACACACACACACACACTCACTCACTCATACACACACACACACAGACACACACATACACACACACACACCAATTGTACACAGACACTGGGATTGAGGCTAAGTGTCATGCCCAAGGACACAAAGGCAGTACAGTGAACCCTCGTTTATCGCGGGGGTTACGTTCCAAAAAGAACCCGCGATAGGCGAAATCCGTGAATTAGAAACCTTTATTTTTTTACAGTTATTATACAATGAAATACTCCATAAAACATTGAAAGCAAGAAACAAAACCTTTTTACAGGCCCAAGCATTTGTTTAACAAATAAAAGTACTGTATAAACGTTTGTTGTTGTTTTAAGTTTAACTTTTTCTGCGATAGTTTCATCTTCCTCTGCCTTTTGGGCCCGACCGCAAGTGCCTTTTGTTAGTTTCTTAAGTTTCACTTCTCATGCCTGACAGCTAGGGGGCGATACTGTTCTGTTTACCTTTATTACGTGTCTGGGTGGGACCGAGGGAGACGTTAACGTTGGCTAACGTGAACGTGGTGTTCGCTAAATAAATGAACCCAACCCTAAAGTGGAGTTATCATTTGGACCATCACCTTTGTCTGTGCAGAACGTTTTGTCGACATTGTGGGTGTCAATAACGGTGTAACGTTATTGACACACAGGTAGAGAAGACGCGGAGAGACTGTTTAGCCAATCAGAATGCAGAACACAATGCATGATGCAAATCCGTGAAGCAGCGAGACCGTGAAAAGTGAACCGCGTTATAGCGAGCGGCAGCTGTGATCGCACCAACCTGTGGGTCAGTGGATCTGACCTTTGGATCTGATGAGACGATGTGAACATGAGCTGTGCCACATGTCACGCTGTCTGTGGAATAATAGCTCTTCTTATGTCTGTATGTGTTTTATTGTCATGGAAACGAGCCATCGAATACAACCCAGTGTGGTCATATTCTTGTATAATTTCTGCTCCCAACATTTACAGTACTGATCAAATCAAAAACGTCACGTCACTCCTTGCCTCTATGAATATAGTTAAGCTAATGTCATACTGTGGAACATTTACATCTCCATGGAGACCAACAGGTGGTGTAAAAGCCACCATGTTTGTGAAGCATTGGAGAGAATGGTGCGTGCATCAATGCAGTTGGCCCTCTGTGACACTATAAGTACTTGAGTGGAGGGCAGCTGCAGCCAAGGCAGAGCAGGAGGCTAAATACAACACTGCCCCCTCTGCCTGGTGGAGGTGGTGGTGGTGGAGGTGGTCCACATGTGTCACACAGGGGCTGATGTCCTGCTAAAGACCCAACACAGTTCCAAACACACCTGCTGTGGTTGAAGGGTCAAAGTGTGGTGACAGATCTGTTTATTTCGGCTGTTATATCGTAAAAATATACATGTGGTACTTGAACCCCATGTATCCTGCTCACTCCCCCTTTCAACACAGGAACTACTATCACAACTTCTGTGTTGTCAGAGCCTTAATGTCCAGATAGAAGACACATTGGTACAGCTCCTCCTCCAAAATGCGAGGCTCACTGAGCTGCAGAGGCTAAACCAGCACTGATGCATGACCAGTACAGGTGCAGTGACAAAGCAGATGTTTAAACACTCCAAATTTCACTGAAACTGGAAACTGGCAGACTATTTTTTTTATTACCTGTCCCAAATTTAACATCTCTTTTTCAGCTGCCCCAGAGGGGAGGAGCCTACGCAGACACGGGGATACATGCAAACTCCACACAGAAAGGCCCTGTCAGTGCACGTTGTTGCTCAATTTCACGTTTTGTAAAAGACAGCTGTTATTGTATATCATCATCATAGACTGTTTATCATTCAAACTAACTCTAGGACTCGAGCCGCTCTCTCTCCAGAGCCAGTTCCACTGAACAAGCCACAAACTGACACAGAGAGACCAGGGGCCCCGTGAGGGCCGCTTAAACTCCACATACACTTTCTTTGATCCACAAGGAGCAAAACGGTCTGACACAGAGAACTGGGTTCTCAACTTCTCAAATGTCTAAATTGTGTTTTTATGAATGCAACAGAGTCAATCGTCTGTAGAGTTTCTAGAGCCTCGTTCTGTTCTGCAGAAGAGCAGGTGAAGAGCTTCAGGTGGAGCAGACATTTAGGGACTGTGGGTGGTGGGATATACACCTGAATTCAAAAAATGAAAGATTCCCCACTCTATCTACTCTACTCTATCCTCTGCTTCTGACTACATCAAACAATATTTAATATTTAACTTGCAATCTGTTCATTTCCTTTTCTTCTTCTTCTCCAACTTCCCCACCGGGAGTGGGACGGACACATCGATGACCTCTGGACCCAGATGATCCTCTCTTGGAGAAATGGTCTCTACTCCATATGAACAGTTCTTCATCTGCCTGAATAACTGGTTCTCCTTCTGAAGAACTGGTTCTCCTCCTGAAGAACTGATTCTCCTCCAGAAGAACTGGTTCTCCTCCAGAAGAACTGGTTCTTCTTCTGAAGAACCGGTTCTCCTCCTGAAGAACCGGTTCTCCTCCTGAAGAACCGACCGGTTCTCCTCCTGAAGAACTGGTTCTCCTCCTGAAGAACCGGTTCTCCTCCTGAGTGGCTCCAGCTCCATTGTCTCTCTCGCCTCCTCCTGTCCGTCTGTGAGAGTCAGATCTCTCCTTCATGTGGAACTCCTCCAGGAGTTTTCCCAAAGAGGTTTGGTAGTTTTTCCTGGCCCAGAAGGAGGGACTAAGGACAGGGGACCCTGGGACATTTGTCTAAGGACAGGGGACTCTGGGGCATTTGTCTAAGGACAGGTGACTCTGGGACATTTGTCTAAGGACAGGGGATGCTGGGACATTTGTCGCCCCTCGAGGAAACTGCTGTTGGGGTTTTGGGCGTTACAAAAATATCTTGAATTGAAGTGAATACTGCTGTGCCACTGGGTCTTATGTGAGGATCTGCTTTCTGATTGGAGAATCCTCTTTGGAACTTGTCATCAGTATAAAGCAATATTTTATTTAAACCGTTATCTGGGGGACACAGAAAGTCATGTTTGTCCCTTTAACACTGATCAGTACACATTGATGCGTCCACCAGTCAAGCCTCTAAATATGCCAGGGTTATCGGAAGTTAATGGTAATTATATTACCACAAAATGAATTCAAAAGGCTCAGAGATGGGAAGAGAGTCAGACAGCGCTAAGGACGTGAGGAGGAGCAGGGACAGTTTCATGTTTTGAAGTTTGTCCTGGTTGTAAATGAGGGTCTGCAGACCGGTGGAGCTTTTTGAACATTGTTTAACTTCTCTAATATTGACCCATAAACGTTTATTTTCTTCTGCTGGTGAAATCAAGTCCCGCAAAGCTTCTGCTTTTGTCATGTTTGGCTTCACAAAAAAAAATAAGATGCTCAGGTCCTGGCTCTGAATTGAGAGCATCAATTACATTTATGATAGGCCAGACCATTAGAAAAAAATCATTCAAATTTTTACTATAGATCAGACTATCAAACTCAGGCCCGGGGGCCAGATTTGGCTCACGATATACTTATATTTGGCCCACGAGATGTTATCAAATATGTATTAGAGTTGGCCTGCTCGCTGCTGCTCCAGTATGGTGCATGCACCGCAAATACTACCAATCCCAGAATGCTTTGCAAATGTGCTATCGTTGGCACGTCAGTCTGCTAATCACCCCCACCACTCCTGTTGACACGCTAGCTAGCATCTGCTTCCTGTCACCTCACTCAAATTTAATCAACCTCTTGAAAACAGGAGCTTTCAAGAAAGATGAGGCAGATAATGTGTTCATCACTGTTAGAGACAGACCTGTTTGTATCTGTAATGAAAGAATTTAACATACGACACTATGAAACAAAACACCAGGACAAGTATAAGGATCTGAGCAAAACGCAAAAGCTCCAGAAGGTGGAGGAGATGAAAAGAAGTCTGGTTTCACGGCAAACTATGTTCAGCAACACAACATCCCAAAGTGAGGCTGCTTTAAAGGCTAGTCACCAAATCAGCCCGGCCCTTTAATGAGGGAGAGTTTGTTAAAAAGAGAGGATTGGTGGAAGGATTCAGGAGAAGATGTGTGAGAACAATGCAGGTGATCTTACAGTTTATCCACCTTATGTGGCAAAGCCTTCAGAATGGATCATAAGAGCACCATAACTCGAGTAGTTAACTTCATAAGAGCAAAAGGTTTAACTCACTGCTTAATATATACATATATTTTTTACTTCTCAGCAAAGCCGTGTTTTAAAGTCGCTTTATGTAATGCATGTCTTAAGATGATGTTTGATGCATTATGGACTGGAAATATAATACGGTGTTTGGATAATCAGGAAACTTGCTTCAAAATGATCCTGTGGAAATGTTGCTTATGAAGAAAGTTTGTTTAGGTCTGTCCAGTCTTCTGTAGGATAAAGCCCTGTGTAGAAAAGCTAAACTCTAGGTTGAAATTAAAATAAGCTCATCTCTGGTGCTTATGCGCTTGTGTCCTCAGTACAGCACACACAGGGCCTCTTTTGGCTCCCCCGCCCCCCGCCCTGTGCTGTCTCTCTTCCTCTGTCTGTGGATGGGCCCCCCCGCAGGACCCTCACAGCTGCGTGGACCAGGTGCGATCCGCCCCGGCACCCTCACACACGAGCGCGGGCCCAGCAGGAAGTAGCTAATACCAGTTTTAGAATGACGCCAGTATTTGTGGTGACACTGGGCTGTAGTGTGCGCACAGCTGATGGAGGAGGAGAGGAGGATACAGTTAGCTTCATTAGCTCGCTTTAGGCCCACAACTTTTACTGGGACAAAGTTCACACACCTGGAGAAGACCAAACAAGATCTTTAAAGGATGGAAGCTTTTAGGCACAAAACACAACCCTATTATTACAATTATTTTCTCCAAAGAAGAGACATTTCTACCTCAGCAAACCTCTACTGCCAATGGAAACAGAAGTTGCACAATTAGTCTGATTTAAATTGAAATAATAATGGTTAACCAATGTGGGGTTGAATTCAATCATAATAATGCACCGTAGACTTAAAGGGCCTGTATCAAGCAAACTTGACTTTTCTGAGCTTTTAATCGTCGTATGTCCTTTTCCCATTAGTCTCGACTGGGCTCGGCTCTGGGCTCATACCACCGCTCAGCCCGGACTGCATTTCCATTACAACTGCGTTTCTCTGCCTCAGATTTGCCATGTTACCCTCGTTAGCTTCGTTAGCATGCGACGTGGGCTGTTTTCCAATGGGGCCATCAGCTTTGTGTGCTTTGGTCTCGTAGTGTCACCAGCCTTACGCCTTGTTGACTATGCATCCCTCACTCTTCTTCTTTGAGATTAGGTGGTCAAACGATGATTTTGAAGCCAAGTTTTGCAACAGCGATGTGTGTGCGTCTGCTCCAAGCGCTGCCATGGCCCGGAAGTCTGCTATATACCACCATATAGTACCTTTCAAGGCACTCGAAGCACTTTGATTCAAGGAACCAGTACCCACATTCACACACCAGTTTAACAAAGGTACTGGGTGAGGCGGGCTAAGTGTCTTGCCCAAGGACACTGCAGTATTCACATTAGGCAGCTGTGATTGCACTGTCAACCTGTGTGTCAGTGGATCTGACCGCTCTACCAGGATGTTCATGTGGACTGCTCTTCGGGAGGGTGGGGTTAATCGCAAACTAAACCCTTTGCATTTCCGGGTAGGGGAGCGGTGTCAAAAATATATATATGTTATAACTGTTATGTTATAGGTGTTGCACAAAACTTATAATTATTATCAACTTCTCCCTTAGCAACAATTTCCCTTAGAATAGACTGTATAACAGGAAAAATAGCTAAATTCTTTATGGAGGACCACACCAAATATTCACAGGATTCTGTTTGTTATTTAAATGTGTCTTTCTAAAGGCCAGAGGGGGGCGTCAGGGAAAGAGAATATCAGTATTTTGTACATTCAGTTTTTTTCCAGACATTGGCCCAATATCATGAAATGCATCACATTAGTTGGACATTTCTGTTTGTCAGATGTAGTAGGACATCATCTGCAGCAGGGAATGTTATGTTCTGTCCCATCAATTGAAACACCATAAATAGTTTGTATATTGGGCCAGTGTTTCCGAGTACAAAGCGAACACCAGGGGGGACCAAGCACAGCCTTGTCTCACCCGTCTTTCTGAAAGTCAGCGAGTCTGTGAGATTCTGTTTGCTGATGTTGGGCTATCATAAAGAGCCCGAATATTTTTGTATCATTAAATCATCTATCTACAAGCTAACAGTCATTCTTAGCCTTCAGACTTATTCTTAAAGCTTTATTACAATCATTAACTACATTTCAAAGGTCTCCTTAAGAAAAAATAAGTTATAAATGGATATTGTTCCTCTCAGGTTAAAGCTGTGCTAATGGTCTTTGCAGCAGGAAGTTGGCCAGTAAAGTCTGCTTAAACCTTGTGAGCGTGTGCGAGCGCTGGTCTGTAACGGTTCAGCTCACCACAACAAGAGTCACACTAATACTTTCACTTTCACTGCAGCTGTCGCTCTGATGCTCACAAACATGTTCCACTCACTATGCTGGTGTGTCTATGCAATCTATGCATCTGTTATCACAAACATGGTGTATGAAATGTAAAGATACGTGAAACAACTTATCAACTCACAATTTAAAGTAAATGCAGCTGCTCCCTGTAACTAGCCCTCCCTGAACTTCATCCCACCACTTTTCAGGCTGATCATGATTGTATGAATCTACGTTTGACATATTGATGTTCCACTTGTGTTTTTAATTTCCGCTTCATCAGCACATTATGTTGTCTCTGAAACGTCAACTTCTTTGCCACGTCCTCTCTACTTGTGAGTTTGCCTGATTTAGTCTATTTTATCCACATTATTCTCCATCTTTCAATAAGTTCTTGGTTTGGACGTGAGTGATAATGGTGTAGTCCCAGTTTAGAGCTGGCCTGACTTAGATCTTTAAGTACTCGGAAAGTCAAATGTGTTTGTGGTGTTTAATAAGGTGAAGAAGAAGCTCTACACCATTAGACTGTGCACAAATTATTATATTTTACTGCTATACTAATAATGTTGCCTATTTCCCCCAGTTTGACAATGTTGTTGACCTTTATAATGTTATTTCCTGGTTGGACATTGGATAAATGTGACATAACAGCCATATTTAGTTATGATCTGAAAAATGATCATTCCTGATAACACCTTGATTTTGTTTTCAGTATGTCAGCATCACAAAGTCAGAACTCAGCTCTACTTCCTCTACATTTCAACTTGTATTTGTCTAAAGAAAGAATAAAGTGTAAGATGTAGAGCCGCAGTAGGTGGCAGTGATGTAACAACCAAAAAACACAGACTTTTATTTCACAATCTAACTTGACTGATGTAAAGTATGGTCAAGTATTTATTATATCACAGGTTGTGTCCCACCAAAAAAGTAATATTAAGAAAAAACGTCTCATGCACTTTACACATGAAAACACCCAAGGGCCTTGAGTGAAGGGCCCTTTGAGAGCCGCTCTGAGCACATGTGAGACTGTGTGTGGGTGGAAGCACTTGTGCTTTTATACAGAACAGGTTATTTTGGTGACTGTGGCTCACCACAGCTCTTTCTCTCACTATCTCGCTCCCTTCCTCTTACTCTCTCTGTCTCCCTCTCTCTCTATTTCTCTCTCTCCCCTTATGTCTCCCTTCCTTTCTCTCTTTCACTCTCTTTCTTTCTCTCTATCCCCCTCCCTCTTTCTCCTTCATCTGTCATTCAGCCTTCCTCTCTCTCTCTTCCCCTCTCTCTCTGCTCTCTTTCCTCTCTCTCTTCCTTTCCCCTCCTCTCTCTCCCTCGCTATTTCTCCCCCCTTCTCTCAGCTCTGTCTCTCTCTGTCTTTTCTTTCCTCTCTTTTTGCCTCTCTCCCCCCTCTCTTTACTCTCTCTCTATAGCTCTCCCTTTCTTTTTTCTCTCATTGTCGTTTTCGCTCTTCCCCCTCGCTTTATTGCTCTCTTCCTAGTATATCGACAACAGTAACTAAAGAAAGAAAGAAATAACAGCTCCTTTCCTCAAAATGTGAAATTGACATCTCAAAATATCTGCAAAATAAAGACGGTGAAGTCCGATGTTCTCCACAGCGTACACTTGGCTAATGGGTTAAATGCTGCTAAATGTCAGACGTCTCACACTATTTGACTTTGTGATTACAGGAAATATATGTCACATTTTTATGTAACACCGTGAATTATTTTTGATTGTCTAATAAATTGAGACAATGGTTCCAAATACAAAGCAAACAGGAGGAGAGACCAGGCACAGCCCTGCCTCACTCCTCGTTCCAGAATCAGTGGATCTGTCAAGTGACGTGAAGTTGATTTTAATTCTTGATGTTGGACCATGGTAAAAATCCTAAATATTTTTTATAAGCCAACTATGTGAAATTAGTTTAGCAGCTAACTATCAAAATCCTTCTCAGCGTCCAAACTAATGATCACATCTTTGTTTAGTTGTGTTTGTATTTGTCTCATTGTGTGTGAGGATCGTCTTGTGTTTGTCGTTTGTCATGAATCCTGTCTGATCTTTGTGGATTCAGTTTGGGAGGATTTGTTCCATTCTTTTGGACATAATTGAGGTGAATAAACCGTGGGAAAAAAAATATTAATCAGTCACCAATTGTGCAAGTTCTCCCACTTAAAAAGATGTGAGGCCTGTAATTTACATCATAGGTAAACCTTAACTATGAGAGACAAAATGAGAAAAAAAAAATCTGAAAATCACATTGTCTGATTTTTAAGAATCAGACAATGTAACACAACCTCAAACTGTCACACTCCAAACTCCACTGAAGACCAAAGAGCTGGACCAAAGGACACCACAAACAACATTGTAGACCTGCACCAGCTGAGAAGACTCAATCTGCAATAGGCAAGCAGCTTAATGTAAAGAAATCTACTGTGGGAGCAAATGGAAGACTTACAAGACCACTGCCAATCTCCCTCGATCAGGGGCTCCACACAAGATCTCATGACCTGCAGGAAGCTGGGACCAACGTTACAAAGGCTACGGTCAGTAACACACTACGCCACCAGGGACTCAGATCCTGCAGTGCCAGACATGTCCCAGACGTGTCCCAGACATGTCCCAGACGTGTCCCTCTGCTTAAGCCAGGACATATCCGGGCGCGTCTGAAGTTTGCTAGAGAGAATTTGGATGTTCCCGAGGAGTATTGGGAGAATGTCATATGGTCAGATGAAACCAAAGTAGAACTGTTTGGTACAAACTCAACTCGTGATGTTTGGAGGAGAGTGAATGCTGAGTTGCATCCAAAGAACACCATAGCAACTGTGAAGCATGGGCGTGGCAACATCATGCTTTGGGCGGGGCAACATCATGCTTTGGGCGGGGCAACATCATGCTTTGGGCGGGGCAACATCATGCTTTGGGGCGGTTTCTCTACAAAGGGACCAGGACAACTGGTCCGTGGACATGAAAGAATGAACGGGTCATGTATTGTGAGATTGTGAGTGCAAACCTGCTTCCATCAGTGAGGACATTGAAGATGAAACATGACAATGATCCCAAGCACACTGCCACGGCAAGAAAGGAGTGGCTTTGTAAGAAGCAGTTCAAGGTCCTGGAGTGGCCTAGCCAGTCTCCAGATCCTCCAAAACCTTTGGAGGAAGTTGAAAGTCCGTGTTGCCATCTATGATGTCAATGACAGGCCTCTCTTCTTTTTAAGTGGGAGAACTTGCACAATTGGTAACTGACTAAATCTTTTTTCCCCACTGTTTATATGATAGTCCAGATTGAGAATAGAAATGGGTCAATATGAGGCACAATGATGACAATATGATGCTTCTTTCCAGTTGAGTTGAGTTGAATGTTGTTGAAAGAAAATAGTAAGAGTTTTATTAACAGGCAAATTGAAGGTGTCCAGAAAGGAATTTATATCCTGAGAGAAAAGTGTTTTATAGAAGGATTCAAATACTAATTGAATTTGGTTTCCCCAGTATCATTTTCCTCCAGATAAGTCTTGATGTCATGTTTTACTTAAACAAAGGGTCGTTAAGCAGTCCGACATTTAACTTCCACAGTGTGTTTTTTTAGTCTTTCCTCCAAATCATCAGACATGTAGAAATGACATGATCACTTAGGTCTGTTGTGCATGTGGAGTAGAAACATGGGTTTTTCTTGGGTGTACTTGGGTTCATCTCCCTCAATCAGTCCTATATTCTTCATTCATTTATGTAACTTCTTATATATTGTTCCTCCAGTGCTTCTTGAGGCTTAACCAGGTCATATCTGCCCTCTTTATCCTTACATTCAAGACTCTGTTCAAGAACTATTTGATTTGAAATTACTACTGTGACTCCTCTCCTGTGTTTGCATTTGTAGGATGAATAATAGGATTTTTTATACGTTTTTTTATATGGTTAGTTTTTGATTTTGTTCAAATGGGTCTCTTGTGAAAACATAATGAATATTCTTTCTTTTCTAATTCTTCTTCATATTTCTGATCATTTGATTGTTTTCAGTATGCCGTTTATGTTAAAGGAAGCTACAAGTAAAAATTCCGATGCCATTAGATTGAACTTGTCATTGATCATTGCAGAATCGTTTTAAACTCTCTGGTCGAACACAACAAAAAAACACAAGAACTACAAAATCAGGAAATAAAAATATAACATAGAAAACCATAGGGTTCATTCTGAAAACATGCACCGAACCCAGAACCTGATCATATAAATTGGGCATTAAGTTTATTTGTGTCGCACATTTCATATACAAGGCAGTTCAAAGTGCTTCACAACAGGAAACATTGTCTCACATCTTCAGGAAGAATGTTCCAGATTTTAGCTGCATGAAAATGAAACACAAATTCCCCATGTTTAGTCCTGACTCTGGCACCAGCAGGAGGCCGGTCCATGTTTAGTCCTGACTCTGGCACCAGCAGGAGGCCGGTCCATGTTTAGTCCTGACTCTGGCACCAGCAGGAGGCCGGTCCATGTTTAGTCCTGACTCTGGCACCAGCAGGAGGCCGGTCCATGTTTAGTCCTGACTCTGACACCAGCAGGAGGCCGGTCCATGTTTAGTCCTGACTCTGGCACCAGCAGGAGGCCGGTCCATGTTTAGTCCTGACTCTGGCACCAGCAGGAGGCCGGTCCATGTTTAGTCCTGACTCTGGCACCAGCAGGAGGCCGGTCCATGTTTAGTCCTGACTCTGGCACCAGCAGGAGGCCGGTCCATGTTTAGTCCTGACTCTGGCACCAGCAGGAGGCCGGTCCATGTTTAGTCCTGACTCTGGACACCAGCAGGAGGCCAGTCCATGTTTAGTCCTGACTCTGGCACCAGCAGGAGGCCGGTCCATGTTTAGTCCTGACTCTGGCACCAGCAGGAGGCCGGTCCATGTTTAGTCCTGACTCTGGCACCAGCAGGAGGCCGGTCCATGTTTAGTCCTGACTCCAGGCACCAGCAGGAGGCCCTCTGGCACCAGCAGGAGGCCCTCTGTAAAAAATAATCATTTTGAGTTATGCACCAAAAACAGTGTGAGGAGGGGAGGGCTTATCTCAATGAGATGCAAATGAGCACATTGTCCTACCTTGTGGCCCAGTTAGGAATGTTTGAGTGGTTTACATTGAAATGACCACTACTTATTCAGATGTACATGAGATGTACATCATTGGATAGCTTTGAAAGTACACAGAATCTGTGAATAACTCAAAATGTCTCTGGGGAGACTTGTTCCTGGTTTTTCCTCGGTCGGGCACATTTTCACTGTATATCAGCTAACCTAATGGCAGCATGTGGGGTGCCCAATAACTGACCCTTGGGGCACTCCACAGGTCAGGGGAATGTGGTCTGAGACACAGTTACCAATTTCAACAAAGTACTTCCTGTCTTCCAGATAGGACCTTTACCAGTTTTGGGCGGGGCCAGTGATGCCCACCCAGTCCTCTAGTCTCTGTAAGAGGATCCCATGATCCACAGTGTCTAAAGCAGCACTCAGATTTAACAGAATTAAGACTGAGGCTTTGCCCGTGTCAGTGTTCAGGCGGATGTCATTTGTCACCTTGACAACAGCAGTCTCAGTGCTGTGATGAGGTCTAAAACCTGACTGAAAAACATCAAATGAGTTATTTAATAAGAGGAAATCTGTGAGCTGTTGGTAGACAAACTTTTCAAGGACTTTGCCCCAAAATGGCAGATTAGAAATGGGCCGGTCATGACACAGGACTGCAGCATCAAGACTGCTCTTCTTTAGGAGAGGCTTTATGACCCCTCCCCCTGACTCCTGCTCTTCTTAAGGAGAGGCTTTATGACC
This sequence comes from Eucyclogobius newberryi, assembly GCF_026437365.1. Lineage (NCBI taxonomy): Eukaryota > Metazoa > Chordata > Actinopteri > Gobiiformes > Gobiidae > Eucyclogobius > Eucyclogobius newberryi. The sequence continues at coordinate 28,115,211 of NW_027315846.1, read as the reverse complement.
GCAGTTTTCAAAGATATTGGGAATGTTAACTATGTGAGTGATGGTGCTAACAAACTGTTCAGCACAGACTTTAGAAATCTGGAGGCTCACACATGGAGGCAGCATGTAGATGAACTCAGACTGGTGATGATCTCCTGGACAGTTTTGTCAGTTACAGGTGCAAAGCATTGTGGGATTTATAGCATTTTTAATGCCCTGAACTTTGTCATTAAAGAATAATGCAAACTCATTACACTTGGATGTGGAAATGAGTTCTAACGGCAGCTGAGCTGGAGGGTTTGTTAATCTGTTACTGTGGCAAACAGGACACTCGAGTTGTTATTGCAACTTCCAATTATTTCAGAAAAATATCTTTCCCTAGTTCTACATAAGATTAGGTTGTACATGTTCAGCTTCTCTTTGTAAATCTCTTTTTGAACCTGGAGCTTTGACTTGCGCCATTTCCGTTCGGCCCTGCGGCACTCCCTTTTCTGTGCCCTGACCCAATCATCATGTCTCCACGGCGCCTTCTGCTTATTTTTTTTACAATTTTAGCCTTCATAGGGGCAATGGTGTCCAGAACATTCAAAACACTAGATGTAACAGAGTTCAACAAATCATTTACATTAGAACATGATTCTAATCATCATCAGAAATTGCTGTTCAGTTCTCTGTCTTTTGCATCTCTCCTGAGGAGCACCTCTGCTTCTCCTCCTGGTGTTCTGAGGAGCACCTCTGCTTCTCCTGGTGTTCTGAGGAGCACCTCTGCTTCTCCTCCTGGTGTTCTGAGGAGCACCTCTGCTTCTCCTCCTAGTGTTCTGAGGAGCACCTCTGCTTCTCCTGGTGTTCTGAGGATTACCTCTGCTTCTCCTCCTGGTGTTCTGAGGAGCACCTCTGCTTCTCCTGGTGTTCTGAGGAGCACTTCTGCTTCTCCTGGTGTTCTGAGGAGCACTTCTGCTTCTCCTGGTGTTCTGAGGAGCACTTCTGCTTCTCCTGGTGTTCTGAGGAGCACCTCTGCTTCTCCTCCTGGTGTTCTGAGGAGCACCTCTGCTTCTCCTCCTGGTGTTCTGAGGAGCACCTCTGCTTCTCCTGGTGTCCTGGGGAGCACCTCTGCTTCTCCTGGTGTTCTGAGGAGCACCTCTGCTTCTCCTCCTAGTGTTCTGAGGAGCACCTCTGCTTCTCCTGGTGTTCTGAGGATTACCTCTGCTTCTCCTCCTGGTGTTCTGAGGAGCACCTCTGCTTCTCCTGGTGTTCTGAGGAGCACTTCTGCTTCTCCTGGTGTTCTGAGGAGCACCTCTGCTTCTCCTGGTGTTCTGAGGAGCACCTCTGCTTCTCCTGGTGTTCTGAGGAGCACCTCTGCTTCTCCTGGTGTTCTGAGGAGCACCTCTGCTTCTCCTCCTGGTGTTCTGAGGAGCACCTCTGCTTCTCCTGGTGTCCTGGGGAGCACCTCTGCTTCTCCTGGTGTTCTGAGCATGTGTTTTTTACCTTCTAAAGTCAGAAGAGTCTCAGGGAAAGAGAATTCATGTCTCAGTTTTCTCCTCCTGAGCTCCTCACAGATGTGGTGGAATTTTCTTCATTATTGACGAACCTCATATGGGATGTCTGGGGCAAAGAATACGCGCCTGTCTTTGTAATGGAGGTCTCCTTTAACTTTTGCACCCTTCATGATATGTTCCTTCACACGATTGTTAAGAAAATTCGTAATCAGACCTTGTGGTTTATCAGATGCTGGTCTAGGTTTACCCAGGCGATTCGCTCCTTCTATTGTGATGGAGGAGACCTAAAAACTCCCAAGCTCAGATCTTCTCCAGATCATTTTCAGTATCGTCGACTTCTTCTCCTTTCGGTAGTTCCAGAAGTCCACGTAGATTGGGCCTATGTGAGTGTATTTTTCATACTTTTGTTCTCCGTCTGTAGCTTTGGCCCGCAGCGCCTCCATCTCGGCCTCAGTCTGCAGCTCATCCCTATTGTCTGAAATACACTGTTTAGGTTCAACCATGCCTCCTTTATGTCGGATTCGATTTGGTCGAATTGGGTTGCACCAAATGCTGTTCTCATTTCTGCTCACATTGCAATTCACTTTTAATTTCATTCATCATAGTGACCAGTCGGTGTTAGGTGAGCTCCCCTTTTTCCTTCGGACAAGCTTGGAGAGCTTTTTTCCACCAGAGCTGTGGACCGTCCGCTTTGTTTGTTTACCTCCCGTAGCATTACCAGTCTTGTGTTTTCCTAGTTCACTCATCTCCTCATTCCTCTTGGAATTTTGTGGGTGATTTTTTCCGGTGATTTCCATGAAAACTTCCGGCAGCAGCTGAGCGAGCATGAGTCTTCTCTGGGGTCAGATCCGGAAGTTCTACTTCTTTATTTTCAACAAATGACAGAGCCAGACATAGGTACAATAGATCTAAGTGATCATGCTCCTATTTACATCACTGTAGATCTGGAACAGAAACAAAATAACACACTTTGGACATTTAATGCTAGAGCACTCAATGACCCACAATTTGTATAAATGATGACAAAGACATTGAGACGTTTGTAACGGCAGTGAAGTTTCTCCACCCATTCTCTGGGATGCAGCAAAGGCAGTTTTGAGGGGCAGGGTCATTGCTATGGCCTTGTCCAAAAAGAAACAGGCAGAAAACATTTAATGATTTACAAAACAAGCTGCTGGAGGCTAAACATGCCAAAAACAAGGACCCTCAAATGCTACAGAAAATCAAAAAGACAAGGGATGGAGATCAATGACCTGACCTCACAGAAAATAATACAAGAAATGTTTTTCACCAAAGTTACAATGAAAAATTCCCAACATTTTTGGCTTGGAAGCTTAGAAAACAACAGCCAGAGAGAACAATTTTTTGAAGTACCAAACAACCAAACAAATCAGCATTTGAATCCTTTTACAAAACACTTTTCATCAAAATATAAGGGAAACAAATAAGCAGATATACAGTAGTGTTTGGACACTCAATTTACCTGCCATGAACGAAGAGCAAAACCAAAAATATGTTACTGAAATAACAACTACTGTCCCTCCCATGGACATAATAAATAGATACTTTTGGAACATACATTTGGCGGCAGGGAAAAAGAGGATGACACAAACCTCAGCAGCGATTAAGGACTGGACTGACATTGTAATAAACATCAGAAAAGACTACTTTGGACAACCGTTTTTATTTATTTATGTCATTATTCATTTATTTTTTTCAAAACACAATAAATTAAACAATACAAATAAAAAAGTCCTCTATTCAATATATAAACCTGTGTCTTTTTGTATTGATGCTTGTTTATTCATAAAGCTAAGGCTAACCATAGAATGTCACACAGACAAAGCAAAAATCATCAGTGCATAGAGACGAGCAGCTCTTGGTTTGGCCCAATTGTGCATCATTGTTCACTGGAATACTTTCAGGTGTGGTTGACCTAAATGGAAACACTGTATTGCTGCTGTGGTGGGTCCATTGTGTAGTTTTGTGATGGAAAGTGCGGTGCCCTGTTCACACTTTGTTCAGGTCTTGACTGCGTCTCACTGTGGCCGCCTCTCTGCCTCAAACCACCAACCAAAGTGTTCCACTGAGTGAAGACGAGCTCAAGCGTTCATCTCCTGAGCAGGGCAGCGGATGTTTATCAAGGCCAGGATGCTGTATGCAGATGGAGGCTGTGAGTGCTCATTCCAGGGTTTCAAAAACCCACACACTTGTCTTATAGATGTCCCGTGCATATTAATAAGTAGAGGAAAAATCCTTATTGTTGTAAACGGTGGAATGCAAAATTGCGCACAGGGTGTGTCAGTGCTTACTGATGCTTTCCTCAACACATGCATGTTCGGTGCATATACAGTAAAATAGTAATGCAAAAATCGGATTGTATTGTAATGTATTGTATATTGCGGGCCAATAACTCACAGTGGGCAAAGCCCACTCAAAAAATACCAGTGACCAGGAACGGAATGTACAAGTAATTTCTGAGAATGTATAGCTTATAAAGTTTAAAAGTGGGAAACATTGTTTTGTATCAGAATATTATTTTTGTATCAGAATATAATAATTATTTCTTCTTCGCAAAATGTTTGAAATTTTGCTGATTTTTTAATGAGGATCCAAAAATGTAGTTTTCCGAAAATGTCACAAACTTAAGTTCTGCCGATCCAATCAAAAAAGTAAGTGAGACCTGAAGTGTATTAAAACTAGGTCCATGCAAAGTTAGGCCTCATTCTGAGACTGGCTTTTAGGAATATGTGTGTTTCTGCCAAAATGTCTATTCCACGGAATGTAAGGGGCCCACATCTGATTAACTACCGAATGGGAGATGTCTCCATTGGCTGCGAGGCCTTGAGATGCCTTGTGTACATCTGTGTAAGCGCATGATCTCATTTCTGTAACTTCTCCCCTGGTGCTACCCAAATAAGGATACCTTTACATCTTGCTCTCTCATTGGCTAATCCGTTGGTACATGGATAGGGTCATACCTGTCAGATATTGTTTATCGGTCTTTGTGCGTTTTCAGTATATAAAAGGCGAGATACGCCCAGAGACGGGGTTCGTCTTCCTGATCACCAGCGGACCCAGGGCGCTGTTTTCTGCTGTCCTGTCTTTGACACTGCTTTCTCTGTAAATAAACTACCTTGAAAAGTTTGCAGAGCTTTGTCAGCGTGAATCCTTTGTCTACACCCGACGCCCCAAACAAGCATTGATCCAGCCACCACAAAATGGCGTCACGACCACAGACCCATGTTATATTTCTTATCGCGCAGCCGCAGCAATGACAAAAAGCCCCAATGTAATGGTGCAATTTATTCACAGCTCTTCACTTTTTCCACTATTGGTTATGTTACATCCTTTTTCTAAAAAATATGAATTAATCATCAATTCATTATTTGCCAATTTTTTTTTACAAACAATACCCATAATGACGATATGAACGGAGGTTGTTAGAATTAGCTGCAAACGTGTTCAAAATAAAAATGTAAGTAAGTACAGTAAAAAACAAATAAAGACTTGGAAATGTCCCAGCATCCCGTGTCCTTAGACAAATGTCCCAGGGTCCCCTGTCCTTAGTCCCTCCTTCTGGGCCAGGAAAAACTACCAAACCTCTTTGGGAAAAAAGTATAAACCTGGAGGAGTTCCACATGAAGGAGAGATCTGACTCTCACAGACGGACAGGAGGAGGCGAGAGAGACAGTGAAGCTGGAGCCACTCAGGAGGAGAACCAGCTCTTCAGAAGGAGAACAAGTTCTTCAGGAGGAGAAACAGTTCTTCAGGAGGGGAACCAGTTCTTCAGGAGGAGAACCAGTTCTTCAGGAGGAGAACCAGTTCTTCAGGAGAAGAACCAGTTCTTCCAGGCAGATGAAGAACTGTTCCTATGGAGTAGAGACCGCTTCTCCAGGGACTCGAGGATCATCTGGGTCTACAGGTCATCGATGTCCCACTCCCGGTGGGGAAGTGACAGAAGAAGAAAAAGCAATGAACAGTTTGCAAGTGAAATTAAATAATATATTGTTGATAGACTAAGTAGTCTTTATTAGAGGATAGTGCTGAAGCTGCCATACTTCCCCCATAGTTGCTCCTAGGGCAGCGTAGCTGAAACTGTAGCTTTATATTTCTGTTCCTAACTGGTCTGACCATAAGTCATTTCAAAGAGGAACCTTTTAAGCCTGGACTTAAATGAAGAGACTATGTCGCCTCTTTAACATGGACAGGAGCTGATTCCATAACACAGGAGCTCTACCTCCTACTGTGCTTTTAGAGACTCTTGGGACCACCAGAATGCTCTACCTCCTACTGTGCTTTTAGAGACTTTCAGGACCACCAGAAGGCTCTACCTCCTACTGTGCTTTTAGAGACTCTCGGGACCACCAGAAGGCTCTACCTCCTACTGTGCTTTTAGAGACTCTTGGGACCACCAGAAGGCTGTACCTCCTACTGTGCTTTTAGAGACTCTTGGGAACACCAGAAGGCTGTACCTCCTACTGTGCTTTTAGAGACTCTTGGGACCACCAAAAGGCTCTACCTCCTACTGTGCTTTTAGAGACTCTCGGGACCACCAGAAGGCTCTACCTTCTACTGTGCTTTTAGAGACTCTTGGGACCACCAGAAGGCCTGCAGCATGTTGAGAGCGAAGAGCTCTGTTTGGATGATATGGTTCTATAGCATCTTTGAGGTGGGAGGGGCCATGTCATTTATGGCTTTGTAAAGTCAGGAAGAGGATTTTTAATTTGATTCTAAACTCGACGGGAAGCAAGTGAAGAGACTCCAGCACCGGTGTAATGTGCTCTCTTCTTTTAGTTCCTGTTAGTAATCTTGCGGCTGCATTTTGAATCAGTTGAAAGCTTTTTATGGATCTTTTAGGACACGCTGTGAGCAGGAGTTACAGTCTAATCTAGTCGTTACAAATGCAGGAGACGTTTTTCAGCATCGATTTTAGGCAGGATTCTTCTGATTTTATCTATATTACGCAGATGGAAATAGTCTGTTTTACAGGCTTGATTTATATGAGCTTTAAATCAGAGCTCCTGGTCAAATAAGACTCTGAGGTTTCTTACAGTAGAACTGGAGGCTACACTGACATTGTCCAGTGTGACTATCTGCTCAGATAAAGCGTATCGTACATGTTTAGGACCAGCACAATGACCTCGGTTTGTTCAGGGTTAAGGAGCAGATAGTTCAGTGTCATCCAGGTCTTTATCTCCTTCACACCAGCACTAAGTCTGTCTAACTCTGATCGGGTTTCATCGATAGCTTTCTGATCATGTGACCTAACGGCAGCATGGGATACATGTACGGGATGTACAAACATCTTCCCATGATTTGTCTGTCAAAACAAGACCACGCTCTCCTCCCATTTGTTTTTAAACATATTTAGTAGAGTATTTGTCCAGATTAGAAATGCATGGATATAATTGGCTCGGGCCATTCCATGGACTGGAACGAGTCTTTGTTCTTGACATGGTTCTTATTATTGGCTCGAGTCTTCCAGAATGGAATGGATCGAGACCTTGTTCTTTCCATGGTTTCTTATTATTCTTATTATAGTTTTGCATGGTAATTTTGCCACAACTCTGGCTTTTTTGACCCCCTGAACATTGATGAATGTCACACAAGGGGTCATAGGTCACACATGGGACATAGACGCGATCGGCTCGGCCCGAACTCCAATAAAATGAAGGTTGTGAGAACGCCCATCGCAACAGTGCTGACTAGTTCAAAAAAGAAAAAACATGAAACTCCTTATCTTTGGCCAAGGCACATGAAACTTGGGACAGTGATAGAGCTACCTTTGACCTCTGACCTTTGACAAGTAAAACACCTGACAGCATCGCTGTGTGATAAACAGGAAGTCAGCCATGTCGAACACCAATGTGGCACTGCCACATTTGACTTTTTTTTTTTCATAATCGTACTTGTCCTAGGTTTTCTCAAAAAGAATGTTTATATTCTTTACGGTCTCTGCGTAATACGCCCTCAAAAAGGCTTAATTTCCTCTTTTTTCAAGAACAAGTCACGCCTAATGGAATTGATTTTTTTCAACATATCAAAGCTTTTATTTTTTTCTTTTAGAACATTTAAAAACAAACACAGAGAAATGGAGCCGCGACCAGAGAGAGAGCAAATAATAATTGGAAAAATAAAATCATGGCCTAGGAAACCCTAAAAGCAAAATTTCTCATTTAGTCCATAGTCTGTTAAATTGATTTATTTTCAGGTTTGGTCTGAATGTAATTTAAAATCAGTCTGGTCTATAATTGTCGGTACATTTTGTGTTGTCAATTTTTTTTGTAAGTACCTTTTTCGCTGCTGCCAGGAAGGCTCCAGAGAGAGATACTGTTTGTGTCCATGGCAGGAGGCGGCCCAAATACAGAGTCCTGAGGCCCAAATGCAGAGTCCTGAGGCCCAAATACAGTCCTGAGGCCCAAATACAAATTCCTGAGGCCCAAATACAGAGTCCTGAGGCCCAAATACAAATTCCTGAGGCCCAAATACAGAGAATCCTGCTGCCACATCCTCTCCAACACCTCCACTCTTTAACCACACCTCCACTCTTTAACCACACCTCCACTCTTTAACCACACCTCCACTCTTTAACCACACCTCCACTCTTTAACCACACCTCCACTCTTTAACCACACCTCCACTCTTTAACCACACCTCCACTCTTTAACACCACACCTCCACTCTTTAACCACACCTCCACTCTTTAACCACACCTCCACTCTTTAACCACACCTCCACTCTTTAACCACACCTCCACTCTTTAACCACACCTCCACTCTTTAACCACACCTCCACTCTTTAACCACACCTCCACTCATTAACCACACCTCCACTCATTAACCACACCTCCACTCTTTAACCACACCTCCACTCATTAACCACACCTCCACTCATTAACCACACCTCCACTCATTAACCACACCTCCACTCATTAACCACACCTCCACTCTTTAACCACACCTCCACTCTTTAACCACACCTCCACTCATTAAACACCACCTGAGGAGGGGGGGTTCTGATTACCTGAGACAGAGCCCCCATCCTGAGTCTCTACCCAGCCAACTATCATCCATCCATCATCACTATTATCAATAAACATTCTTTCATATTCTTTTCTTGTGCCGTGGTCCTTGCTAGTGAACTCTTTATTAGTAAAAACCTATAAAAGTCCTGTTTCTCTAAGTCAAATGATTCTTTCACCTCCTCAAAGCTCTTCAGGAGATTCTCCTTTAGAATCTGGTAAAAGACCTTTAGACATTTTGTTGTCCAGACTATAAATCTTGAGTCTGAGCTTTAGGTGTGACATTTTGATCATAAGCCTGTTCAAGATTTTAACATGTTTAAGATCAAATAATCCTTTAATATCCACACATTTCGTTGTTCCACTGCAATAGAAACAGGAGGAAAGGTCAGATTATAGGAAGTTTCAAAACACACTCTTAATAGAACTCTTATGAACAAAAACAAAAAAACTCTTATTAACAAAACTCCTCTCCTATCTTAATAGGGAATGGAGGGGGGGAAATGAAATAAAATAGATAAATAAAAATAAACAGATAAAAATCAGATAATAATAAAATAATGATAATAGAATAAAATAAAAATAAAATAAAGTAAAAATAACTAGCACAAGACTAGGTAATACTATTAGCAGGTAAGTAAACCGAATAAAAACAAAATAGAACACTCTTATTTACAGGTATTGCACATGGTTGATTCAGTATTGCACATGAATATGATGGTATTGCACATGGTTACATCAGTATTGCACATGTTCAGGGCTAGCAGTGTTTGTTGTAGAGTCTGACAGCAGCAGAAGGAAAGACCTGCGAAACCTTTCCTTCACACAGCGAGGGTGGATCAGTCTCTCACTGAAGCTGCTCTCCAGAGCGGACAGAGTGTCCTGCAGGGGGTGAGACTCATGGTCCAGCATAGATGTGAATTTAGCCAGGACCCTTCTGTCCCCCACCTCCTGCACCGAGTCCAGAGCACAGCCCAGGACGGAGCTGGACTTCTTGATGACTCTGTCCAGCCTCTTCCTCTACCTCTCTGTGATGCTGCTGCTCCAGCAGGCCATACCTACAGGAGGGCTGATGCCACCACAGAGTCATAGAAGGTCTTCAGGAGTGGCCTTGTCACTCCAAAAGACCTGAGTCTCCTCAGGAGGTAGAGCCGACTCTGGCTCTTCCTGTACAGTGCGTCTGTGTTATGAGTCCAGTCCAGTTTGTGGTTCAGATGAACACCCAGGTACTTGTATGAGTCACTCTCTCAATGTCCCGTCCCTGGATGTTCACTGGTGGGGGGGCAGTGGGGTGGCGTCTGCGGAAGTCCACCACCATCTCCTTGGTCTTCCCCGCGTTGATGAGGAGGTGGTTCCGCTGACACCGGTCCACAAAGTCCTGCGCCAGTCCTCTGTACTCCGTGTCATCGTCGTCCGTGATGAGTCCGATGACGGCAGAGTCATCAGAGAACTTCTGCAGGACACAGCTGTCCGTGTCGTGTCTGAAGTCTGCAGTGTAAAGGGTGAAGAGAAAGGGTGCGAGGACAGTGCCCTGGGGCGCCCCCACACTGCAGGTCCGAGTGTCAGACACACAGTCCCGGGCTCTAACAAACTGGGGTCGGTCTGTGAGGTAGTCCAGGATCCACTCTGCCAGGTCATACTCCACACCAGCCGTCTCCAGCTTGTCTCTCAGGAGCAGCGGCTGGATGGTGTTGAAGGCGCTGAAGGCTCCTTCCATGTTGTAAGAACAACATAGGTACTTGCTTTGGTATTAAAGGTGCAGCATAAAACAATGAACAATGATAAAAGATATATCAAATGAGGCATGCATTAAAACAAATAAAATTTACTGAAAAGATAAAAATATACTTTTTTACCATTACATTTACATATGTAGTTCAGAAAGTGAGTGATTATAGTTAAAGTGACAATGTTTAAGAAGTGTTCATGAGACCAACAGCAGAGGGAGGTTCTGGTCCAGATGGACTGTAGCCTCCTGCCTCAGGGGAGTGGCCTCCTACCTGAGGGGAGTGGCCTCCTGTCTGAGGGGAGTGGCTCAAATAGTCCATGTCCAGGGTGAGAAGGGTTGGCTGTGATCAGACTTGTTCGTCCCAGAGTCCTGGAGACGTACAGGTCATCAGCTTGTCTTTCCTCAGCTGCTGCAGGAAGTACATCCTCCCACTTGAGGTCCCGGTGATGGTGGGCTCCCACTTGAGGTCCTGGTGATGGTGGCTCCCACTTGAGGTCTTGGTGATGGTGGCTCCCACTTGAGGTCCTGGTGATGGTGGCTCCCACTTCAGGTCCTGGTGATGGTGTTTCAATATTTAAGTTATTCTGTTTGCCATTTAAATGGGCAAGTCTAAGAAAGAAAGTTAAAATCAATCAATGTTTAATCCCTGCCATTTACAAGACTAATGAAGCCTGCGTAAATTCAGCCTGGAAGACCTAACTCCATCCATCTACATCAAGGCCAGCATGGAAGGACCCCTCTCCCCAGCGCCATCATCGCACTCAAGCGGGCGCCCGCCTGTCCGTCTGTGAGAGTCAGATCCCTCACTTCACCATGGACTCTTCCAGGTTTCTGCGCTTATCCCAAAGAGGTTATGCAGTTTTTCCCGGCCAAAGAAGGAGGGTGAAAGGACAGGGGGCGCCTGTACCATGGCCCCCGCACCTGCTCCTCATCCCCAATCAACACTCTCAGTGACTCCTCCCCGCTCCCAATCAGCGCACAGGCGGTCGCATTTAAGCCCTCAGGCAGATGGCTCGTACTGCGACCCACCACCTCCCCAGCTCCTACTCTGCATTCCCCTCATCCTCTACCTCCTCTTCACATCTACCACCACCAGTCTCCAGGCTCCGGGGGGAGACATCTAATACAAATAGATCATGGAGTGCCCATGATTGCAACGTCTTCCGCCGGGGTCTGAGCGCCAAATAACTCGCGAATAAAGCTTGCTAAACAGTCCATTCTCGTGGTCTCTTTGTCTCTCCAGGGTGAAATACAGATAAAGGGAGCGCTTACCTAAAATGTCCCTATCGAATGTGTGGCGTCTTACACGGGCGGTCCGGACGCGCCTGTCCCTATGCGCTCAAACAATTTATACATTTTCATATGGGGCGTGATATGAAACTTGACGCCTTCTCTCAGTATTCTTCCATTCGCTGTTCCATCGCACAGAGATGTCCTTGGGCTTAGGTCTGCAGCGTTCTCCTTATCTAGGAATGTGGTGAGTGGTGTGCGTGAGGCCAATTTCAGCACAACTTAGTGACTAAAATTAATACAATCTAAAGTTAATGTAGTTGGAATTCCCTTATTATATCAAAGTACAGTTGTAATACAATTAAGTTAAGTTAATATTTGGTATATCCTTCACATAAAAAAAAAAAAAAAAAAATTATATTTAAATTGTCCATTTCAAATTTGTTTAGCACCTTAAATAAATTAGGCCGATTCTATAGGTGTGTTCTATAAACAGAGCTGATTTTTGGACTATGTTCATGATCAGCACTTGTTTTTACAGCATTTAACCCTGTGTTTTATATAAAACACGGGAGTCCAAACTTTTTTCACTGAGGGCCAAATACAGAAAAATTGACCAAGGGCCACGCCACACACTAGAGGAGACATATTGACTATAATATAGTAACTCACCACCTTGAAGAACTCAGTGGGAGCAGTGATTTTGTCCTTTGGATCCAAGAACGGCTGGTATGTCAAGAGAAAGTTTGTCGGTTGAGAAACAGAGGACTTCACAGAGATGATCAGTTATTCTGGTTCTCAGTCTGTTTTTGTTTAGAAAATGTCTGTTTGCATTTGTGACTGACCGTGGATAAACCAGTTACAAGTCTACCGGGAGACATTTTGAGTTATTCACAGATTTTGAAAGTGTGACTTCAAAGCTATACAATGATGTCTCACTCATGCACATCTGATCATATTTGAGTAAGTTGTGGTCATTTGAATGTAAACAACTCTCAAAACCTTTCACTGAGAAAACGGCCTCTAAAGATTCTCACCTGAGTGAGCCCAGAGTCACAGGGGGCGGGGCTCATTTGCATCTCATTGAGATAAACCCTCCCCCTGTCACACTGACAGCACCTCCCCCTACAGCTGTCACTAAAGACTCAAGAGGAGTGTTGTTACTGATGTGAACTGGACTTGAATCAGAATTAGAAGTTACTATATTGAGATAGAAATACTTTGATGCTATTCAGGGCCTTTTATAATCCAAGAATCAGAATCAGAATCAGAATAGGGTTTATTGCCATTTGTCGATAAACATAATTCACAGGTGATTCAGTGCAACACAAACAGCAAAACATTGAACACTGAGCACTAAACGGCATGATATGTACATAATGAAATATAAAAGGTATAAAGTTATGTAGTGCAATAGGAAGTGGTGATATGTACATCATAAAACTGTATTAATTAATGAGATAATAGATATGATATGTACACCATCAGAGTCCAATTACATCAGAGATCACATCCTCTTCTCTGCAGTGACTCTTGGCGCTGGGCATGTGATGTCTTTTCCCTCGTCAGCACAGAAAGGCCTGATTTTTTCATGCAGATAGGTCTGCCTGTCAATGTTCAGTCCAGGTGGGACCAGGACATGGAGATTGTCAACCGGAGGCAGAACAGCTGAATTGCGTAGTAGCTGAAATTCTGTAGCTCTGTGCAGACCCCGCGTGCGTCGCTCTGTGCTGACCCTGCGCGCGCCTCTGTCAGCACAGAGCGACGCGCGCGGGGTCAGCGCGCCTCTGCGCGCCTCTGCGCGCCTCTGCGCGCCTCTGCGAGCGGGGTCAGTGCGCCCCTGCGCCTCTCCGTGCTGACCGGCTGCAGAGGGTTTGAGGGAAAGTGTATGTGTAGAAGACAGAGGGAGAGATCGAAGGAATTAGATTAAGACATGTGACATTTGATAAGATAAGATATTCCTTTATTGTCCACAGAGAAATTTTAATTGTTGCAACGCAGGTTGATACAGAGGAAAAGGACAGATAACTTATAGAAAGTTTAAAAAAATACTCTTAATAGAAGAACTCTTATAAACAAAATCTCCTATAAACAGAGGTTCTGTCTATAGGAGATTTTGTTTATAAGAGTTCTTCTTATTGACAATGACTCTTGGATAAGAGTCGAAAAACGTCTATTTTTTCAAACTGAGTCCAGATGACTACAACTGAAGTTTTTTCTACTCTTCTATTAAGAGTATTTTTATCTTATTTTACCTTATTGAGTATTTCTCAATAAGGAATGGAGGGGGAAAATAAAGATAAAATAAAAACAGCTAGCGTAAGACAAAATAATACTAATAATATCTATAGCAATAGCCAATTCTGAAAAGGGAAACAAAACAGTAAAAACAGTAAAAAACACGAAGATACATACATTATACCATCCCAAAAAAGCTAGTTTCAAGAGACTACGTGATGTTAGTTATTCAGAAAGTGGTCACATTAAATTCAAGCCCGAATTTATAATGTAGAATGCACTGAAGTAGCATGTTAGCTTAGCATTGCTCCGTGTCTGCTACATGCGGTTGTGGAGAGACCGTGTCTGCTCCGGTGCCAAGGCATGAGGCTAAAGTGACATCACGAAACCACCTTAAAAGACAGCGTTAAAGCAATACAGCTACTTCGCTACTTGCCTGGATTCGAATATGGCCCTCGGAGGAAAATAATTGCCCACCCCTGCTTTAGAGTAAAGGTACCTCAGTTCCGTTGCAATGCAGTCCAGGGAATGTAAGCTCTGGAGACAGTCTGGAGAATTGAATAATGTCTCTGAGAGGAGAACACGGAGAGCACGCAGCTGTAGCCATGTGGTTCGCAGCTGATTGGTGGAAAAAGATCATGCGCTGGCTAGAAAAAGGTGACGCCCCCAGGAGCGCTGGAAAAAGACCCGAAAACAAAAAAATAATGCTTAATGTATATGTTTAAGACAACCAATAGTGTTATCTGAAGCACACAGGGGCTCAAAAAAACGAAAATCACACATTTGGCTTTATCTCTGTTTGGTCCGGGCCGACTTGTGGCGGTTTTTCCCGTGGTCGATCACATATGTATGTTGAGCCAAACAGGCACATCATTCTTTTTGCATGTCGTCTCATCAGAGGAAACTTGACATTATCCAAACTCTGATTGAAGACAGGAAGGGCGAAGAGCTGCAAACTCTCTTCCACTTCTTCTGTTGCCACCAAGAAGAAGAAGAGAAGAGCATGTCTCATTATTAGCAGTAAGGTCTGCGGTTGGAAAAGCAGATCTGATTTCAGTCAGTGCAAGGAAGTGTGCAGCATTAAAGCTCCAAAGTTGCGTGTCAGCCTTTGTCAAACAGGCGGAGGCTGTTTGACAAAGGCTTTCATGTACGCATAAAGGTGTGGAACCAGCTGCAATTTGCCTTGTAGGTTCTTGTTTGGTGTATTGAAATTGTGAGTAAGATCAATTCACAAGCAAGGACCATGACCCCAGCTACGATGCAAAGGGGCTTCAGGCTATGAGGGCTGTAGGCTCCCGGGCCTCGATACCCCCATCTAGGAGATTAAATTAGAATAATCAGAACAGTTAAAAAGAGGGTGGGAGGGGCACGACGTCATGAACATAGGTGTATGTGATCTGGTTGCTTAAATAGTGTAGCCGCAGGAAGGGGCGTGGTCCTGCTCCCAAACTTTAGATAACAAACTTATATTCAGTTCACTAGCAAGAACCATGGCCCCAACTATGATACAAAGTGTTTATTAGTAGGCGCACTGGAGAACCAGTGCTCCATGATATAATGAGGCGGTCAACGACTCCTTGACTAGCGGCAGATGTGGCAGCGCCAATGTGGGAAAATTTCGGTAGGAAATGTGAGGACCAGGCGAGGATCCACTTTAAGTAAGGGATGAACCAGACCCTGATGCAATCTGACCTTGATCGGTAGTGAGGATTGAGTCCTGAAGGGACGCAAAGTCCTGGAAGATTGCAAAGGAGTTAAAAACAGATTTTAGCTTGAACAAGTCAATCGTGTTAGAACTACCACTGTGATTTTGCTTGTTTCAGGGGAAGGCTAAGCGTTGGTTGGAGATCCTTGATGCCGGGGTGAGGAGAACCGATGTGGACAAGGCAACCTCTGAGCAGGGGAGCAAACCGAGAAGGCAAAAGGAACATGCCAATTCAAACTTTTAACAATCATCGTTGTTTGGTCTCTTCACAGGGAATCATCGAGCTTAAGCGCAGCCTGAAAAGATGTTGATGCCGCTCGGGTGGGCTTTAAGTACTGGTAAATAGAGACTGGTAGTCGAAGGTGAATGGAAAGTAATAGGTTAGAGAAAAGAAGGTTGAAGCCATGATGGAAGGAACGGAAGCTGTACCGGGTGATTTAGAAGGAAGAGAAGGTCGCCTAAAGCAGGGCTCAGGTGTGGAACGTGGCAGCTGAGGAGGAACTGGGGTCAATGACAGTTCCGCCCGACAGGAAGGCAGAAATCTCGACGGTATCAATCTAAAACAAGACAGCCAAAGACAAACTCGCATATGAAGTGGAGAAACTAGTCAAGCTGGGGAGGAAAAACCACTTACCTTAAAGCAACCCCTAAAACCGGCTGACGGAACGGCATATCAAAGTGGAGCAGCGACTTGATGGACTGGATGAGAATCACAATGCTTTGGAGTGATGAAAAGAAGATCCTAGGGTCGGGAGATTAAGGGCTTGTCCCTGGGGGATAAGCTACATGGCGAAGTTGGGATGACGAAATGGGGACAAGCTGCTGTTTGGAGCATGAGGAGAAGGTTCCTGAGACGAGAGCTCCGGTTTAACTTCGGTTTGGTACCTGGGAACTCCCAGAACATGGAAGGACCGGCATCCCGGTGCCCGAAGAGGCAGGTCCCCGAGGATAAAACGCTGGAACCGAGGATGCAATTCTGGAACCTGGCAAAGCGGTCCCCAAGGATAAAACGCTGGAATATGGCAACGCGGTGCCCGAGAATAAAACACTGGAACTGAGGATATAAGTCCGGAACTTGGCAATGCAGTGCCTGATGAATAAATGCTGGAACCTGGCAACGCGGAGCCAGAGGATAAAATATCTAGTAAACTGGTGATCGAGGAGAGGGGGGGAAATGAGAGAGCTAGAGAGATGGGAGGGATTGAGAGGTGAGATAGAGAGAAATGAGGGAGAGGGGAGGGACTGGGACCTGGCACACCGATACTGGAGGAGAAAAGACTGGGATCTGGCAACCTGATGTCTGAGGAGAAAAGCTAGCAAACTGGAGCTTGAGGAAAGGGGATGGAGGGGAGAGAAAGAGGGGGAAGTGGGACCTACCAACCTGGGTCGGAGAAATGAGTGGAACCAAGGAACGAGAGGGAACTGGCAACATGAAGCCCGCAAGAATCTAGCCAACCTGTGAGTGAGAAAAGGAGAGGGGGGAGGGGGAAAGTTTTTATTCTTTTTAATATATTATATAAATAAATATACATTGCATTTATTTTCATTTTTTCCTTCAAGAGATGCAAGCTTCTACTTTTAGGACAACTATTGGAAGCCGGAGGGGCTAGCAAATAAATAAATGAATCACTTGAAAGGAATGATCAAGTCTGCCAACTCTGTGCCTAGGAGAGAGGCTTACCTCCCTCTGCGGGAGAAACGAGACAACGTGGAGAAATACTTAGGTTTCTGGCAAAAATGTGCGTGGAGAGCAGGAAGGACCCGGAGCGCGGGAGGACCCGGAGCGCGGGAGGACCCGGAGCGTGGAGAGGACCTGGAGCGCGGGAAGGACCCGGAAAGTGGGGAGGACCTGGAGAGCAGGAAGGATCCGGAGCGCGGGAGGACCCGGATCATGGGGAGGACCTGGAGCGCGGGAAAGACCTGGAGCGCGGAGAGGACCTGGAGCGTGGGGAGGACCTGGAGAGCAGGAAGGACCCGGAGCGCGGGAGGACCCGGAGGACCCGGAGCGTGGGGAGGACCCGGAGCGTGGGGAGGACCCGGAGCGTGGGGAGGACCCAGAGCGTGGGGAGGACCCAGAGCGTGGGGAGGACCCAGAGCGTGGGGAGGACCCAGAGCGCGGGAAGGATCCGGAGCGTGGGGAGGACCCGGAGCGTGGGGAGGACCCGGAGCGTGCCGGAGCGTGGGGAGGACCCGGAGCGTGGGGAGGACCTGGAGCGCGGGAAAGACCTGGAGCGCGGAGAGGACCTGGAGCGTGGGGAGGACCTGGAGAGCAGGAAGGACCCGGAGCGCGGGAGGACCCGGAGGACCCGGAGCGTGGGGAGGACCCGGAGCGTGGGGAGGACCCGGAGCGTGGGGAGGACCTGGAGCGCGGGAAGGACCTGGAGCGTGGGGAGGACCTGGAGAGCGGGAAGGACCGCAGGAAGGACCTGGAGCGTGGGGAGGACCTGGAGAGCAGGAAGGACCCGGAGCGCGGGAGGACCCGGAGCGTGGAGAGGACCTGGAGCGTGGAGAGGACCTGGAGAGCAGGAAGGACCCGGAGTGCGGGAGGATCCGGAGTGCGGGAGGACCCGGATCATGGGGAGGACCTGGAGCGCGGGAAAGACCCGGAGCGTGGGGAGGACCCGGAGCGTGGGGAGGACCCGGAGCGCGGGAAGGATCCGGAGCGTGGGGAGGACCCGGAGCGTGGGGAGGACCCGGAGCGTGCCGGAGCGTGGGGAGGACCCGGAGCGTGGGGAGGACCCGGAGCGTGGGGAGGATCTGGAGCGCGGGAAGGACCTGGAGCGTGGGAAGGACCCGGAGCGCTGGAGGACCCGGAGGACCCGGAGCGTGGGGAGGACCCGGAGCGTGGGGAGGACCCAGAGCGTGGGGAGGACCCAGAGCGTGGGGAGGACCCAGAGCGCGGGAAGGATCCGGAGCGTGGGGAGGACCCGGAGCGTGCCGGAGCGTGGGGAGGACCCGGAGCGTGGGGAGGACCTGGAGCGCGGGAAAGACCTGGAGCGCGGAGAGGACCTGGAGCGTGGGGAGGACCTGGAGAGCAGGAAGGACCCGGAGCGCGGGAGGACCCGGATCATGGGGAGGACCTGGAGCGCGGGAAAGACCTGGAGCGCGGAGAGGACCTGGAGCGTGGGGAGGACCTGGAGAGCAGGAAGGACCCGGAGCGCGGGAGGACCCGGAGGACCCGGAGCGTGGGGAGGACCCGGAGCGTGGGGAGGACCCGGAGCGTGGGGAGGACCTGGAGCGCGGGAAGGACCTGGAGCGTGGGGAGGACCTGGAGAGCGGGAAGGACCGCAGGAAGGACCTGGAGCGTGGGGAGGACCTGGAGAGCAGGAAGGACCCGGAGCGCGGGAGGACCCGGAGCGTGGAGAGGACCTGGAGCGTGGAGAGGACCTGGAGAGCAGGAAGGACCCGGAGTGCGGGAGGATCCGGAGCGCGGGAGGACCCGGATCATGGGGAGGACCTGGAGCGCGGGAAAGACCCGGAGCGTGGGGAGGACCCGGAGCGTGGGGAGGACCCGGAGCGCGGGAAGGATCCGGAGCGTGGGGAGGACCCGGAGCGTGGGGAGGACCCGGAGCGTGGGGAGGACCCGGAGCGTGGGGAGGATCTGGAGCGCGGGAAGGACCTGGAGCGTGGGGAGGACCTGGAGAGCGGGAAGGACCGCAGGAAGGACCTGGAGCGTGGGGAGGACCTGGAGCGTGGTGAGGACCTGGAGAGCAGAAAGGACACGGAGCGCGGGAGGATCTCAATCCAGGACTAGCAGAGGTGTTCCGAGGCGGGACGCCGGTCTGCTGGCGAGAGTCTGGCCTTGGAGCATGGACGGAGCTCGGAGAGTGAGCTCCCAAACTGGCGTGAGTGAGATGAAGCGGAAGAAGGCGAAAATAGGAAAAAGAAAAGGAGATAGCCGACCGTAGGTGAGAGCTGCGCCTGTAAAAACAGCTGAATGATGGGACCGGTAGCAACGGGATTCCAGTGGAGGATGGCTCGGTATGGCTCTCCTGTGCTGGGCGAGGTGAGGCCTGGGGCTGACGCATTGGAAGGAACTAGATCGAGCTGATCCATCGAAAGGTAAGGAACGAGTGTGTATTCGAGCGAGGGCTTCCCCCGCCATGGAGCGTGTGCATAAGGTCATGAACGCACGACGTCATGAAGGTGTATTTGATCTGGATGCTTAAATAGTGTAGCCACAGGAAGGGGCGTGGTCTTGCTCCCGAACTTAAGATAACAAAGTTATCTTCATCTAAAAATGCGAGGTTTGCCAGCCGCAGAGGGTTACTCAGTTCACAAAGAGGATTTTTCAAAAACTGATTGATTTCTGGTCTTAGCACGTTAAGCTGCTGGAGCACAAAGGCTGAGCCAGCGCACATCAGAGTGGTAAAATACATCACTGTGTTCAGAATCCACATCGGCTATAAAAGCTTGAAATTCTCTGTGGTATAGTCCTCTAGCTCGAATGATGTTATTATTTACAACAGTGTCCATCACTTCACGCAGCTGGACCGTCTTGGCACAAAATGCTTCTTGGTGGATTTTGCAGTGCGTTTTAACAGCTTCACCTTTGCTCACCTCATCACACAATGAGGCCATTTCTTTGTGCTCGCCCCTCATGGCTGGATGTTTGCCGCAGAGCTTGTCCCATTTGAGCTCTATCTTTTCAATTGCCTCTGATGCGGCTTCAAAAATATCTTTACCTGTGGTTGTGCCTTTTAGGCTCATCATGTCAAGCAGTTCCTCCATACATTAAAACTTATAATCTACTTCCCCCTAAAAAAAATAACAGCTAAGCGGTGTCTGCGGCATCCGTGCTCTCATTGCATGCTATCGAGTAAAAGTCAATTTGTCTCTCAGCTGAAATTTCAAGTTAGTTGACAAGTCCTCGATTCTCTGCGCCACAGTATTTCTGGATAAGCTCACGTTGTTGAAATCCTGCACTTTTTCTAGGCAAATAATTTCTGTGACTTTGAAGAGGCAGCTGAGTTTGCCATGCTGGTCAATAAGTTTAGCGGCTTCATAGCACCAAGGTCAATTAAATTATGTAGAACAAGAGAAAGTTATTTCTCAGAAATAATTGGAAATAATAATAACAACTCATGCATTCTGTTTGCGACAGTAAACAGATTGAGAAACCCTCCAGCTCAAATGCCGTTGGAACTAATTTCCACATCCAAGTGCAATGAGTTTGCCACATTCTTCAAAGACCAGAAGGTCCAGAACATTAAGAACACCGTCAATCCCACGGTGCAAATACTAATTCAACAGCCGGTTAAACATGTGGAGCTGACTCAGTTTGTACCTGTGACTGAAAAAACTGTCCAAGAGACCATCACCAGCCTGAGAGACCATCACCAGCCTGAGAGACCAGCCTGAGAGACCGTTACCAGCCTGAGAGACCGTCACCAGCCTGAGAGACCGTCACCAGCCTGAGAGACCAGCCTGAGAGACCGTCACCAGCCTGAGAGACCGTCACCAGCCTAAGAGACCGTCACCAGCCTGAGAGACCAGCCTGAGAGACCGTCACCAGCCTGAGAGACCGTCACCAGCCTGAGAGACCATCACCAGCCTGAGAGACCATCACCAGCTTGAGAAAACCGTCACCAGCCTGAGAGACCGTCACCAGCCTGAGAGACCATCACCAGCCTGAGAGACCGTCACCAGCCTGAGAGACCATCACCAGCCTGAGAGACCGTCACCAGCCTGAGAGACCATCACCAGCCTGAGAGACCATCACCAGCCTGAGAGACCGTCACCAGCCTGAGAGACCATCACCAGCCTGAGAGACCGTCACCAGCCTGAGAGACCATCACCAGCCTGAGCTCTTCTACCTGCTGCCTTGACATGTTTCCCCCTAGACTTTTAAAATCTGTGCTGAGTAGTCTGCTGACTCCACTTACTGAAATAATCAACAAGTCACTTAAATCCGGAACATTCCCAACGGCCTTGAAAACTGTGGTTATTAAGCCGCGGCTAAAGAAGAGCAGCCTCGATCCAACACTTAACTATTGACCAATTTCAAACTTACCTTTCCTGGGAAAAGTTCTTGAAAAAGTAATTTATCAACTGCTTATTAAGTTCCTCCTAATAAGTGACTCCTTTGATATATTCCAGTCCAGTTTTAGACCTCATCTCAGCACAGGCTCTGATGAAGGTGACAAATGACATCCGTCTGTCACTGATGATGCTGAGGCCTCTGTTTTAGTCTTGCTGGATCTCAGTGCTGCATCTGACACTGTCAATCATGGGATCCTTCTACAGAGGTCAGAGGACTGGGCATCACTGGTACGGCCTTATTGGTTGAAATCCTATCTTGAAAACAGGAAATACTTTGTTGAGATTGGTGACTGTCTCTGTGAGCATTGACCTGTGGGGGGCCCCAAGGGTCAATCCTTGGACCCTTTCTGTTCAATCTGTACTTGCTGCCATTAGGACAGCTAATACAAAACAGTGGTGTGTCCTATCACAATGATGCAGACGAGTCAGATCTATGTCTCACTGACGCAGGTGATTATGGACCAGTCAATTCACTCTGTCACTGCATCAAACAGATCAGTGTGTGGACCGGCCTCCTGCTGGTGCCAGAGGGCCTCCTGCTGGTGCCAGAGTCAGAGTGTGGATGCTAAACAACTTTCTCCAGCTGAACCCAGACAAAACTGAAATCATCTTCTTTGGCCCACAGAAACAAAGAGAAAGTGTTAGCAACAACCTTCAGTCTCTCTCTAAAACCCGTAAACAAGGTAAAAAATTTAGGAGTAATAATGGACTCAGACCTGAATTTCAACCGCTACATCAATTCAATACCATCAGTCGCTTTCTTCCATCTACAAACATTGCCAAAATTAAAAAAAAATGTGTCTAAACCAGATTTGGAGAGACTTATCCATGCGTTTGTCTCCAGTAGATTAGACTGTAACGGCCGCTCACTGGCCTCTCCAAACGAGCTGAAAAACAGCTGCAGTTCATCCAGAACGCTGCTGCTCGGGTCCTGACCAGAACCAGGAAGTACGATCACATTAGTCCTGTTCTCAGGTCTCTGCACTCCCCCCTGTGGCTCAGAGAAGAGACTTTAAAGCAGCTCTGCTTGTGTACAAGTCTCTCTATGGCCTAACACCAAAGTACATCTCAGACTTGTGTGTGCCATATGAACCATCTCGCACTCTAAGGATATCAGGGACCGGCCTCCTGCTGGTGCCAGAGTCAGGACTAGACACGGAGAACCTGCGTTACAGTTTTATGGGGCAAAGGTCTGGAATAGCCTTCCCGAAGTCGTGAGACAGGCCACGCCCCGGCTGTGTTTAAATCTAAGCTGAAGACTATTTTGGATTTTGTCTGTGCGGATCACTCAGCACAGACAAAATGTATGATTCATGTCAGCAAAACTGTTAAATTGAATGAATAGAAATTAAGGTTTTGTGATTTCTGTCATGTCTGTGATTTGAATGCATTTTTTCCTGTTGTGTGAAGCACTTTGAATTTCCTTCTGTACAAATTGTGCTCTACGAATAAACTTGCCTTGCCTCGCTTGCGGCTGTAGCGTTTTCTGTAATAAGACCATGAATTGCCCATGTTTAACCAGGCTTGGCTCGGCCACAAAAATCCGCCTGCTCCTGCATTTACCCATCAGCCCACCCTTACCTCTCACTGAACACATTTTTATGTGTTTACTTTATCTTCAGTTCAGGTTGGATTTTTATTTTGTGCACAATTAGGATTTTCTGTGCTCACAGATCTTTTGAGCAGTGTGTAATTGTGCACATGTGCAGCTTGGAACAGTGGTTTTCACCCACGCCAGGCCACGCCTCCCACTGATTTTCATCTATAAATATTTTACCAAAATATTTTTGACTCATAAGTCATGAGTTAGACTGGCATCAAGTCCATATGACTACAGTTTCACTAAAACATGGTGAACATGATTAAGTTTAAGATTAAAAAAAAAAAAAAAGTACAATTTTGGTTGTTTATAATATCACTTCCTGGTTGGACATGAGCAGCAGATGTGACATAGGTATAGGAAACCCCACGACTGTTACCTAGCAACCAGACTGTAAACAACGGTCAAAATATATGGAAATTAGACAACCGTAATTATTTGACAAATAATAATAATATCTGATAACACTATTATTTTGTTAAATTATTGTTTAAACCATCCATTGCCTCAGTATTTTGGATGGAATGTCACTTCTGTTTGTGAACCCAGCGCTGCTTCCTGTAATTTTCACACAATTAAACTTCCATATGTCTTCATAGACAACTTGACTGAATATTATGACAAATATTTAGCATTGGTTCTATCTCATTATAATTAGAAATACATGAGATGCACTAAAAACAAGAGCAGACTGCAAACACAATCTGTAGCATGAGTGTGGGTGCACATGTGCTCACGGTGCAGCTTGTGTCATCTCCAGCAGCTGTTTACCCTCCACTACACCCCTATCCCTCAAACCTCGCCGCCTCACAATTACACCCATTCAAAGGGACAGGAAGTGCCTCCCTGATCTGGGTCCCAATCAAAGACTTCTCAAAGAGAGCTTGGACTATTCTCAGGGAGCGGCAGCTCAGAAAATGTGCCAGTTGTGTACAATTGTATTGCCTATTTCCGGTAGATGTTTTTTTCTGCTGTGACCTCGCCACATGTGCAGCTCAGAGATCATTGTGCCTACTGTCATACAGCTTCCCCCCTGCTGAGTCTGCACAGGCACCTTTGGTCCCCATCCTGAATGGGGCCATTGTCTCGACAGACACAGATGCAGAGCAGATATGCTGTCAACTCATCTCTGAGCAACAATGTAAGAACGAGCAGGAGCAGGTGTCATGTTCACTATCAGGAAGAAGATATTATTTATGCATTTTAATAAAGACAAGAAAAAGAGGTTCATTTCAAAGTCACTAGAATACGCATTTAAAAGCACCCTTCATTTCCAGTCCTTGACATGTCATGATTAGATGGCGGACAGGATCAATACAACTATGAGAACTTCACATTTATTTCTTTATTTTAATGTAAACACATAAAACACAAAACAAAGATGAACCAGAGTAAAGAAAGTGAAGATATCCTATAAATGAATCAATAAAAATATGGTGCAACATATAAGTCCCATCTAGTCCAGAGTCTATTTCAAATTAAGTCAAAATGTACTATTATTATTATTTAGTTATTGAACTACTTTTTTCATTTTTCAAATGTCAGTTATAATTTGGGTTCAGTCCTAGATTTTTGGTGCTCAGTCATCCATTTTTGTATTGGCCTTCTTTTCTGCTGCCAGGCAGTAAGTAATCAAGGCAAGCAGCAATTGACCATGCATCACAATTATATTTAAATTGGTCCGAAAAATATTCAAATAAGCCTGTTTTCCTCTCACTGTTGCAGCTGAAGCTTGGCTGGAAGGCACTGCAGGAAGCTTGATTCTTCTTTTCAGATGCTCAGTCTGAGAATGGGTTCAGAGGCCAGTGGACAGCAGCTTGCACATATGCTGGAGGACAAACTAAAAACCACGCTGAATAAACCTGCGTGGGACGTCCAGTCATGGCGGCGCAGTGAGACGACGCACCCACACCTCTGCTGCAAAACATGGCTTTAAAACCATCGTTTGACCCACCTAATCCCAAAGAAGAAGAGCCAGGGATGTGTAAAGGCACAGGCCTGGTAACACTACGGGTCAAAACAAAAAAGCTGAAAGCCCACGGTCCCATTGGAAAACAGCCCGGATCACAAGCTAAGAAACAGGCGAAACAGGCTCCCATCTGGCCTAGGTTGAGACTCTTCTTGCATTGGAAGGGGGAGAGAATATAACTAATCATCAGTTATTGCTCATGATGTCCGAAATAAGACGCAAAATTATGCATGATCTGGAATCTTTGAGAGCCAATGTGATTGCTGCTGTGGCCGCTGAGCTGAAGGCAGGAGGTGATGCAGGGACAAAGTCGAGCAGCGTGTTTCAGATAATTGGATCAATGCTGAACTGTACAGCCGCTTTTCAGCATTCAACAGCTGGTCATCTACTTCCCTCAAAACAACGTAGTCTTTGTCGACAACTGCAGTGCGGTTTGGGGAAAGCCCGGGCTCATACGCAGGGATGGCATCCATCCCACTTCAGAGGGACTTCGGAATTTGACCGATAGTCTAAGTCGTGTTAAGTGAGCACCCAGGGATGAGCCCCAAGCGCAGAGCAGCAGTGTAAGACGCTCCTCTGTCGCTGAGATCCTGCCCGCTCTGTCACATGTGAAGTGTTCAGATTCAAGGCAGATAGAGACTGTGTGTGTCCCTCGTGTCCCTTGTGTGAATAATGACAAAAAGTCAAACCTCAGAAAAACTATTTCAGGCGTCAGACCAAATAACTTAAGAAAAATAACACTCACAAATGAGACAAATAAACAGATAAATAAGCATATAAAATGTGGACTGCTAAACATTAGATCAATTTCCTCCAAATTGCTTTTAGTTAAAGAATGAATTTGTGTTTATAACATAGATCTTCAGCTCTAACTGAAACTTGACTTAAACAAGATGATTATGTCAGACTAAATGAGTCCACCCCATGTTAACCCCACCCACCCATGTTAACTTAACTTAACAGACCTCCAGGAGCACAGACAGAGGTGGTGGTGTGGCAGTGATCTCACACTCAAGCGACTCATGAGCCCTAAAACTAACAATGCATTTCACTCATTTGAAAGCCTCATGTGTCAATCACGTGTCCAAATATGAGAACATAGTTATCTACCGACCTCCTGGTCCCTATTCAGAGTATTTAACAGAGTTTTCTGACTTTATATCAAACTTAGTGTTAGACATGGATAAAATAGTTATAGCTGGAGAGTTTAATATCCACGTGAACGTGAGTGATGACTCTCTCAGTAATGCCTTCAGCGCCTTGTTAGACAGCATTGGTTTCACTCAGAATGTAAATAAAGCGACTCAGTCACAAGAACACTCTGGATCTTGTCCTAACGTATGGAATAGAGATTAGTGACCTCATTGTCCTCCCTCAAAACCCTATATTGTCAGATCATTTCCTAATTACCTTTCAGTTTATTCTTAAAGATCATCCAGCCCCAGAATAAAGTTATAATGAAAAGGACAATATCTGAAAAATCTATCTCAAAATTCAAAGATATAATAGAGCCAATATTCAGTGACATGTAACGTGATCATGTCATGTGATCATGTCATGTGATCATGTCATGTGATCATGTCATGTGATCATGTCATGTGATCCTGCTGAGAACAGTTTTAGTCCCAGTATAAGTGATCAATTTGTCGACTTGACCATGAATTCTCTGAAGTCTGTACTTGATGTTGCAGCTCCATTAAAACAGAAGGTCATTAGGCCAAAGCGCCTCCTCATGATACAACCAAGAACTGGGTTCACATAAACAAAGAGTTAGAAAGTTAAAAGGATCATTTTGTCGCTCCCACACAGAATAATCTCTAAAAGCTACTGTCCTATCAACAGGCTCAAATTCAAATCTAATAGAGGTCAAAAGTAACACTAGATTCCTTTTCAGCGCTGTAGCCATGGTAACAAACTGTCACAGTGCAGTAGAGCCCTCACTCCCTGCTACTCTCAACAAAGAGTTAGAAAATTAGAAAGACCATTTCCTTGCTCCCACACTATTAGTCCTGAACTAGCCCAAGCTGTAAATCTAGCGTCACATATAAATCCACCAGTAAATTTAGAACGGTTCAGCTGTTGATCAAGCAGAGATAATTTCAGCCATTATGTCCTCTAAAAGCTCAACTTGTGTCCTAGACCCCATTCCAAGCTCCTCAAAGACATTCTCCCCCTAATTATAGACCCTATTCTTAATATAATAAATACTTCAGTAGAAAGTGGCTATGTTCCACATCCTTCAAACATGACGTCATTAAACCTCTTCTGAA
Organism: Eucyclogobius newberryi; assembly: GCF_026437365.1. Lineage (NCBI taxonomy): Eukaryota > Metazoa > Chordata > Actinopteri > Gobiiformes > Gobiidae > Eucyclogobius > Eucyclogobius newberryi. The sequence goes on along the minus strand of NW_027315846.1, from coordinate 28,087,929 downwards.
AAAGCCTAATCTAGATCCCGACCTATTGGTAAATTACAGACTATTTCAAATCTTCCCTTCGTCTCTTGGACCTCAGCGCAGCGTTTGACACCATCGACCACAACATTCTTCTGCAGAGGTTAGAATGTGATATAGGTGTTGGAGGAACAGCCCTTAGGTGGTTTGAATCATATTTATCTGATATGTACCAGTTTGTTAATGTAAACCAAATGTAAAACCAGAGCTGGTTCTCCTCCTGAGTGGGTCCAGCTCCACTGTCTCTCTCACGTACATCTGTCCGTCTGAGGGAGTCGGATCTCTCCTTCACTGTGGAACTCCTCCAGGTTTAAGGGTCTAAGGACATGGGAGCTTCTGACATTGTCTAAGGACATGGGATGCTGGGACATTGCCAAGTCCCTATGAACAATGTTGAATGGACCCTCAAGGCAACTGCTTTTGTGATTTTGGACATTACAAAAAAAAAAATTGTTGAAATAATACTGACAATCTGCAGTTCATTAGCAAGGACCACGCCACAACAATGGAATATGAAAGAATGTTTATTGATAATAGTGATGATGGATGGATGATAGTTGGCTGGGTAGAGACTCAGGATGGGGGCTCTGTCTCAGGTAATCAGAACCCCCCCTCCTCAGATGGTGATGTGTTAAGGTGAAGATGATAGAGACATTGGGAGGGTGGGGTCGAGAGAGCAGAGACGACAAGAGATGCTGGGATTGGCCTGTATAAATAGGGCTTCTGGGTAATTAGAGGTGTGGTTAATGAGTTGAGGCGTGGTTGCTGGAGGAGTAAGACGTTGTCCCGGTGCCTGGCGATGAGAGAAAAGGCGTCTCGGTGCCAGTTGAGACCCTGAAATGTTATCTTTCGAGGGGCCTAATATCTAAATTACAAATGTCTAAATTATTAATTATAATTAATAATCTAAATTATTAACAGTCTGGACAGTCACATGACACATGAAGGGTAAATGGAAAAGAGAGGGTCACTTTGTTCTGGAGGATGAAGAGTGTGAAAGTATAAGTACATCTCACTGGAGAACCACAGGATCACATGTTTGGAGGCAATTCTGTTGGAAAACTGTGTCTGGTTTCTTTATAACTCCATGTCAAAGTGCCCATTACTCACAGGGAAATGCAGACTGTTGGAGAGGATGTGGCAGCAGGAGGCAGACTGTTGGAGAGGATGTGGCAGCAGGAGGCAGACTGTTGGAGAGGATGTGGCAGCAGGAGGCAGACTGTTGGAGAGGATGTGGCAGCAGGAGGCAGACTGTTGGAGAGGATGTGGCAGCAGGAGGCAGACTGTTGGAGAGGATGTGGCAGAAGGAGGCAGACTGTTGGAGAGGATGTGGCAGCAGGAGGCAGACTATTGGAGAGGATGTGGCAGCAGGAGACAAACCACTATCATGTGTTCTGGGATTGTCCTGTTTTTCACAAATTTAGACTGAGATCAACAAAGTCTTAGAGACAATTTATGACATCACCATCCACTGGATTTCAGGACTCTGTATTTGGGCCTCAGGATTCTGTATTGGGGCCTCAGGACTCTGTATTTGGGCCTCAGGACTCTGTATTTGGGCCTCAGGACTCTGTATTTGGGCCTCAGGACTCTGTATTTGGGCCTCAGGACTCTGTATTTGGACCTTAAGGGGCTGTATTTGGGCCTCAGGACTCTGTATTTGGGTCTCAGGACTCTGTATTTGGGCCTCAGGACTCTGTATTTGGGTCTCAGGACTCTGTATTTGGGCCTCAGGACTCTGTATTTGGGCCTCAGGACTCTGTATTTGGGCCTCAGGACTCCTGCCATGGACACATCCAGCAGCTCTCTCTGGAGCCTCCAGCGAAAAAGGTGCTTACAAAAAATGGACGACACAAAATGTACTGACAATCAAAAACTGGACTGACATTATACTGGACATACGTAAAATGGAAAAAAAATGTTTTGGACTCATATTGAAAACTTGACAAATTTGGTAGACTGTGGGCAAAATGGGATTTTTTTTTTAGGGCTCTCTGGAATTTGAATTTATTTGTCTTTTCACATATTTGTTGGATGTCTGCTGCTGGTATCTGGTCGTGGTAGGATTACCACCCGGACAGTGGTAACAGTCCGGGTCAACAGTAAAAACAGAAGTAAATGTAGTCTGTGATGCACTCTGTGATGGTGTTGATGTCCTCCCCATGTGGAAATGAAACACAAAAAAGCATTGTGACATAGTGTTATAGAACGTGGAATGAACAGCGGGTGCCCAATTCAACCAATTTGAAAACGAAATAAAGGAGCTGAAAGCGGGGGGACAAAATGGAGTAAACGTCAATAAAGTTGAACAGCATATTTCAGACACTGCAGACACTGAGGGCCAAGATGGTGACGCTAAGGGCCAATGTAGTGATGGTGTAAATGGAGAACAAGAACATGGAAATAAAAATCTGGATTTGGAGTCTAGATCAATTAGGGGGTACCGGAAGGAGACAAAACTGAAGGTTCCATGGAGATGGTGATTCCAGAGCTCATTTCAGGCTCTGGAGTTGAACTCCCACCACAATAGAAAGAGCACATCACCTGGGAAAACCAAACCAGCGACTGATAAACCATGAGGTCTAATAATGAGGTTGTATGAAGGAGCGTTACATGAAGGCTGCAAGGGTTGAAGTAGACCTCCAGTACAAAGGCAAGCACGTCTTCTTTGCCACAGACATCTCATACAAAGTTCATCAACAACGAGAAAAGTTTGACCACAAACCTAACCCTAACCTTTCCTTGGAGCTCAGGGAGAGAAAACTGAGACATAGGTTTTCTTTCCCAGCAACTCTTCTGGTGACTTTTGAAGGTAAAACACATGTACTTCAAACTCCAGGAGAGGCAGAGGTTCTCCTGAGGAAGATGCAAAACACAGAGCTAGGGAGTGTGGTGGACTGGGGAGGTAGTGTATCTAGTTCTTTGTAAAGATTGGAGCCAGGAGTGGCCAGGGAGCTTTGTTTGATCAGAGAGTTTAAAAACACTCGAAAATGCCAAAATCAATACAATCAATCCAATGGCATCGGAAGTGTTAGAAGTGGCATCCTTTAACATAAACGGCATATTGAACCCAATCAAACAAACCAAAAATATAACAAAAATGAGAAAAAGACTTTACTAAAAACTTTACTTTAAAACTTTACTATTCATCATTTTGAGGCAAACACAGGAGGGGAGCTGCAATATGATGAAAAACCAAGTTTTGAATGTACAGACAAATAAGGCAGATATGAACTGATTGAAGGAACTATTAATGGAAAGATTTTTACTCTGCTGAATGTATATGCTCCAGGTACAAAATATTCTTTACGAATATTCTAGTGAAAACCACTCTGAGGGAACCCTAAACTGTGGGGGCGATTTGAATCTTTGCATTCAGCTACATTCGATGTGTTGTTTTGTGTCAAGAGGCACTGGAGGAACAATAGATATGCCCATTACCATTAAATGCAACGAGAAACTGTAGCACCAGAGACAAACCACTTTTTTTGGGACTGTCCTGTTGGTCGGAAATATTGGATTGAATTCAATAATGCTTTTGACATTGTCATCCCTCTCAATTTTGGACCTGGGTCACCGTCCAAAGACATGCATGTGTTAGGTAATATTGGCAACTCTAAATTGGCCCTATGGACAGGAGTTATAACACTTAAAACATTGCATCTGGTTCGTCCAATGTAAATACTATGTCCATATTAAAAATAAATAAAAGAATTGGGGCTCAAAACTCCTACCATGGATACAAAAAATGGATACCTTTGGAGCGTACTTTTGGTGGCTAGAAAAAAGGCCATTACAAATAAATGGATGACACAAACATCACCAACGATCAAGAACTGGACTGAGATAGGAACAGACATCAGGCAAATGAAAAGACTTAATTTGGAAATGGACAAATCTGACCAACTTTGTTTGGATTTAGATATGACATGATTTTGTTTCTTTGGATGTTTGGTGGAGGTTTATCTGTACTTTTATTTTCACTTTCTGGTTGTTTCTTCTTTCATTTTATTTTTTAATACAACAATCTAATTAAATACAAAAAAGAAAGAAAGGTGCTGCTCAGACTGACACAGCTTTCATGAACGGCCATCCCTGATCCAAGACTTCAACTGACCACTACTATTATGTTAGTTTAACTTAAGATGCTTCACTCTGCTGCCGAACAAGATGGCCTTAAGTACATCATGGGGCTTTAGTCCTTCAGTCATTCAGCCGACTAATCTGCCGATGATGTCTTGGTCGACCAAAGTATTTATTAACCAATTCAATATTTGATTGTGATTATAAACATGTTTGTAGACCAAAAAATAAGACATGGTGAGTTTTGGAGTAAATATTTACAGTGAGAAGTATTTGAACACCATGCAATTTTGAGAAATGATGGAGGCGTCTGATATTTTCCTCGTATGTGCAGTTCCACTGTGTATAACATCTTTGGAGGAAGCTGAAACTGCGTGTTGCTCAGCAACAGCCTCGTAACCTTATGGTCCGTTCAGACCGGTGTGGCAAAAGCGTCCAGTTTACATTCAAAGTCTAAACGCGAGTCGAGCAGCTCTTGCGTTTTTGCGGCGCGGTTTTCGCTTATTTGCGGCGCGATTCGCAGAGGAGCGCGGCGAGGCGGGCGCGCTTTTGCGTTTTCCGCAATATATTTTTATATTATAAAATGTGTGTCCTGTTTACATGCATTTTTTTCATATATATAATACTGGGGAGTCTGTGGGAAAATCAGTGGCTATTTAAAGATGTACTTATTTAATTTACCACAGTTTAAGATCATAAACAAAAACAAACAAGGACAAGATGAGATAATCCTTTATTAGTCCACACAGTAGGGAAATTTCAGTGTTACAACACACAAGTAGGTGCAGAAGTAAAGAGAACAGAGAACTTAAAAGGCGGTAAGGACGATTTTTCGGCGATTTGAAAACGCAGGTGGAAGTGCGCATGCCACTCCCCCGTGAGGACCGATACAACACACACGTGCGTTTGTTTATTAGCGCAACGGATCGCATCACATCTCTCGTCTCCTGTAGATTTCCGTCCACTTCTGAGTCAGCTCGAACTGTCTTTCTCCGTCTTCATTTTGCCCCGTACACTGAGGGAACTATATTATGATAGATACATGCGCTTAGGCACGCGGAAACGTGGGGACGAGCCTGACGCGGCTGCAGGTGAGCGACAGGTGCGTTTTATGATTGATACGTGGCAGGACAAATGATTTGTCCACGCCACGAGAAAATATGATAAAAAAAATTGCTGAAAAAAAATCGTCCATACCACCTTTAAGAGCTGAGAAGCTTCTCACTGTTTTATTCATTTAACTTTATCTCATTCTGTGTAAACAACAAGACATTTGGGCTCAAACTTGAGTGAGCATGTGGTATTTGCTATAAATATGAAAATCTCTATCAAAAACACTTCTGTGTTGTGGACCTCCAGTCCTCTCTGTTGTGGACCTCCAGTCCTCTCTGTTGTGGACCTCCAGTCCTCTCTGTTGTGGACCTCCAGTCCTCTCTGTTGTGGACGTCCAAACGAAACTACAGCTGAGAGCGATGTTTATCCAGTCTTGAAGCAAATGATGATATTGACTCAACTCGATTACTGGTGGCAAACGCACGTCTGCTTACTATATTTCGTCTCTGCTCCGCTGCATCGAGAACGCGGCGTATTTGCGTTTTTCTTCATACGTACTTGCATCCAACTTCGCCATAACGCGCGAATAGGCGTTTGCAGTTTGAACAGGCCATTACAGATCTAGAAAAGACCTGTGTGGAGGCGTGGCCAGAATCCCTGCTGCAGTGTGTGCAAACCTGGTCAAGAACTACAGGAAATATTTGACCTGTGTGACTATAAAGGTTTCTGTATCAAATATTAACAGATTTTTTTCAGATGGTCAAATTCTTATTTGCTGCAATAACATACAAATCAATTTCATTTCAAAATCATACAATGTAATTTCCAGATTAGTTTAGATTCTGCCTCTCAGTGGAAATGCACCGATGATGAACATTTCAGACCCCTCAAAATCTGCAGTGTTCAAATCCTTTCCTCACTGTCCAAGTAAAGAAGCTGCATCATTGTTTTTGAGACAAAGGTTCAAGTTACTCTCTCGTCTCACACAAGTTGGATTGTTTTCCCACATCTGGACACATGAATATTAATAATCCATAAACATGTGATGACTGTGTGTGTATAATGGACAGTTTGTGAATGTGACGTCGCCATCGCTGTGAGGGGTCAAGGGTGTGGAGGAGTATCAAAGACTGGGCAACATTGAGGGTGCTGTTATGCTCAGATGCTAATCAGATTCAAAGTGAATAACTCAACTGAAGCTAGTTACAGACACATGCTCCTTCAGTTACAGTGTTCCTCACCGTTGTAGTAGAAGATCATTTATTGTTCTCCTAAGGAAATTGGTTAGCAAAAAAAAAGACAGTAGAATAAGATTTGCTTTGTTATAAAGCTCTTTCTCACAAACCCTGATACTAAACATGCTTCATTCGTTTGTAGATTTTAACCATTTTCAATGTCAGAAATGAGCTTTAGCTTTAGCAGTGTGATGCGACAGGCCTGGGAGAATATCGTATGCGTCTCACATCAGAAACCAGATGCAATAATAATAACTCTTAATTTGTAAAGCGCTTTTCCAAAGCACTTCACAGAACAGAGGTTAGAACACAAACAGACAAACAATGATGACACAATGTTAAATGCTTTATGCTCTTGTTAACACCAGTAAGAAGACAGGCTGCAGCTTCCTGTACAAGTCCAGATGACGAATGGCATTCTGGTTGATACTACATATACTGCAGTGTGTTACGATAATCAAAATGTGAATTAATAAAAGCACAAATAACATTGTGTAGGTCTAGATAAGAGGAAATAAGACTGATTTAAATTTAGAAATGATTTTAAGGTGATAAAAACAGGTTTGAAGCACACTGTTTATCTGACTTCTAAAAGACCGATTGGAATCAAAGAGCTGTAGGTTTGAGCTTAAGAGCCAGCTCCTCAGGACTCCTACCTTTGAGACAATGGGCAGATATCTCTGGAGCATTCTTCTGGCAGAAGCATAAAAGGCCCTCACAAAAAAAAAAAGACAGATTTGACACTTTGTGGGCAAAATGGGACTTTTGGGTTAATGTGTGTTGTTTTACAGGATGTCTTTTTATATCCTCTGTACTGTGTCTGGTCTTTAGTCTTGTTCTGTTTGTGTTATTTAACAAATCTTAATTAAAAAAAACAAAAAAAAACGGAATTGTACATCTGGGCTGGGATAAGATCCAGTGTATATCTTCATTTGGATTGTTGAGTCTGAATACCAAGATCTGAACCTGCATCTACAGAACCAAGAGAAGTGTGTCATTACACACGCTGCGCGATAATGTCCTCTTTTAATGTGTGGCAGGTGCATCTTTTGCAGGACACCGTCCTTTTCCATGTGCAGGTGTCTTTCCACATCTGTATTATTATCGGCATGTACTTGGCTTGGTTTGGAGTGTACGTTTCTTATTTCTCACAGTCACTGCATCAATTTCCGTTTGGTTTTCCTCTCGAATGTCAGTGTGTTGCCTTTTTATAACTTCTGACTGACGAGCCATATTTACATCTTTGTCTAGAGTCAAATCTTTGTCCATTTGTAGTCTCTAAACTAAGCCGGTGTCTCTGAGTCCCGCGACAACACGATCTCTAATCAACTCATGCAGTGCTCCATAGTTGCAGTTATCCGCCAAAGCATAGAGCTTGGTGCATAGAGTTAACAGTCTCATTTACTTGATGCACTCTTTGATGAAACCAGGCTCTCTCATGGATAATGTTTTTTCCTGGGTATCAAATTGTCTTTGACTAACTGTATTGATGTCTTTGCATGTCCAATGAAGCTTGCCCCCGCAAAATATCGTCCGCTTCATCCCCCATAGTAGATGAGCGTGTTGACCTGATCAGCATCTGAGCTAAGGTGCAGGTTGTTAGCTAAACAGAATCTTTCAAATCTCCATATCCACTTTTCCCATAGGTGTGGCTTTGAAAACTCAAATGGCTCTGAATGTTGAATGTGGCGTTGGAAGGTGTGTTAGCAATGGCATTTGCTAATTGCTGGGGCGACGGCTGCCGAGACTGTGCACTTTTTTAGCACTAGCTCCTGGGTCTTCTTCGCTCCCAGAAGTCTCCCCTGGCATATTAGCTCTCACAGTCAATCCCGCTTCTGACACCCTGTCATGGTTTGTGTTCATTCATTGACAAGCGTGGAGCAACCAAATAGCTTTTAATTTTGCATCCCAAGACTCTTAAAGCACATAACATGCTCCTGCTAAACCTATCACATTAAAACATCTCTGCTGTATAAACAGATGATGCCACATCCACCTTGCCCATTTGTGTTTCCACCTCCATCTCTAAGAATTTCTTCTTTTTCCCCCTTTTCTCGTCCGGTCCGTAGCACCGCGTCACACCAAATATGTCAATTCTGTGATTTGCATAGCCATATGTGGTGTATTAGGGCGGGCTCAGGGCTGAAATTCATGAGGAATGGGCTCAGCACAGAAGTAAGGCGAGTTGGGATAGAAGAGGAGGGAAGTGCATACAGGTGCGCTTGGGAGGTGCATACAGGTGCGCTGCACAGGTTTTTATAAATTGTCTTTTCTTTTGCAATCGTGAAATGAATACGTTCCGGTTCGCACTCTTTTATAAATGAGGCCCCAGGTCATTCAGATTGTAATCAGGTACTCATCAGTGTTGAGGGAACTGCAGCCAGATAACAATAGGATTTCCATGACCCATTACAGAGCTGTTATGGTAACAAAGAAGATTAGTTTCAGGTGAAACAGTGTAAAACAAAAACAGAACAGGCTATTATCAAGAGATAAATAAATATCTGAGTTCCCAGACTCTTGGACGAGATGTCCAGATGATTCAACTGAAACATGTTCTAGAATGGATCAATCTTGGACAAATGAGGGATTATACCAACTTTATTTCTTATTGTTGTGATCTTATTGTTGGGAAATCCTCCTGAGAGAAGCTGGAGGATTTCCCAATCCTCCAGCAGGCTCTACTGCGCTGTGACAGTTTGTTACCATGGTTACAGCGCTGAAAAGAATTCTAGTGTTGACTTCTATTAGATTTGAATAGTATCTGGTTTGGGTCTCACGCAGAGCCTGCTGATAGGACAAGGACAGGAGCAGCTTTTCCTACTTTCAGAGATTCTTCTGTGTGGGAGGGGCCAAATGATCCTTCTAACTTTCTAACTCTTTGTTTATGTGAACGCAGTTCTTCATTGTACCAGGAGGAGGCGCTTTGGCCTAATGACATTCTGTTTTAACGGCGTTGCAACATCAAGTACAGACTTCAGAGAATTCATGGTCAAGTCGACAGATTGGTCACTTACCTTATCATTTCTTTGAGCTTTTTTTCCAGATGACACTGGAAGCTGAATAACCTGAGGAGCTGAAGCGAGGCACACAAAGGACCCGGACAAATGAGGAGCAGCGGGAAGTATACAACATTAAAATATCAAGAGAAGTACAAAAGCACAAAAACTCAGACTCATTCCAGTTCATTCTGTCACATGGTCATGCTGTGTGAGTGTCTGTGCGTTTACTGCAGATGAAGTGCAGGTGTGTCTCGTCTGCAGCGCTGTGAGAAGCTGGCCACACCCCCAGACACGCCCCCCCCAGCCACACCCCTCAGGCTGGAGGCCACTCCCCTCAGGCGGGAGGCCACTCCCCTCAGGCGGGAGGCCTCTCCCCTCAGGCAGGAGGCCACTCCCCTCAGGACCAGAACCTCTCTCCACAAGAACAGTTTCTTTCCCTCTGCTGTTGGACTCATGAACACTTCTTAAACTCTGTCACTTTAACCACCATTAATCTCTGTTCACTTTCTGAACTACATCTGTACATTTATCTGTAAATGTTGTGTACATAGTAAGCCTATTTTTATTCTTATCCTATTGCAGATTTGAATTGTTTCTTTGATGCATGCCCTTTTTGATTTTATATGTGTTGTTTTATCATTGTTCATTGTTTTATGTTGCACCCAATCACCAAAGCAAGTTCCCTATTGGCAATGGCAATAAAACTTTTCTGATTCTGAGTTTGATTCTGATTCTGATTAGCACAGGTTCGATCCCACCAAAGTCATAATCAGATGAACATGACAACCGCTCACATGTGCTCATGTTTTGGGGTAATCAGTGCCGGTTACTATATTTGTGGAACAAGCCCATATTTGATCTTGGCAGTCAAGTTAGTTCATCTATCTGTGAAATCATGACTTTCAGAATCTGATGACCTCACATTGAGGTATATGGACTAAGAGCACATTTGTCAGAGGATGACAGTGCCAGAGCGAGCGTGTCCTTCCTCTCACTCTGCCCCGCTCCAGCTGCAGATGAGACACCTCCTCCTGACCAATCCCGTGTTTTGAGCGGCGGCCTCACACTGAATGTGCAGATGTGGAGCTGCACTCGTAGGACCACACTGAGATGACCGCATGCAGGTGGTCCATCTTCCCACAGGTCACACGAGCGACACAGTCCCTCTTCAGCCTTTTCCAGATCCACATATGTGAACTGGTGGGGCAAACTCCCATGAACCCTCGAGCACCCGATAAAGAGTATAAGACCACATTGCTCCTCCTGAATCCAAGGTTCTATCATTGGTCGGATTCTCTCCTCCAGTAGTCTGGAGGAGACCTTACTGGGGAGACTGAGAAGCGTGAGCCCTCTGTGGGAAATCACCCTCCAGTCCAGAGGTATTTTATGTGCTACTTACACTTTTATTTGAGCATTTTTTTGCTTATGTATCAATAGTTTTGTACTTCAGTAAGACAGTTCCCTTCTTCTTCCAGCACTGACCTAAGTGCGGCCACCTCAGTGTGGTCTTCAGAGTGCAGCTCTGGGACCACACATTTATACTATTGGAGTGCAGAGGGGGAGTTAGAGCGCGGTGAATGGATGACGTCGGGAGGCTGGCGCCGGCATGTCTGGGACTGGCGCCTTAGATCAACACAGCTGGGCTGGGATAGGACACGCAGCTGGCCCGGGCCTGCATTCCTCTGCAAACACGATTGTGAGAAACGGCCAAAATAAGAGTGAAGAGGAGCAAGAACGGGACGTGCTTTGAAGTGCACTAAAAGAGAGTCCTTTTCACTTCTGCGGCGCGGAACCTACGTCTTTACGCACACAGACTGATCATAGTGCAACACCCTGTCCTGTTTAGATCCTTCTCCCAGTCCCACTTATTTAGACAATGTCCAGTAGTAGAAAATAACAAAGTACAAAACCACTTTACTTAAAGAAACAGTATGCAACTTTTTGGAGGTGGAAAGCCAACTCAATAATTCCATGAAAATGGAAAGATAAAATCACACTTCTAAACATTCTCCACGGAAATATACATGTTTTATGCTCCACTGTGTAAAAGGAACAACATCTCTATGGAAACAAGCAGAAGAGGGCTCCTCCAGGCAAGTACGAGTCAGGTTTGTAAAGATGCAAGCCTGGTCCCGGTAAGAAGTGCAATAAAAACAACCAAAATGAAAAAAAAGAAAAACATGCTTTTGTTTAAATCTATTTCTTTGGCACTTTGGTTTTTCAAAGTTGTAAGTGTGTTCTATAAATAAACCTTGATATTTATATTTAGGCTAACGTGTACAATGTAAAATGTTTAGGTATCTATACTTTACTGAAGTCCTTTTACTCAGCCACTCCCATCACGTACATGACACACAGAGCATCAGGTGGCGCTGGACTGTCCACGTCAGTGTGGCATTAACAGTATTTTCGGGTAGGAGTGTGTCAATAAACACAAGCAGAATGAAAGGGACGTGGCCTTTCCTCTGAAGATGTGAACAGATTTCCCTCCTTTTTTTTCTTCCCCCCCTTTTTTTTAAAGAATAAACAAAGCGTGTCTAAGAATAATTCAAATACACTGAATCAGCTGAATATCAAAACAAACATTCATGGCACATTTAAGTTAAATAAAAGGTCCAAAGTCTATTCAAATTGTCCATTTCCAAATTTATTCAGATTTTTTACAGTTGTCTGATGTCTGTTCCTTGATCGTTGGTGATGTTTGTGTAATTTTTTTTTTTGTGATGGCCTTTTTTCTAGCTGCCAAATATATGTTTGAAATGTATCCATTCATTGTGTCCATGGCAGGAGTTTTGAGGCCCAGATACATAGTTCTAAAATTGAGAGGGATGGAAATGTCCAAAAAAGTCTGCAGAGCAATGTCAATTTCAGTCCAATATTTTTGGACATGTGATAGTGGTTTACCTGCTGACGCCACCGTTTCTCCAACAGCACTTCGACTAATTAACTAAATATAAAAACTAATTTTGTGGTCATCCACTGGGATGTACACACATTTTCCCACTCTTCGTCAATCAAAACAAGATTTTCTCATCTTTCCCATTTGTTTTTAATATTTAGTAGAGGACAGTGTCTCTAGACTGGCAGACCAGGGTGGTGGTCCCTCTGTTCAAGAAGGAGGGCCGGAGGGTATGTTCCAACTACAGAGGGATCACACTCCTCAGCCTTCCATAAGGTCTATTGCAGGTCCTGGAGAGGAGAATCTGACCAATAGTTTGTATGGACAGAATCTAGGCACAGTCAGGGGTCGGAGGTGTTCGGTTTGGGTACCACAGGATCTCCTCTCTGCTGTTTGTAGATCATGCTGTCCTAGGGAGGTGTTTTGGGCATGTCCCACCGGGAAGAGGCCCAGGGGAAGACCCAGGGAATGCTGGAGGGACCACGTCTCTCGGCTGGCCTGGGAACGCCTCAGGAGGAAGTGTCTGGGATTGGGGAGGTCTGGGAGTTCAAAAATATATATGGACGAAATATGTTCACATTAAAAAGAGAAAACAAACTTCTCATTAAAACGTGAAAATATTTGCATATTAACTGAAAATAATGTTTATGCCAGACTGACAGTTCTACACTTCCATTATTTGCAATCGTAATTTAAAACCACTTTGGAAAACATGTACAAAAACCTCAAAGTGAGTGATCGCAAAGAAGAAAGTACTTTTTATATAGTTTGAGGGGCTTTGTTTAGTACGTTCATGGTGACATCCTGCGTAAAGTCCCAGCTTTGAGGAAAAAATATATACACATGAAAGTCAATGGAAATGTTTTGGAATTGTTACTGTTAACCAAAGATCAACTCTGCTCAAAAGCTGTGTTTTACTACTTAAAGTTATTATTAACATGAATAATGTGGTTGAATCACCATTCATGCATCTATATTAAAAGTTCAACTGGGGAGATTCGACATTTCTGCGTGAGCACAGACATATAATGAGCTTAGACACTTCTTGAATAGGATTAAATGTTGAATAGAGGATTTTGCGACTAATCTGAGTCTCATTTCCTCTGGGTGTGGACAGCTGAGTAGTTCTCCCACATGTCAATCATTCCCTGCGTGCTACTGCACACCTGCAGCCTCGTTCCCATAGCAGCACGTTTCCCTGGCTGCACATGCGTGGTTGATATGCCGGTGTGTGTTTAGCGAGTTCCTTCAGTGTAGCTCCATGCTTCGGACCGCTAAGTACAAAAATTGCTGAGGGACGACAGAGAAAGACTGTGTTTGAGTTCAGAAGAGACAGAAATCTGTGATCCGTCGTGATAATAAACAAACGCACATGTAGCAGGGAAAGGTTGGCCCCTCTCAGAAAGAACATGAGGGTGGGGGGTGAGTGTGCGCATGCACATTTAAAGAAAAAAGAACAGTCGCTGAACTCTCAAATCTGCAAAAAATCCTCTATTCAACCTTTAAGAAACTGAACAAGCACACGCGCTGACTCGCCCTCATTGTCTGTGTTATCTAAGAACTAAACAGAGGGTGACACATTGGACATGTGACGCCGCCGTGCATAACCAATGCAAATGAACACAATTCTCAGTCAAATTTGCGGCTCCACCGCACAGAGACCATAGCACTTAGAATATTTGTTTTTATTGTTTTTGATGCCCCACTCCTGAAAATGATTGTAACCAAATTTAAAGTTGGTTGGGCAAACGCCAAAGGAGAAGTTCGTAAAAGTGTAAAAATTTGGTAATTTTATTGATTTGTCAATTTTCCCATTGGGATAACATTGGAGGTTTCTTTTCATCACTACGGCTACGCAGTACAATTATGTCTTCGGCCACTGATACTTTTTTGATCAAGATGCCAAAATATAATTTTATGCAAAATGTCATGTATTTTGGAAAAAAATATATTGTTTATAGGCCACTCTAAAGACCAAATAGTTCAAATTCTGCACATACAACATAAAACATTTTGATCACTTGAAGCCCTGAAAATGATTCACACAAAATTTTAGGTTGGTCGGGCAAAGGCTCTAGAAGGAGTTTGTTAAAGTGTGAAGCGTAAAAATGTGGAAATTTGAGAGATTTAGCTATCTTTTCATTAAGATAACATTAGATGTGTACTTAGCGCAAGCGGTTATCATCCCCATATAAAGCGCTTGTTTAGTACTTTGCACGCACTTTCACACAAGCTTCGCCCGTTTACAATGGTAATGTTCAATTTTCCTACAACTAATCAGTACGCAGGGGACGTGCATGAGTGCTTTAGTGAGTGTTTGGAAGCCAGCGAGCACTGCTTTGCACGGCCTTACGGACCTAATAGGCCTCTCGCCAACTTGCGGCGCTCAGGCCTAATTACACACTCTTATTTACAGTAAGTGGCAGTTATATGGACAGAAAATATTGCACCAGGGATCATTGACATTATGTCCCAGTATTGCACATGATTCTGAAGCTGAATGACACATGTTCAGGGCTAACAGTGTTTGTTGTAGAGTGTGACAGCAGCAGAAGGAAAGACCTGTGAAACGTCCTTCACACAGCGAGGGTGGATCGGTCACTGAAACTGCTCTATAGAGTGTCTGCAGGGGGCGACACTCATGGTCCATTATAGATGTGAGTTTAGCCAGGACTCTTCTGTCCCCCACCTCCTGCACCAAGTCCAGAGCACAGCCCAGGACGGCGCTTTGTCCAGCTTCTTCCTCTCCCTCTCTGTGATGCTGCTGCTCCAGCAGACCACACCTACAGGAGCTGATGCCACCACAGAGTCAGAGATGGTCTTCAGGAGTGGCCCTGTCAGGAGTGGCCCTGTCACTCCAAAAGACCTGAGTCTCCTCAGGGGGTAGATCCCACTCTGGCTCTTCCTGTACAGTCTGTGTTATGAGTCCAGTCCAGTTTGTGGTTCAGATGAACACCAGGTACTTGTATGAGTCACTCTCTCAATGTCCCGTCCCTGGATGTTCACTGGTGAGGGGGGCGTGGAGGTCCACCACCCTCGTCTTTCCCGCAATGATGAGGAGGTGGTTCTGCTGACACCAGTCCACAAAGTCCTGAGCTAGTCCAATCGACCCAAAGCAGAGGAGAAGGAAATCTCTGACTTGAAAGACAAGTCTCTACCCTGCAAGATAACATGGCAAAACTAACAAGCCAGGTTTGCATCCTGACTGAACAAATGGATGACCGGGAGACTTGTAATTGCAGAGGCAATATGCGGATTGTCGGTATTCCAGATACAAATGAAGGGAAAAGACTTCCGGTCATGGTGGAGCTTTGAGCAGACGCACCTCTCACTGCTAATGCAAACTTGGCTTTAAAATCATCATCGTTTGACCCACCAAATCTCAAAGAGGAAGAACAAAAGATAAACAGGGAAGGGAAGGGACTCAAGTTTGGTAAAACTACGGGACCAAAGCAAACAAAGCTGACAGCCCAAGGTCCCTTTGGAAAACAGCCCTCATCACTAATGACGCTAACAAGGCTAACATGGCTAACAAACCCAAAGCGGAGCGCCGCAGTCCCTCCCGGACCAGATGGTGATTTTTGCGACTCCATTGCATTGGAAGGGGGAGAGAATTATACAACTCATCAGTTATTGCTCATGATGGCCTAACTTGAGGCTTGTGGGCGTGATAGAAGGAGAAAAAGGAAAGGATACATATATATACATAAAAACTCTTCCTCACCCTCCGCGGGTGGTCTCTCTATTTCTCACAGATTTTTTGCTGTTGCTGCTCAATATGAACTCAAATTTTTTATCGTTAACGCTTAGTGAGAATAAACTCTTCATGTAGTGAATGAAAGTAGGTCATAGTGTTTGTCTTCTGTCACATTAGTGTGGACGACAGTCACATTAGTGTGGACACAGTCACATTAGTGTGGACACAGTCACATTAGTGTGGACACAGTCACATAAGTGTGGACACAGTCACATAAGTGTGGACACAGTCACATTAGTGTGTCACAGTCACATTAGTGTGGACACAGTCACATTAGTGTGGACACAGTCACATTAGTGTGGACACAGTCACATTAGTGTGGACACAGTCACATAAGTGTGGACACAGTCACATTAGTGTGGACACAGTCACATTAGTGTGTTCACAGTCACATTAGTGTAGACACAGTCACATTAGTGTGGCCACAGTCACATTAGTGTGTCACAGTCACATTAGTGTGTCACAGTCACATTAGTGTGGACACAGTCACATTAGTGTGTCACAGTCACATTAGTGTGGTCACAGTCACATTAGTGTGTCACAGTCACATTAGTGTGTCACAGTCACATTAGTGTGTCACAGTCACATTAGTGTGGACACAGTCACATTAGTGTGTCACAGTCACATTAGTGTGGACACAGTCACATTAGTGTGTTCACAGTCACATTAGTGTGGACACAGTCACATTAGTGTGTTCACAGTCACATTAGTGTGTCACAGTCACATTAGTGTGTTCACGGTCACATTAGTGTGTTCACGGTCACATTAGTGTGTTCACAGTCACATTAGTGTGTTCACAGTCACTTTAGTGTGGACACAGTCACATTAGTGTGTTCACAGTCACATTAGTGTGTCAAATCAAATCAAATCAATTTATTTTTGTAAGGCCCAAAATCACAACAACAGTTGCCTCTGAGGGCCACAGGGAGAAATGAATCAACAATGTCTGTGGTGGCGATGGAGTCAGACAATGTCTGTGGTGGCGAGGGAGTCAGACAATGTCTGTGGTGGCGAGGGACGATGTCCCAGGGTCCTCTGTCCTTAGACTCTCCTTCTCGGCCAGGAAAAACTACAAAAAAAACCTCTTTGGGAAAAAAGCGTAGAAACCTGGATGAGTTCCAGTGAAGGAGAGATCCGACTCTCACAGACGGACAGACGGACACAAGGAGACTGGAGCTGGACCCACTCTTCAGGCAGATGAGGGACCGACTGAGGCGAACTGGACCCACTCTTCAGGCAGATGAGGGACCAACTGAGGCGAACTGGACCCACTCTTCAGGCAGATGAGGGACCGTCGGAGTCGAGCTGGACCCACTCTTCAGGCAGATGAGGGACCGTCGGAGGCGAGCTGGACCCACTCCTCAGGCAGATGAGGGACCGTCGGGGGCGAGCTGGACCCACTCCTCAGGCAGATGAGGGACCGTCCACACAGGGCAGGGACCACTTCACCAGGGGAGGGGCATCTGGGTCCACAGGTCCTCAGGAGTGAAAGAAAGAAAAAGAAGGCGGTGAACAGTTTGCAAGTGGAATCAAAAAATAAATATTGTTTGATAGCATAAGTAGTCAGAAGAAGAAGAGGATAGTGCTTAAGCTGTCATACTTCCCTCAGCATAATTACTCCTAGGGCAGCGTAGCTAAAGCTGTGGGTTTATGTTTCTGTTCCTAACTAGTCTGACCATAAGCGATTTCGAAGAGGAACGTTTTAAGCCTGGACTTAAATGAAGAGACTGTGTCAGCATATTTAACATGGGTCGGGAGCTGATTCCATAACACAGGAGCTTGGTAGCTAAACGCTCTACCTCCTACAGTAATTTTAGAGACTCTTGGCACCACCAGAAGGCCGGCATTCTGAGAGCGAAGAGCTCTGTTTGGATGATATGGTTCTATAGCATCTTTGAGGTAGGATGGGGCCATGTCATTTATGGCTTTGTAGGTCAAGAGTAGAATTTTGAATTTGATTCTAAACTCGACAGGGAGCCAGTGAAGAGACTTCAGCACCGGCGTAATGTGCTCTCTTCTTTTTGTTCCTGTTAGTAATCTTGCTGCTGCATTTTGAACCAGTTGAAAGCTTTTTATGGAGCTTTTAGGACACGCTGCAAGCAGGGAGTTACAGTAGTCTAATCTAGTTGTTACAAATGCATGGATAAGTTTTTCGGCATCACTTTTAGGCAGGATTCTTCTGATTTTGGCGATGTTGCGCAAATGGAAATAGGCTGTTTTACAAGCTTGATTTATATGAGCTTTAAATGAGAGCTCCTGGTCAAATAAGACTCCAAGGTTTCTTACAGTAGAACTGGAGGCTACACTGACATTGTCCAGTGTGACTATCTGCTCAGATAGAGCATCTCGTAGATGCTTAGGGCCAAGCACAATGACCTCGGTTTTTTCAGGGTTAAGAAGCAGGTAGTTTAGTGTCATCCAGGTTTTTATCTCCTTCACACAAGTACTAAGTCTGTCTACTTGATCGCTCTGATCAGGTTTCATTGATAAATACAGCTGAGTGTCGTCTGCATAGCAGTGGAAGTTAATGTCATGCTTTCTGATAATGTTGCCTAATGGCAGCATATAAAGAGTAAACAGAATTGGACCGAGTACCGAACCCTGTGGCACACCGTAAATTACTTTAGAGCAAGGTGAGGAGCTCTGGTTTACATTAACAAATTGGTACCTATCAGATAGATAGGATTTAAACCAGCTGAGGGCTGTTCCTCCAACACCTACATCACATTCTAACCTCTGCAGTAGAATGTTGTGGTCAATGGTGTCAAACGCTGCGCTGAGGTCCAACAGAACCAGGATTGAGACCAGTCCATCGTCAGCGGCTAATAACAAATCATTTGTG
Organism: Eucyclogobius newberryi; assembly: GCF_026437365.1. NCBI lineage: Eukaryota > Metazoa > Chordata > Actinopteri > Gobiiformes > Gobiidae > Eucyclogobius > Eucyclogobius newberryi. The sequence goes on along the minus strand of NW_027315846.1, from coordinate 28,069,043 downwards.
ACTTTAACTAGTGCAGTTTCAGTGCTGTGGTGGGCTCTGAACCCTGACTGGAAAACTTCAAATAAGTTATTATCCTGCAGGTGGCGACAAAGCTGTTTTACTACAACTTTTTCAAGGATTTTAGAGACGAAGGGAAGATTTGAAATAGGTCTGTAGTTTACCAATAGGTCGGGATCTAGATTAGGCTTTTTCAGAAGAGGTTTAATGACGTCATGTTTGAAGGACTGTGGAACATAGCCACTTTGGAGTGAAGTATTTATTATATTAAGAATAGGGTCTATAATTAGGGGGAGAATGTCTTTGAGGAGTCTGCTTGGAATGGGGTCTAGGACACAAGTTGAGCTTTTAGAGGACATAATGGCTGAAGTTATCTCTGCTTGATCAACAGCTGTGAACCTTTCTAGGTTTACAGGTGGATTTATATGGGACGTTAGATTTACAGCTTGGGCTAGTTCAAGGCTAATAGCGGGGGTAATTTCATCTAATTTATCTCTGATTGTTTTTATTTTATTATTAAAAGATAGGAGGAAATCATCAGAGCTAAGTGTAGCTGGGATTGAGGGCTCTACTGCACTGTGACAGTTTGTTAGCCTAGCTACAGTGCTGAAAAGGAATTTAGTGTTACTTTTGTTGACTTCTATTAGATTTGAATAATATCTGGTTTGGGCCTTACGCAGAGCCTGCTTATAGGACAGCAGGCAACTTTTCCATGCTTTTAGGGATTCTTCGGTGTGAGAGCGACGAAATAATCCCTCTAACTTTCTAACTTTTTGTTTATGTGAACGCAGTTCTTGGTTGTACCATGGGGAGGCGCGCTTTGGCCTAATGACCTTCTGTTTTAACGGCGCGACAACGTCAAGAGCAGACTTCAGAGAATTCATGGTCAAGTCGACACATTGATCACTTAAACTGGGACTAAAACTGTTCTCAGCAGGATCACATGACATGTCACTGAATATTGGCTCTATTATTTCTTTGAATTTTGAGATAGATTTTTCAGATATTGTCCTTTTCATTATAACTTTATTTTGTGGGACTGGATGATCTTTAAGAATAAACTGAAAGGTAATTAGGAAATGATCTGACAATATAGGGTTTTGAGGGAGGACAATGAGGTCACTAATCTCTGTTCCATACGTTAGGACAAGATCCAGAGTGTTCTTGTGAGTGTGAGTCGGTTTATTTACATTCTGAGTGAAACCAATGCTGTCTAACAAGGCGCTGAAGGCATTACTGAGAGCGTCATCACTCATGTTCACGTGGATATTAAACTCTCCAGCTATAACTGTTTTATCCCAGGCTAACACTAAGTTTGATATAAAGTCAGAAAACTCTGTTAAAAACTCTGAGTAGGGACCACAGTCACATGAGTGTGTTCACAGTCACATTAGTGTGTCACAGTCACATTAGTGTGTTAACAGTCACATTAGTGTGTTCACAGTCACATTAGTGTGTCACAGTCACATTAGTGTGTCACAGTCACATTAGTGTGGTCACAGTCACATTAGTGTGGTCACAGTCACATTAGTGTGGACACAGTCACATTAGTGTGTCACAGTCACATTAGTGTGTTCACAGTCACATTAGTGTGTCACAGTCACATTAGTGTGTCACAGTCACATTAGTGTGGTCACAGTCACATTAGTGTGGTCACAGTCACATTAGTGTGGACACAGTCACATTAGTGTGGTCACAGTCACATTAGTGTGTTCACAGTCACATTAGTGTGTCACAGTCACATTAGTGTGTCACAGTCACATTAGTGTGGACACAGTCACATTAGTGTGGACACAGTCACATTAGTGTGGTCACAGTCACATTAGTGTGTTCACAGTCACATTAGTGTGTCACAGTCACATTAGTGTGTCACAGTCACATTAGTGTGTCACAGTCACATTAGTGTGGTCACAGTCACATTAGTGTGTCACAGTCACATTAGTGTGTCACAGTCACATTAGTGTGGACACAGTCACATTAGTGTGTCTCAGTCACATTAGTGTGGACACAGTCACATTAGTGTGGTCACAGTCACATTAGTGTGTCACAGTCACATTAGTGTGTCACAGTCACATTAGTGTGGACACAGTCACATTAGTGTGTCTCAGTCACATTAGTGTGTTCACAGTCACATTAGTGTGGACACAGTCACATTAGTGTGTCACAGTCACATTAGTGTGTTCACAGTCACATTAGTGTGTCACAGTCACATTAGTGATAGAAATACATCTCAATGGAGGATCATAAATTCACATCTTTGGAGGGAATTCTGTGGGAAAAATGTGTCCTATTCTTTGCAACACCAGATATTGTGTGTGTGTGTGTGTGTGTGTGTCAGGAGCAGGACCACGCCCCTTCCTGCAGCTACACTATTTAAGCATCCAGATCACATACACCTGCGTTCATGATTTTCGTGCCTCCCTACCACCCTCTTTTAATTGTAAAAAAATATTCAAATTTATCTCCTAGATGGGGGTATCGAAGCCCGGAGCCTACAGCCCTCATCGCCAGAAGCCCCAAAACACCATCAACTTCTGTACATTTGTGTTGTTCATGTTTCTCGTCTGCCAATAAACACTTTGCATCGTAGCTGGGGACGTGGTCCTTGCAAGTGAAGGGATGTAGATAACCCATTACAGGGCTGTTAGGATACAAAGAGGGTAGTGAGCAGGGCTTACTCAGAGTAGGATAAATATCTGAATTCGCGGTCTTAATTCGCAGATTGAGAATGAGTCCAGATGATACAACTGAAGCTTTGTCAACAATGGAACTCTCCTGGACAAATGAGGGATTACACCGACAAAAACAATGGACATTTATAAAAATGAGAACTGGATTTTTAATCTGAATTTAAACATGGACACATTTAACAGACACTCACACAGAGGGGGCCCCATACGATGGGGGACATGTGCCTGACTGATTTTATTTCTTTTTTACTTTTTTTCATTTCACTTTCTGGTCTGTTTGTTAATTTTGGTTTGTATATATTTAAACATCAAAAGAACATGTTTAAAAAAGTGAGTAAATCAGTCTTTAAGCCTAAGTTCATCACGTCTGTCCCACCATGCACCACCACATTGCCCAACTTGTCCCAGTTTGACTAATCTTTTAGGTTGTCACCTAAACTGATCAGTCTTATCTAGGGAAAACAACACGGCCATGAAGAGCGCATGCACTGACCCTTCACCCACATGTACATCATTGACTTCATTATCGCTGTTTGTTTGTCTTGATAGTGCTTCATCATTGCTCCAGTTTTCCCACAAGAATATGTGCACTACACTTTTAATCACTTTACACTTTACTCTACGCCTTTAGCCACATACAAGGAACCATAGACCCGAAGAACCATTATATAGTGTTAAACAATCAAACAGACATCTTATAATGTTTCTCTGACTGCTTATTCCAGAGGAGCTAATGTGTTCTCCTCTCAAGTGTCCATGAACTACAGAGTTGGTCGCACAATCAGATTTTTACTCAAGTATAGAAGTATTCACTGTAGAAAGGACGTAGATACTTTAACTCAAACCAAAAATGGTATTTTTGTATTCTCATTGCGTTTTTTAGTTAGAGGTTTGTCCAGAAAAATAATAATTCTTCAGTGGTATTTATTATTGTGCCACTAAATATAATAATAATAATAATAATAATAATAATAATAATAATAATAATAATAATAATAATAATAATATGGCTGCCCCAAATAAATTGTCTGTTTGCTGTAACCCGAGTCAAAATTTTTCAAGTGAGTCGGACGGTAGGTAAATTCTTATTTTTTTTACTTTGAAGGCAAAAAAAAGATCAAAATTTTGCCATTTTTGGAGTCGGAGTGACCACCAGGGGTCAGGCTTCAACAGTCCAGGGGTCGGGCTTCAACAGTCCAGGGGTCAGGCTTCAACAGTCCAGGGGTCAGGCTTCAACAGTCCAGGGGTCAGGCTTCAACAGTCCAATGGTCAGGCTTCAACAGTCCAGGGGTCGGGCTTCAACAGTCCAGGGGTCGGGCTACAACAGCCCAGGGGTCAGGCTTCAACAGTCCAAGGATCAGGCTTCAACAGTCCAGGGGTCAGACTTCAACAGTCCAGGGGTCGAGCTTCAACAGTCCAGGGGTCAGCCTTCAACAGTCCAGGGGTCAGGCTTCAACAGTCCAGAGGTCGAGCTTCAACAGTCCAGGGGTCAGGCTTCATGTCACGGGTTTGTTTTTAGCTTCTGTGAAAAAAAAATGATGGCGCAGTCAAAAAATTAGAGTGGTGATTTTTATTCCCACAGAGTCCCAAAAACAGTGGCAGAATATTCAAAGTGGAAAAAAACAAGGTATTTACAGGATCCAAAAAAAAACTTACAGCAGCTCCAATAACCAGGACTCACAACAAACGTGCTCTCCTCGGCTCTCTTTCCACAACAATGAGCAGAGCTCCTTTTTAAACCCTTAGCCCCTCCCCTGGGCAAACCAATTTACCAAGGATAGGGGTTAAACACAAAAATAACTTAAACACAAACCCCCAAAATCATACTGTCCCTTTAACTTGCACTGAAATCTACCTTTCCCTCCATACCGCTCAGACATTAATAACACAAGAAACAGTAATGAATAACAAAACACACATTGCAATCTAAATGGTCGAGTCCTCTGGTCATGTGACCAGACCAAGCGTGGCAACTAGCGCTTTTAAACTGCGCCTCGGCGTTGTCTCTGGTTGGCCCACCGGACAGAAGGCAGCAGCAGCAGCAGGTGAGTGTGGTGCGTAGGCGCCGAGTGTGCACCCTCGAACGCTTTACAGCGGGGAAAAGTGTCCGGGCAGTGGGGAAACAGTTCAGGGAAGTGAAGGTTCATGATTCAACTAACTGAGCGCACCATGCTCCGTGCGCGGCACTCTCGGGCCGTGAGAGAGCCGGGAACGCACACCGGGGAGAAGAGATGACGGGGCGGTTAGGGCGCACCGTCACAATATCCCCCTCCTCCACGAGGTTGACGATATGCGGCAACCTGGAGAGGTAGTCTGCCACCACGTTGGTCTTGCCAGCTCGATGGCGAATCTGGAACTGGAACGGCACCAGAGGTACCAGCGGGTGAGGCGACTGTTGTGGTCCTTCATAGAGTTCATCCACGTCAGCGCACGATGGTCCGTCTCCAAGTCAAACTCTCTCCCAAGCAGGTAGTACCTCAAGCTCTCCAGGGCCCACTTGATGGCCAGGCCCTCCCTCTCCACAGTAGAGTACCTGGTTTCACGTGGCAGCATCTTGCGACTCAAGTAAAGGACGGGTCTTTCTTCTCCAGGCCCCCCTTGGGCCAGGACTGCCCCCAGTCCCACTGCAGAGGCATCCGTCTGTACAAGGAACCTCTTGGTGAAGTCAGGACTCCTCAGCACTGGTGAAGAGCACAGGCAGGTCTTAAGGGTCCGAAACGCGATCTCGCAGTCCTCTGTCCAAATAACAGGGTTTCTCTGATCGTTCGCCGTCAGAGCCGTCAGAGGAGCTGTGATGGTGGCAAACTGCGGGACAAATCTTCTGTACCAGCCAGCCAAGCCCAAGAAGGACCTCACCTCCTACTTGTGGGCGCAGGCAGCTGCGGACGGCTTCGACCTTGTCCACCTGTGGTCAGACCTTACCTCGTCCCAGCCGGTAGCCTAGGTATTTTGCCTCTTCCTTGGTCCATTGACACTTTCAGGGATTCAGTGTCAGGCCTGCTTGCTGAATCTTGCCAAGGACTCTGTCCAGATGCTGCAGATGCTGCTCCCAGGTGTCACTGAAAATGACCACATCGTCCAGGTAGGCAGCACTGCAGTCTTCACACCCCCGCAGGACACTGTCCATCAGCCTCTGGAAGGTGGCTGGGGCTCCATGGAGACCGAAAGGCATCACTGTGAACTGGAAGAGGCCGGCAGGTGTCTGGAAAGCGGTGTAGGGGCGACTTGCTTCTTCCAGGGGCACCTGCCAGTAGCCCTTGCAGAGATCAAGGGTAGTGATGAACCTCGCTCGGCCTATCTTCTCCAGGAGTTCATCGATCCGAGGCATCAGGTAGGCGTCGAACTCAGACATCGTGTTGAGCTCCCGGAAGTCAATGCAGATACGCAGAGAGCCGTCCTTCTTGACCACGATGACCACGGGGCTGCAACACTCAGACTGCGATGGCTCGATCACCCCCATGCGCTGCATTTCCTCCATCTCCTTCAGAAGCTCTCCTATCAGATGTTGAGGCACCCAGTATGACCGCTGGCGAATTGGCCCTTTGTCCTTAAGGCGGATGACATGTTCGACTTGGCTGGTCTTCCCCGGGTTGGCCGCAAACAGTTTGTAGACTTTTTGGAAAACTTTGCTCAGCTGACTGGCTTGGGCAGCAGACAGATGGGGGATTGCCGGTTCCGCAGACTGGTTGAGGTCAGCGAAGGTAGAGTCCTCTTCCCCCTCACTGTCCACCTCAGTCACTAGAAGGGACACCACGGGAACTGGAACTGGAGACTCCTTCCACTCCTTCAGCAGGTTCACATGGTAGGTCTGCTTTGTCCTTTTTCTTGTCCGGATTGTCATCACCGGGCCCATCTTCCGGAGAACTTTGTATGGGCCCTGCCACTTTGCAAGCAACTTGCTGTTAGCAGACGGCAGAAGAAGCAGGACTTTCTGGCCGGGCTGGAACGCTCGATGTTTGGCGTGCTTGTCGTACCACGCCTTCTGGGACTGCTGGGCCTTATGCAGGTTGACCTCTGCTTCGTCGCGGTACTAGGCAAGCCGCTCCCTCATTTCCAGCACGAACTGGACCACACTGCGATCACAAGTGGTGGTAGCTGGGGCCTTCCAGGTCTTCAGCAGCAGATCCAATGGCCCCTGGACATCCCAGCCATACAGCAGCTCAAACGGGGAGAAACCAGTCGATGCTTGCGGAACCTCTATGTAGGCGAAGAGCAGGTAGGGCAACCACTTGTCCCAGTCTCTTCCGGTATCAGCCACAAATTTCCGCAGCATTTTCTTCAAGGTCTGATTGAAGCGCTCGACCGGGCCATCCGTCTGAGGATGGTACGGGGTGGTCTTGATTGGCGTAATCCCAAGCTGCCGGTGGAAGAGCTGCATGAGTCTGGAGGTGAAGTTTGTCCCCTGGTCGGTCACACGCCAACCCTGGAAAACAACTGCACACGACAACGCAGCACAGCAGGGGCAGTGACGGTGTGCAAGGGAAAAGCCTAGGGGAACCGTGTAGCATAGTCACAGAGTACCAGAATGTACTGGTGGCCCCCACTACTTCACACTAATGGCCCAACAATGTCCATAGCTACGCGCCGGAATCGGGTGGTGATCACAGGCAGCGGTTGGAGGTATGCCCTGTCTGATTGGTGAACATATGCGGTTTTCTGACAAGTGGGGCAAGTTTTGCAGTAATTTTGCACATCTGTGTACATGGAAGGCCAGTAAAACCGGGCAGCTATTCGTAAATAAGTCTTGTTACGACCAAGATGACCAGCCCAAGGCAAAGTGTGTGCCAGGTGCAGTATCATCTTTCGACAAGACATAGGGACCACGAGGCGCTTGACACCGTCACCCACTTCATACAATACATCATTCTCCAGATTATAGCAGTCTTAGTCCCCCTTTGCCATATTCAGCCCCACAACCACTTTGGCAAACACTGGTTTTAAAGATTCATCCTCCCTCTGCAAAGCCCCAATGTCTTTTGGTACCCCCCACGTGTCCTTTGTCAGCTCCTCTTTACAGTCTGGTTCCCTGCTTTTCAGCCCTTTTTCAGACTTCCTACGACCTTTTGTGCCTCCCTCAAACCAGCTACTGTCCAGCGTTGTGAAAGGTTCAGGATCTGGCTCCTTTTCTGGAGTGGGTGTCACCCCTGCTCTGGCCTGGGCACGAGTAATCACAGCACCTGACAATCCTCTAGTAACCAGACAGTCTTTGGCCCCTTCTTCCATCAGTAAATCCAGAAGCACTGGTAGGTCCCACCCCAAGATTGCAGCTACAGGCAACCTTTCCACTACCCCCACAAATAAGGTTGCTCATCCACCACCAAAGTGAGCTAGGGTAGGAATGCCTCTCACCATGCACACAACAAATGTCTTTCTGCCGGCAATAATCCACCAGGCCCGTTGGCACTAAATCCCTTCGGACCAGAGTCAAAAAGCTGCCAGAATCTACCAGGGCAATCACGGATTCACCATTAATAGTGACCTCCTTGAAACGCTGCTGCCTTCTTACAGCACCTACGTCTTCAGCACGGGGTGTGTAACAAGCACCAGTGAGTTTTGCTTTCCTGAGGGGGCAGAGAGAAGCTTTGTGCCCTGTCTGCTGACAGTAAAAACAGATAAGCTCCTTACCAGGTCCACGATGACTGGATGCCAGGCCAGGGTCTCCCAGTGCATGTTGATTGGTTCTGGTTACTGGTCGGTTGATGCGACGATTGCTGACGGCCGGAACCACCTTCATGAGCAGCTGGGCCTCCACGGCGCGCGTTGAGATACTGCGGCGCTAGCTTGGCTGCCGCTAACCCCTCGGTTGGTTCGTGTTCCTTCACCCAGGTGCGGATGTCTGCAGGGAAGACTCGGAGAAGCTGTTGTAAAATGATCTGCTCACCGATCTGCTCCTTCGTGTGTTGCTCCGGCCGAACCCACCGCCGGTAGAGTGCCTTTAATCGGTGGTAGGCCTCAGTGGGGTTCTCGCCGGAATTGTCATGAACTGGAACTGCTGACGATAAGTCTCCGGTGAGACATCAAACTTTGTCAGGAGGGTGGCCTTCAGTGAGCCCTCTCGTCGTCCACTGCTGTGTAAGCCTCTAGCGCCTTGCCAGAGAGTAGAGGCACCAGGCGACACGCCACTCACACTCCGGCCAAGCCTACGTCCTGGTAATCCGTTCAAAGCGTAGTAAATAGTTCTCAATATCCTCCCCTGGAATTGGGGTCCCCATAGGGTCTGCCCTCAGTTCTGGGAGGTTCTGCACCACTGCTAACATGAAACCCAGAATCCTGCATGGCAGAACTGCTGGTGTCGGCAAATCCAACCTCCGGCTCACAGTCGATCCCTCAGATGGCGATGTGACCATGGATGGTGCTGGGCTAAGGGCTGGCAATGTCCTCGTCTGTCCCTCGAGGAAACACCTCATGAGAGTCAGCAGCTCCCCTCCTGCACCTTGTTCTGCATGTTGGGCTGGAGCAGCAGCGCCTGCTTCACCCTCGTCGTCTGTGGCCCAGGCTCCGTCCTCAGCTGCAAAGTCTTGTGCCATCTCCTGCTTTTGAGAGCGCAGTCCTGTACGTCGTCTCGGGAACTGATAACGCCTTTGTTGACTGTCCATCTCACTTCTGACACCAAATGTCACGGGTTTGTTTTTAGCTTTCATCGATTACGCGTCATTTTATCTCCTGTCAAGTCCCGCGCGTCAAAAAGCGGATTCGGCTGCGCATTTTTTGTGCGGGACGGGCGCGTGGATGCGGCGCGAGTCCAAAGATCACCGGCTCCACCACGAGTGGCACGCACCGCCACGAGCCGCACGCGGCTCCGCTTCTCCTCCGCTGCACCGGCGTTTCCACGTCCGATCACCGGCTCCACCACGAGCGGCACGCACCACCACGAGCCGCACGCACCACGAGCGAGCGGCACCGCTTCTCCTCCGCTGCACCGGCGTTTCCACGTCCGATCACCGGCTCCACCACGAGCGGCACGCACCGCCACGAGCCGCACGCGGCTCCGCTTCTCCGCTGCACCGGCGTTTCCACGCCCGAACACCGGCTCCGCGCTCCCGCACCCGCCGCCCCGGAGGTCTGTACCTGGGCGAAGGTGTGGCCCCAGCCCGCCACAGGAGCAGACACGGAGAGCGGGGCACCGGCTCCACCCGGAAAAAAGCAGCCCCATACAACCAAGGTACAGCCCCGTTTCTCTGCTTTCCCCCGCTCCACAGACGGGGGCGATCTGGTCACAAAACTGGACTCAAATGCGTCTTGATTGGGCTAGAGCAACGCCGGCGTCTGGTATGTGGACTGCCGCTTCTGTCCCAACGTCTTTGTTTTGTTAGTCGTTTCCATTGTTTTGTTTTGTTCCCGCGTCTCTGTGTTGTCTTCTGTCTACATCCCTGTTCCTTAACTTCATTGGACATTACTGCACCGTCCATCACTCATCTCCTCCCTCACTCCTGGACTATCTACTGCCCTAGCCGCCAGCTAACAGCTGGCTTAACACCTGCTGAGGTCCGTCATGGTATCGCGGGGCCTCCCTGCCGTGCAGACAAGGTCTGGGGCAACCAACGCCACTCACTCCACCAGCTTCAACACCCGGTCCACTGCTGCTTTTTCACAACTCTCTGCCCACCAGCTTCTAGTTAACCAGCTTCTAGCCACCGCCAACATTCTAACTGGATTACTCTCATCTGCTGCTACATTCCATCTCCTCCTCGGACTATCACTCCCGCGCCTCCAGGCCACCGCTCCACCAACTTCTCGCCTACTCACCAACACCGCTGCTGACCTTCACCTCCTCAACCATAACCACCGTCTCCCAGCTGCTGCTGCCTCTGCAGCTAGCTCAGCTGGGATCCTTCGCCGGCCCCGCTACATCCACCGGGGCTCTGGTCTCTCCCATAACCAACACTCCAACGACGGCTCACCTATCCCCTCACTCTGGACTAGTTTTCGCCCCCCCGTCACCCCCACCTGCCGCACTGCCAACCTCAGCAACCTCCGCCCCCCCACCCCTGCGCCCCCATCCATCTCCGCGCCCCCATCCATCTCCACGCCCCCATCCATCTCCCTTGCACTGCTGAACTGCCGCTCCCTATCCAACAAATCACCTGTTATATCTGAACTGCTACTGGACAATAACATTGATCTGCTTCTCCTCTGTGAAACATGGCAACAGCCCCTGGACTTCTATGCTCTCAACCAAGCCACTCCCTCCAACTACACTTACACTGGCAAACCCCGCCTCTCCGGGCGTGGGGGAGGTCTTGCTGTTATTCATAAAAAATCTACATCCATCACTGAACTGAACCTCAACCTTCCATCCATCTCATCATTTGAATACCTCGCCTTCTCCCTCCCAACTCTATCACCGCTATCCTGATCTATCGTCCCCCAAAGCCCCACCCCTCTTTCCTCACTGAATTGTCTGAACTCCTCACCATCGCATCCTCTCTCTCTGCCCGCCTCCTACTCACTGGTGACTTCAACATCCACATTGACTGCCCCAACGCCCCACTGACATCCGACTTCCTCTCTCTCCTGGACTGCTTCCATCTCACCCAACACATTGACTTCCCCACCCATACCAAAGGCCACACTCTGGACTTAGTCTGTTCCTCTCTCCTACCCATATCTAAGCCCCACCCCCTCCCCTTCCCTCTCTCTGATCATCTCTGCATCCTTTTCTCCGCCCCCCTACCCTCGCCCCACAACCCCAAAAAACGCACCATCACCTACCACAATATCAAGTCAGTCAACCCCCTCACGCTCTCCCAGCTCATATCCTCTGCTTTCCCCCCTGACTCCCCCCCTCTTCCCCCGACGACTATGCTGTCATGCTCAACACCACCCTCTCCGACTCCCTTGACTCCCTAGCCCCCTGGAAAACCTCCTCCGTCTCATACATCAACCCCGCCCCCTGGTACACCCCTGAACTCCGCACCATGAAGCAGACTGGCCGCCAACTCGAACGACTCCTCAAAAGAACCCGCCTCACCGTCCACGCCGAAGCTTTCAAATTACACATCTCCTCCTAACGTGACGCTCTCCAAGCCGCCAAATCTGCCCACCTCTCCACCCTCATCAACAGCTCCCACCGGAGCCCTCGCACCCTGTTCTCCACCGTCAACAAGCTGCTCCAGCCACCGTACATCACTCCACCCTCCTCCCCTGACCTCTGCAACTCTTTCCTCCTTGCCTTCAATGACAAAATTTCCAAAATCAACAGCTCCATGACTGCTGTCTCCATTAACTCCATCACCACCCGCACCCCTGCCCCCCCCTCTCCCTGACCACCCACCCTTCCCTCCCCTCACCACCTTCTCCTCTGTTAACTCCTCTCATATCATAGACCTCATCACCGCTTCCAAAACCACCACCTGCTCTCTCGACCCCCTCCCAACGACTCTAACCAAGGCATGCCTCCCTGCTCTCATCCCCCATCTCACCACCCTCTTCAACCAGTCTTTATCCCTCGGCCATGTTCCTTCCATCTACAAACTGGCCTCCATCACCCCCATCCTCAAAAAACCCACCCTAGACTCCGCCAACCTCTCCAACTACCGCCCCATCTCCAACCTGCCGTTCCTCTCAAAAACGCTGGAACGCATCGTCGCCTCCCAACTTCACACCCACCTCCAGTCAAACAACCTCTATGAACCCCTCCAATCTGGCTTCCGCCCACTTCACAGCACTGAAACAGCCCTGGTCAAAGTACTCAACGATCTCCTCACCTCTGCAGACTCCGGGGCCCTCAACATCCTGTTACTACTAGACCTCAGCGCAGCCTTTGACACTATAAACCATTCCATCCTCCTACAAAGGCTGCGCCAACTGGGTGTTGAGGGCTCTGCACTTGACTGGCTCACATCCTGCCTCACCAACAGGCAAGAGTTCATTTTCCTCTCCGGTCACTCATCCACCCTCTCCCCAGTAACGCAGGGGGTCCCCCAGGGCTCAGTCCTCGGCCCCCTCCTCTTCATCTGCTACATCTTCCCCCTTGGTCACATCCTCCGCCAACTCAACCTGGACTTTCACTGCTACGCTGACGACACCCAGATATACCTCACCACCAAATCCACCCAAAACCCTCCCCTCAGCCACATCGAAACCTGCATCTCTACAATAAAATCATGGCTCACTCTCAACTTCCTCAAACTGAACAGTGACAAAACAGAGCTCCTCCTCATTGGCACCAAATCCACTCTCAATAAAACTGGTCCCTTTTCACTCAGCATCGACACCTCGACCATCACCCCCTCTACCCTGGTACGCAATCTCGGTGTCATCATGGACCCCACCCTCTTCTTCACTCCCCATGTCAGCCACATCATCAAGACCTCATACTTCCACCTCCGCCGCATCGCCAAAATCCGACACTGCCTCACCCTCCCCGCTGCTGAATCCCTCATCCAGGCCATCATCTCCTCCCGCCTCGACTACTGCACCTCCCTCCTCACTGGCATCTCCTCCCATTCCCTCCATAGACTCCAAATGGTCCAAAACTTCGCTGCCCACCTGCCCTCACCCACACCCGGTCCCGTGATCACATCAATCCCATTCTCCGCTCTCTTCATTGGCTCCCCATCAAGCAGCGCATAAACTTTAAAATACTCCTCCTCACCTTCAAAGCTCTTCACCAACTTGCCCCCCCCTACCTGTCTGACCTCCTCATCCCCCACCGCCCCTCCCGAGCCCTCCGCTCCTCCTCCTCTCTCACCCTGACTGCACCAACATCCCGACTCAAAACTTTTGGCGACAGAGCATTCTCCCGAACAGCACCCCGACTTTGGAACTCCCTCCCCCAACCTGTCCGCCACTCTCCCTCACTCACAACATTCAAATCCCACCTAAAAACATACCTCTTCACCCAAGCCTATGACCTCCCCTACCCCTAGCCTCCTCTATCCCATTGCCTACTCTTCTACCCCCTGTTACATCCCCATCTTTTTCTTTCTACTTCTTCTGTCTTGTTCATTTTATCTGTATATTAATGTGTATTGTACGTGTTGTCCCCCCCTGTCTGTAAATACCCCCCTTTTTTTATATATGTTCAGCGTCTTTGGGTCACTGAAAAGCGCTATATAAATAAAAGTTATTATTATTATTATTATTATTATTATGTGAAAAAAAAATGATGGCGCAGTCGAAAAAATTTGAGTGGTGATTTTTATTCCCACAGAGTCCCAAAAACAGTGGCAGAATATTCAAAGTGGAAAAAACAAGGTATTTACAGGATCCAAAAAAAAACTTACAGCAGCTACAATAACCAGGTCTCACAACAAACATGCTCTCCTCAGCTCTCTTTCCACAACAGAGAGCAGAGCTCCTTTTTAAACCCTTAGCCCCTCCCCTGGGCAAACCAATTTACCAAGGATAGGGGTTAAACACAAAAATAACTTAATCAACACAAACCCCCAAAATCATATTGTCCCTTTAACTTGCACTGAAGTCTACATAGCCCTCCATACCGCTCAGACATTAATAACACAAGAAACAGTAATGAATAACAAAACACACATTGCAATCTAAATGGTCGAGTCCTCTGGTCATGTGACCAGACCAAGCGCGGCAACTAGCGCTTTTAAACTGCGCCTCGGCATTGTCTCTGGTTGGCCCACCGGACAGAAGGCAGCAGCAACAGCAGCAGCAGCAGGTGAGTGTGGTGCGTAGGCGCCGAGTGTGCACCCTCGAACGCTTTACAGCGGGGAAAAGTGTCCGGGCAGTGGGGAAACAGTTCAGGGAAGTGAAGGTTCATGATTCAACTAACTGGGCGCTCCGCAAATACGAAGAGCGCATCACACACGCGCTCCAAGCGCGCTCCGTGCGCGGCACTCTCGGGCCGTGAGAGTCGGGAACGCACGCCGGGGAGAAGAGATGACGGGGCTGTTAGGGCGCACCGTCACACTTCAACAGTCCAGGGGTCGGGCTTCAACAGTCCAGGGGTCAGGCTTCAACAGTCCAGGGGTCAGGCTTCAACAGTCCAGGGGTCAGGCTAGTCCAGGGGTCAGGCTTCAACAGTCCAGGGGTCGGGCTTCAACAGTCCAGGGGTCAGGCTAGTCCAGGGGTCGGGCTTCAACAGTCCAGGGGTCAGGCTTCAACAGTCCAGGGGTCAGGCTTCAACAGTCCAGGGGTCAGGCTTCAACAGTCCAGGGGTCAGGCTTCAACAGTCCAGGGGTCAGGCTTCAACTGTCGGGAGACTAAATCTCACAATTTTAAGAGATGTCTCGATCGACCTTTTGTACGCCGCTATCCTTTATTTTGCTAGCGAAGGCGAGCGGGGGGAACATGCGGGGGACTTGGGCGCCGCCATGTTTGTTGTGATGACGCTGCTGGGCGTGTTTCAATCCCAGAATGCATTGCGTAAGTCAAATTTCACACCCTGATAGATTGTGACATTACTATGGAGAGGTCAGTGGCGCCAACAGAGGCAAACCAACTTGAAAAAGGCAATATAATCAATATAATCATCAATGCGCGTTCTGTTTTGTTACAGACGCATGTGGAGGACTGAATGTGAAGACGCACATGTGATGCGCGGTGCGTTATCAGTCCTTTGGGATGAAAGACAGGTTTACCATCCATCCATCCATCCATCCATTTTCTACCGCTTGTTCCCTTTCGGGGTCGCGGGTGACTGGAGCCTATCCCAGTGACTTCGGGCCTTAGGCGGGGTACACCCTGGACAGTGGCCAACTTGTCGCAGGGCCAACACAGAGACATAGACATTACAGACAGTTCACGCTCACATTCATTCACTAGGGCCAATTTAGAGTCACCAATTTTGCCTAAAGACTGGTTTATCAACGTGATAAAAAATATTCGACACAGCGGTTTTAGGAAAGACCGGTCGGTGAGTCGGCGAAATAGTTGGAAAAACAAACGTTTTTGATGTTTTTCAACAAAATGCTGATATTTTTTTTTTCAGTCGGCTAGTTTCATACCGGGTCGGTCGGGTTACGGCAAACAGACATATTAATTTGCTCAGCCTAATCCATACTACTTATATAACGCTTTTCAGGACACAATGACTGGGAATCACTGGGTACCTCACAATACAATACACGAGTCATAGCTCACAATACTGATAATATCACAATATGGCGATACTGTGATTATCGATATAATTGTCTATTCTAACTCACGATACACAGTTTGTTTTATATGGTCATGTTTTTCTTGAGAAAGAGCACGTCCAGTAGTGAGAGCACTGAGGATATCTCCTGCGCTTGAGAAGACGCTCTGAGCTGCGACACTGGGCCAGCTCGGACAGGAGAGGGAACTCGAGTTGTTGAGATTTCCACATCAACAGTTGATCTTCATTGAACAACACAGAATGAATATCTTGCCGACTCAACTTTTGCTCGGGTCTGATCGTAAAGTGCAGGAATATTTTCGGCAAAGTTTTTCTGAAAGGGTATGTCCAAAATTGGCTCTAAAATTTACAGCAAAAAGCGGAACCCCTCGTTCTCCACCTCGCTGTAGAGAGTCGATCACACATCTAAACAGCGATCCCAACTTCTGGTCATGGCTGTGCAGTTAGACAACGCACCCACTTCTCTGCTGCACAATGTGGCTTTAAAATTATCTTTTGACATGCCTAATTCCAAAGAAAAATAGCTAGGGATGCGTAAACATGGAAGGCACAGGTCTGGTAACACTACGGGATCAAAACAGACCGCATCGCAAGCTAACAGAGCTAACGAGGCTAACATGGCTAACATGGCTAACGAGGCTAATGAGGCTTACATGGCTAGCAAGCCTGAGGCGGCCGGAGAAACGCAGTTCTTCCCCGCCTTCTGACGGCCCAGATAAAGATTCTCACGACTTCTTTGCATCAGAAGGGGGTGAGAATATAACTAATCATCAGTAATTGCTCATGATGTACGAAATAAGATGCAAAATGCAGCGTGATATGTGTGTTTCAGATCATGCGGATGATCTCCAGACAGTAAGGGCCCAGATGGAGGCGCTGTGGGCCAGATGGAGGCGCTGTGGGCCAGATGGAGGCGCTGTGGCCCAGATGGAAGCGCTGTGGGCCAGATGGAGGCGCTGTGGGCCAGATGGAGGCGTTGTGGACCAGATGGAGGCGCTGTGGGCCAGATGGAGGTGCTGTGGGCCAGATGGAGGCGCTGTGTGTGGGCCAGATGGAGGCGCTGTGGGCCAGATGGAGGGGGTGTGGGCCACATGGAGGCGCTGTGGGCCACATGGAGGCGCTGTGGCCAGGGTGACCATGCTGGAGTGGGAGAACAACAATATGAAAAAATATAGCCGCAAGCGGCAATGATCGGCCCTCGCCACACCGCCGCCACGCCGCAAGAGGAGGGGGCGCTAACGCGCCCCAATTGTCCTTTTATTACACCTACTGCTGAATCTGTGACGCTGTCACATCTTCTCCCCTTTGTTTTACCATCAAAAAGCAATTTTATTTTGAACTCTTGGCAAAATGTGCGGCTTTGCCGCACAGACACCGTGACTCTTTGAATAAAAATGTGGATAACTTTTGATGGTCCACACCTGAAGATGAGTCTCACCAAATTTCACGTTGATAGGGCTGACGCCCTGGGAGGAGTTCGTGAAAGTCTAAGGTGTAAACATGTTCTGGCGATTTCCCCATTGGAATAACGTGGGAGGTTTCGGTCATCGCTACGGCAACGCCATAACAATTATGACATGGGTCTCATTGACTTTTTTGATGGGGCCAAAATTGAGTTGTGTGTCAAATTTCATATAATTTCGCAAAACTAAACATTTAACCTCCATATAAAATCTGTAGGGGGCGCTGTGGCGCCAAATTAATTTATTTCACCTCAAGTAGGTTTAGGGCAGAGAGTTTAACAACTGATTCTAATTTGACGCAATTCGGACTTTATCTGCGCAAATGGCAGAAATGTTAAATTTGGGAGATTTCTGAAATTCTAGCTACAGTTTGCAGCTTCGCCGCACAGAGACCGTGACAGGTATCAATGTAATTTGAATAACTTTTGATGTCCCACTCCTCAGTAGCATTTTCACCAAATTTCAGCTTTTTGGAGCCAACGCCCTGGGAGGAGTTCGTAAAAGTACGACGTTTGGAAAAACTCCCGAGTCATGCTTAACCATTTTTGAAGCAATATGGCCAACATTTGGTTGGGCGGACGGCGTTGCCGTAATAATATTTTTTACTTCTCTTGTCACCATCTACCTCTGTGCCAAATTTCATGATTCTACGATCAGATTTTTTTTGGGTCATTTCCTATCATTTTTGGTACATTTGGGGGCGCTGACGCGCCATTTTTTTTTATTTTAGAAAAGGGAAATAGCCAGAATTTAGAGAGGCACGATTTTTAGAGGTGTGCAAATTTTTGTGACTTTTCGTCAATGTTCACTGGGTGAAAAATAGGGGGGTTGGTCCCGAGAAGAAGAATATTCCGATGCGAAAACAATGTTTCCCATTTTTCAAATATCATAAACTATACATTTTCGGAAAGCGCTCGCGCTTTCCTACCTCATGGTTTGGGTCCCTGGTCACTGAAGGGTACTTTCGTTAATTTTGAGTGGGCTCTGCCCACTTTGTGTTTTTGGCCCTCTATACAGTAATAATGTTCAATTTTTGCATTACATGCTTATATGCACGGAACATGCAAGAGATGGGGAACGTATTCGTGAGCTACTTAGCGCAAATGAGTGCTTTAAATGGGGATGACGACCGCGTCATCCCAATGTAAAGTACTCGTTTAGTGCGCACTTTTGCACGGGCTTCGCCCTTTTACAACGGAAATGTTCCATTTTCCTACTACTAATTAGTATGCACGGGACGTGCGTGAGTGAAGGAGTGCGTTAGTGAGTGTTTGGAAGTGGGCGAGCGCTTTGCGCTCGATTTCGTGCGCACTACGTGCGCACTTTCGCAGCCGTGCTTCGCACGGCCTTACGAGATTAACAGGCCTCTCGCCAGCTTGTGGCGCTCGGGCCTAATAAGCTCCTGGATTTGGAGTCCAGATCACGTGGTTCTAACCTGAGGCTTGTGGGAGGAGAAGAAGAAGAAGAAGGAGAAGAAGGAGGAGAAGAAGGAGAAGGAGAAGAAGGAGAGGAAACAGAAAGCTTTTTGGAGAAGATTATTCCTGAGCTCCTTGATGACTCAGGAGTTAAAGTCTCTCCTGTCACAATAGAAAGAGCACATCACCATGGCAACCAAGACCAGCAGCTGATAAACCACGAGGCCTGAAAATGATGTTTCTTAAAGATCGTGTGAAGGAACGTGTCATGAAGGCTGCAAGGGTTAAAGGAGACCTCCAGGGTTAAAGGAGACCTCCAGGGTTAAAGGAGACCTCAAGGGTTAAAGGAGACCTCCAGGGTTAAAGGAGACCTCCAGTACAAGCGCGTCTTCTTTGTTCCAGATATTCCATACAAGGTTCATCAACAAAGGCAAAAGTTCCACCACATCTGTGACGAACTCAGGAGGAAACTGAGACATGGGTTCTCTTTCCCCGAGACTCTTCTGACTTTAGAAGGTAAAAAACACGTGCTCAGAACACCAGGTGAAGCAGAGGTGCTCCTCAGAACACCAGGATACATTTCTGTTCATTTTAAGAGACTGATGACTGATGTATTTGTGTTTCACATCAGACTTTCTGCTCCATGTTGGCGTCTGCTTTAGGACATAAACTCTGTGACTAAATACATCGACTCATCCATGTGCCAAATGTGGGGGATTAGAAAATGCTTGCAGAGTGCAGCGGGGGGCGTGGTGAGCCAGGGGGCGTGGTGAGCCAGGGAGGTTATATATCCAGTTCTTTCTGAGGATTGGTGTCAGGAGTGACAGGGGAGTTTTTGGGGCCCTTCATTAGGATTGGACTTCCCTCTACAAGGCCTGTTTCCAGCATGAACCCTTTTGTTTCCTTTTTGACCCTTTCAGTGGTTTTGTGTTCTTATGGTTCTTGTGTGTTTGTTGTTCTCAATCAGATTAAAATGATTACAAGTAGCATCCGTCAATCAAGGACTGGACTAACATTTTACTGGTCGTACATAAAATGGAAAAAATTACATTTGGACAAATGTATTTGTTGCATGTCTGCTGCTTTTATTTTGTGTCTGCTCTCTCTGTGGTTATGTTTCTTTATCTCTGTGTTCGTTTTCTATGTTCTTTAATATATAAGAAATAATAACATTTAAATGTAAACAGCGATCACATTTGTGATTGCTTTTTGCCCTTGCAGAAGGAGGTGGCAGCTTTGCCCGGCAAACTGTGTTTAAGGCTAGGTTTGTCGGCTTTGTGCCAACTACAACCCTGGCGTTCTCAGAGCTCAGGATGATGCCACGAGAGGTGGCTGTGCATGTTGGTCGTGATTCCCCCATGTGTTTCCCGTGTACCAAACCTTTGCAAAGCAGTCGCATATCACAAAGTCCTTGTCGAGCTTTGTTCCATCTGTGCTGCTATAGAAGACCAAGTGAGTCCATAGGTTCGTCTTTTAACATGTTCCTCTCACTTTTGTTTTCCTCATTTGCCATTTCCGTGTCCGTGTACGACTTCTTCTTCCGCCCACAACCAATCTCGCCCTGTGCGCCCCCTAGCTAACTCCAAAGAAGTGTCTCAACAAAGGAACGATGAATAAAGCAATTTATAGTGACTTTTTGCAACATTAAGAGATCCATACTTAATGAGAACGCATCGAGAATCGATCACAGTAGTAAATCTCACAAGATATTGCCATATCGATTTAGGATGTGGTGTTTAAAGTGAATAAACACTGGTAACAATGCCTTAATAATGATGGTTATAATTTTTGTTGTTGGGCTAGTTCAGAAAGATTCTAGACGCGAGTAAGTTGGAGACAGAAATTAAGTTTTGCTGGTACCATATTGAGTCGACATGGACATAAGAATGGCCATTCACTAATTTACAATCGAGATCAGAGATATGTACATCATCATATTGTTAAATGCAAATGCAAAGTGCAATGTCAGTAATCCATATGAATGAAATCATCCAGGTAAGAAAGTTCTTTAGTCCCAAGCGTGTTTCACGCCGAATCGCAATGTGCATTGTGGTTGCAACTGTCAATTAAGCAGAAGGAAGTGGAAGGAAGGGCAGTACATGTGTGTATGTGTGTGTATGTGTGTGTGTGTGTGTGTGTGCGCGAGTGTGTGTGTGTGTGTGTGTGCGTGCGTGTGTGTGTATGTGTATGTGTGTGTGTGTGTGTGTGTATGTGTGCGCGTGTCTGTGTGTGTGTGTGTGTGTGTGTGTGTGTATGTGTGCGCGTGTCTGTGTGTGTGTGTGTGTGTGTGTGTGCGTGCGTGTGTGTGTATGTGTGTGTGTGTGTGTGTGTATGTGTGCGCGTGTCTGTGTGTGTGTGTGTGTGTGTGTGTGCGTGCGTGTGTGTGTATGTGTGTGTGTGTGTGTGTGTGTGTATGTGTGCGCGTGTCTGTGTGTGTGTGTGTGTGTGTGTGTATGTGTGCGCGTGTCTGTGTGTGTGTGTGTGTGTATGTGTGCGCGTGTCTGTGTGTGTGTGTGTGTGTGTGTGTATGTGTGCGCGTGTCTGTGTGTGTGTGTGTGTGTATGTGTGCGTAACCACAGGCAGCGGTGCAATTGAGAAAGTTCTTGGGCAAAGTAAAGTGTGGCTCCAAGAGCCTTGTTGTTCTAGTAGCGTCCGTGCTTGAAGTGAGACTTTAGGCTGCCTAAAGTTCAGTTCCGAGTGTCCACCTGGGTCACAGTTCCTCTCGCCCCGACAGGAGCCAAACACACTTCACTTTGCATTATTCATTCACTCTACACATGGTGATGATAAGTCACTGTAGCCACAGCTGCGCTGGAGCAGACTGACGGAAGCCAGGCTGCCAATCCAAACTGTCTGTGGCAGCTCTGAAACCCTCCCAGTCTGTGATGTAGCTCCTCCCAGTCTGTGATGTAGCTCCTCTCAGTCTGTGATGTAGCTCCTCCCAGTCTGTAATGTCCAAACACACACGTAGCTCCTCCTCCTCTGCATCATTGGAGAAAACTTACATATTGCACCTTTAAGTAATAAACTGCCTCATTTCACCTGAGGAGCAGCAAATGGGCCACTCTCTGTGGCCCATTTGTGGACCCTCACCCACTGTTTGAGAACCACTGCTTTAAAGGTACTTTAAAATACACAAATGCAGAGTACAGCTTCAAATAGGCCTAATATTAGAGGGCTATGGGCCGGTCCGGGCCGTTGCAGATCATATTACTGCAATGTGATGAGCTAGAGACCTGCGTGGGACGGCCCATGGGACGTTCTTTAAATAAATAAGCTGAATCACATACGTCACTCACTGAATCACATACATTTTTATGTGTTTAGTTTATTTTCAATAGGGAGCTTAGAGGGAACAGTGCCCAACACACAAGCAAGCTGAATCCTACATGGCCGGATCATGGCCTCACCCCCCCTTACCAGAGTCAGTGGATCTGACAGATGACCATTGATCTTAATTCTTGATTTTGGACCATCGTAAAGAGCCCCAATATTTTTTTTATAATTATATATTCGATTTTGAATTTGTTTAGCACTTTGAATAAATAAGTCCAGCTACAGAATCAAAAGCCTTCTCAGTGTCTAAACTAATTATTACAGCTTTGTTTTGTTGTTTTTGTATCCTGTCTGATCTTTGTGGATTCAGTTTGGGAGGATTTGTTCCATTCTTTTGGACATAATTGAGGTGAATAAACGATAGTCCACATTCAGAATAGAAATAGTCTCTATGAGGCACAGTCCAGTCGCTCCTTCTCTTCTTTTTGGTCTCAGGGACATGACAGGAGGGGGATTAAGTTTCCAAAAGGAAAGGAGTAAGTGTGTTTTTAGAGCTTTATATCACTCTGGGGTGTGTTTTTAGAGCTTTATACCACTCTGAGGTGTGTGTTTAGAGCTTTGTATCACTCTGAGGTGTGTCTTTAGAGCTTTATACCACTCTGAGGTGTGTGTTTTAGAGCTTAATATCACTCTGAGGTGTGTGTTTAGAGCTTTATACCACTCTGAGGTGAACCCATCGCTCCTGGAGATTTATTGTTCTTTAATCTTTTGATTGGGCCTTGTATTTCGAAAACTGTTATTCAGCTCCTGATTTTTTATTTTGTTCTTCTGTCATCACAGGCAAATAGACGGTGTCCAGAAGGGAATTTATATAATTTGCTTTATCATCTGAAATTTAAAATAAAAGCATTTTTATAACAGGATTCAAATGTTGATTGAATTTGGTCTTGTTTGGTTAAGATTTTATCACTTTGCCTGTCCTGTATTTTAAAAATTGTTCTTTCAGCTTGTTGTTTTTTAAGTTTCCAAGATATTAATTTAGAAAATGTTGATCCATTCTCATAATATCTTTGTTTAGTAAAGAGCATTTTCTTAACTATTCTTTGTAAAGTCAGTCGTTAATTTCTCCTCCTAGCTTTTTAATTTCTTGTAGCAATTCAGGACACCCCTTTTTGGCACGCTATCCTCCAACAATTAAATTTTTTCTTGTAGATCTTTTAGGTTTTTCCCCCTTTGTTACTCTTTTCCTCCTCCTTGAACCGTCACCTCAATGTGGTGGTTTGGGTGCCAGAATGATCCCAGGAGCTATGTTGTCGGGGGTTTAAACCCATGGTAGGGCCTCCCAAGGCAAACAGGATCCTAGGGGATTGGTCGGACTAGTTCAGAAGCCCCTTTTGAACAAAAAAATCAAGGCCAGTTACGTCGCCCGGATTGGCGTTACCGGCCTCGGGTGGCCTGGCCTTTCCTCGCAGTGCCCAGCCTAAACAAGTGACGTGGGACCGTCCTCTCGTGGGCCCACCACCTGCAGGATGCTCCTAAGGGTCTGGTGCAGAGAGATCTGGGAGGCAGTCAACAGCAGCGGCCTCGACGACCAGATCTTCGGACACAGAAACTAACTCTGGGGACATGGAACGTCACCTCGCTGGGGGGAAAGAGCCTAAGCTTGTGCTGGAGGTTCAGCAGTACCGATTAGATAGATAGATAGTCGGCCTCACCTCCATGTACAGTTTGGGCTCTGGAACCCATCTCCTGGAGAGTGGCTGGACGCTCCACTTCTCTGGTGTTGTCCGTGGGGAGAGGCGGGGGGCTGGTGTGGGCTTATTGTCTTGGACACTCGGGTGAAGAGAGGGGCGGAGCTGTCAACTTATCACCACCTGGTGGTGAGTTGGAGCCGCTGGCGGAGGAGGAAGCCGGACAGACTTGGCAGACCCAAGCGCATTGTGAGGATCTGTTGGGAACGTCTTGCAGAGCCCTCTGTCAGTAGGGTCTTCAACTCACACCTCCGGAAGAGCTTCTCCAATATCCTGGGGGAGGCTGGGGACATTGAGTCCGAGTGGACCATGTTCTCGACCTCGATTGTCAATGCACCGGCTCAAAGCTGTGGTTGCAAGGTCTCCGGTGCCTGTCGTGGCGGCAACCCCCGAACTCGGTGGTGGACACCGGAAGTAAGGGATGCCGTCAGACTGAAGAAGGAGGCCTATCAGGCCACTCTGGCTTGTAGGACTCCTGAGGCCGTTGACGGGTACTGGTGGCCCAGGCGTGTCTAAGCGCATTGATCTATCATGATATAGTTCCCTATATGTGTTCAAACTACAGAGGGATCACACTCTTAAGCCTACCCGGTAAGGTCTATTCCAGGTACTGGAGAGGAGAATCTGACCAATAGTCGAACCTCGGATTCAGGAAGAGCAGAGTGTTTTTTTTTTGCAGCTCTATACTCTCATCGGGTGCTCGAGGGTTCATGGGGTTTGCTCAACCAGTCCACATGTGCTTCATGGATCTGGAGAACACCCGTGTCCCTCGGGGTGTCCTTTGGAGAGTGCTTCGGGAGTACGGGGTCTGGGGCCCTTTGCTCAGGGCTGTCCGGTCCCTGTATGGCCGGAGCAGGAGCTGTGTTCATTGCCGGCAGTAAGTCATCTGCTGTTTGCAGACGATGTTGTCCTGATGGCTCCATCAAACCCGGACCTGCAACATGCACTGGGACGGTTTGAGCCGAGTGTGAAGAGTGTCTGGGATGAGAATCAGCTCCTCCAAATCCGAGGCCATGGTTCAAAATCGGAAAAGATAAGATAAGATAAGATATTCCTTTATTGTCCCACATGGGGACTTGTCCTCTCCAGGTGGGTGGGGAGTCCTTGTCCTCTCCTGGTGGGTGGGGTGTCCTTGCCCCAAGTGGAGGAGTTCAAGTATCTTGGGGTCTTGTTCACGAGTGATGAAGGATGGAGTGTGAGATTGACAGTTGGATCGGTGCAGCGGCTGCAGTGATGCAGTCGCTGTATCGGACAGTTGTGGTGAAGAAGGACTGGATATTTGACCTCATTAATTTCCCACAAATCCAATCTCCCACATTTGGCACATGGATGAGTCGATGTATTTAGTCACAGAGTTTATGTCCTAAAGCAGACGCCAACATGGAGCAGAAAGTCTGATGTTGAAAATAAATAAATCATGTCATTAGTCTCTTGAAGAAATGTATCTAAATCTGCTCTTAAAACACATAACTTTGCATTGGGTTTCAACAACTTGTGTTTGTAATTATATTTGTGCTTATCTAGTATATAGTATAGTTTGTTTTCCATGATTTATGCATTTGAAGCACTTTGGGCATAAATGTTGGGTATGTTAGATGGATTCAGGCCTTTGTTTAATAAGAAGTAGTTTGTTTAAGTCATGTTGGTGCTCAAGTCGAACCAGGAAGTTCAATTTTAAAGTTTATAAAACGATCAAACGGGACAAAGAGGCAAAATGTTTATCTGAGGACTTCTTCCATGCAGCATCCCGGGCCAATCAGCGCTGGGGATGCTCTGTGTCTGGCCCAATCCCGGCTCTGCGCGAGGCAGTGGGCGTGTCCGTGAGCTTCGCTTATAAAGACCCACTGCACGCGCTTCTGACAGACACACGCGCAGCCGCCGAACACACAGGACATACAGGACGTATAGGACGCATAGGACGCACAGGACGTACACTCTCCCGTCCTCTCCCGTGGGAACATGAAAGCGCTGAGCCCCGTGCGCGCCGTGCGGAGCTGCTACCGGTCCGTGTGCTGCGTGTCGGAGCAGAGCCTGAGCATCAGCCGCAGCAGCCGGAGCTCCGGGGCCAGCTCCGGGGCCAGCCCCGGGGCCAGCCCTGGGGCCAGCTCCGGGGCCAGCCCCGGGGCCAGCTCCGGGGCCGCGCTGTGTGACATGAACGACTGTTACTCCCGGCTCAAGGCGCTGGTGCCCAGCATCCCGCAGGACACGTCCGTGAGCCCGGTGGAAATCCTGCAGCACGTCATTGACTACATCTGTGACCTGCAGGTCGCACTGGACGCGGAGGACACGCTGCGGGTCAAGCAGGTCAAGCAGGTGAAGCGTCAACCAATTTCAAACCAAAGATCACTCTCTGTTGGTTCAGAAAAGTCCTCCTGTTGCTCAGGACAGAGTGTGGACAATACGTAACTTATGTTCACTTTCACCGGCAGCGAAGCGGAACGCTAATGTTTTAAATCTTGAAGGAAAAAAAAGGAACAATTCTGAAATTCAAGTGTAAAATATTCTATTCTTTGAAAATATACAGTTTCTAGTCTCAGAAATAGTATTTGAGCTGCACAAAAGTATTATTTGTGGTATCTACAGTAATATGTATAGTACGTCCAGTAAAAAATCTGGATTTGGCCCTCTTCATCATTATGTCATAACGTCATAATGTTATAATGTCATAACGTCATAATGTTATAATGTCATAACGTCATATGTTATAATGTCATAACGTCATATGTTATAATGTTATGAAGTCATAATGTAATGTCATAATGTCATAACGTCATAATGTTATAATGTAATAACGTCATAATGTTATAACGTCATAATGTTATAATGTAATAACGTAATAATGTCATAACGTCATAACGTCCTAATGTCATAATGTCATAATATAATAACGTCATAATGTTATGATGTCATAATGTAATAACGTCATAACGTCATAATGTTATGATGTCATAATGTAATAACGTCATAACGTCATAATGTTATGATGTCATAATGTAATAACGTCATAATGTTATAATGTCATAACGTCATAATGTTATAATGTCATAACGTCATAATGTCATAATGTTATAATGTCATAATGTTATAATGTCATAATGTTATAATGTCATAATGTCATAACGTCATAATGTTATAATGTCATAATGTCATAACGTCATAATGTTATAATGTCATAACGTCATAATGTCAACATGTAATAACGTCATAATGTTATAATGTCATAACGTCGTAACGTCATAATGTTATATCATAACGTCAAAATGTCATGACATCATAATGTCATCATGTCATAATGTCATAACGTCATAATGTTATAATGTCATAACGTCGTAACGTCATAATGTTATAATGTCATAACGTCGTAACGTCGTAACGTCATAATGTCATAACGTCATAACGTATAATGTCGTAACGTTATAACGTCATAATATCATAACGTCATAACGTCATAATGTTATAATGTCATAACGTCGTAACGTTATAACGTCATAATGTCATAACGTCATAATGTTATAATGTCATAATGTTATAATATCATAACGTCATAATGTCATAATGTCATAATGTTATAATATCATAACGTCATAACGTCATAATGTTATAATGTCATAACGTCGTAACGTTATAACGTCATAATGTCATAACGTCATAATGTTATAATGTCATAATGTTATAATATCATAACGTCATAATGTCATAATGTCATAACGTCATAATGTTATAATATCATAACGTCATAATGTCATAACGTCATAACGTCATAATGTTATAATGTCATAACGTCATAACGTCATAATGTTATAATATCATAATGTCATAACGTCATGTTATAATATCATAACGTCATAACGTCATAATGTTATAATATCATAACGTCATAACGTCATAACGTCATAATGTTATAATGTCATAACGTCATAACGTCATAATGTTATAATATCATAATGTCATAACGTCATAATGTTATAATATCATAACGTCATAACGTCATAATGTCATAACGTCATAACGTCATAATGTTATAATGTCATAACATCATAATGTTATAATGTCATAACGTCATAATGTCATAACGTCATAACGTCATAATGTCATAACATCATAATGTTATAATATCATAACGTCATAACGTCATAATGTCATAACGTCATAACGTCATAATGTCATAACGTCATAACGTCATAATGTCATAACGTCATAATGTCATAACATCATAATGTTATAATGTCATAACGTCATAATGTCATAACGTCATAACGTCATAATGTCATAATGTCATAATGTTATAATATCATAACGTCGTAACGTTTCGTCATAATGTCATAACGTCATAATGTTATAATGTCATAACGTCGTAATGTCATAATGTCATAACATCATAATGTCATAATGTCATGACCTTGTGAATTAAAAGGTGCTATTGTTTTTCCCACATACGTGACATTCTAAGGTTCATTCCTCTTCAGAGTCACAGTGGCTTCACACATTGGCTGGACTAGAACATAGATTTTCTCCATATTTCTGAACATCACGCGCTCAAAACTAATGCCACACTTTGTACGTCACTTTCCTGAATCTTCTCACACTTTATGCATTTGAATAAAGCAACAATGAATCCACTAATTGTGACTCAACTTTTAAACGAACTGAGTTTTGAAAACTGTTCTCTCTCAAGACTGTGGAATACATGAAAGGGCCTTTTATAGCAGTGGCATTATTATATCAGAATGTCAAAAAAAAACTATTTTGGATGATCAATAAAACTCTATATTCATATTCTCATGCTTTTTATTTCCAAAGGTTTCGGCACTAGTAATGTAATAGTTTGGCTTAAGGATAATCTCTAACTGATGAAATGATGATGTTTTGCATGTTGTTGTCCAGGCAGCAGACGTGACGCTCGGCTTGTCCTCAGAGGGGACACACTTCTGTCTTTAGACCACCACAGCGTCTCGGTACGTCCCAAACCACGGCCTCATGCTTCAGCGGAAGTGTTTGTGAGCGCTCGCGCTAACTGTGCAGCGCACTCAGAGCCGCTAATCACAGCGCCATACCAGGGTGCTGCTGCTGCTAATGCTGTAGCTAATGCTTTATGCTAATGCTAATGCTTTATGTTGCACCGAATCACCAAAGGAAGTTCCTATGTTTGTTAATTCTGTTCAATGGCAATAAACCTTTTGTGTTTTTAATTTTGATTGCTAACGCTGCTAATGCTAACGCTGCTAATCCTTATGCAGCTGCTAATGCTAATGCTGCTAATGCTGCTGCTAAGGCAAGTTTATTTGTAGAGCACAATTCGTACACAAGGCAATTCAAAGTGCTTCACAACAGGAAATGTACTAAAATCACAAAACAGTTGAAGACATAAGAGAGAAGCAAAGAAAATCATTTCAGTCATATATCCTGACTCTGGCACCAGCAGGAGGCCGGCCCATGTTTAGTCCTGACTCTGGGCACCAGCAGGAGGCCGGTCCATGTTTAGTCCTGACTCTGGCACCAGCAGGAGGCCGGCCCATGTTTAGTCCTGACTCTGGCACCAGCAGGAGGCCGGTCCATGTTTAGTCCTGACTCTGGCACCAGCAGGAGGCCGGCCCATGTTTAGTCCTGACTCTGGCACCAGCAGGAGGCCGGCCCATGTTTAGTCCTGACTCTGGCACCAGCAGGAGGCCGGTCCATGTTTAGTCCTGACTCTGGCACCAGCAGGAGGCCGGTCCATGTTTAGTCCTGACTCTGGCACCAGCAGGAGGCCGGTCCATGTTTAGTCCTGACTCTGGCACCAGCAGGAGGCCGGCCCATGTTTAGTCCTGACTCTGGCACCAGCAGGAGGCCGGCCCATGTTTAGTCCTGACTCTGGGCACCAGCAGGAGGCCGGTCCATGTTTAGTCCTGACTCTGGCACCAGCAGGAGGCCGGCCCATGTTTAGTCCTGACTCTGGCACCAGCAGGAGGCCGGCCCATGTTTAGTCCTGACTCTGGCACCAGCAGGAGGCCGGCCCATGTTTAGTCCTGACTCTGGCACCAGCAGGAGGCCGGTCCATGTTTAGTCCTGACTCTGGCACCAGCAGGAGGCCGGTCCATGTTTAGTCCTGACTCTGGCACCAGCAGGAGGCCGGCCCATGTTTAGTCCTGACTCTGGCACCAGCAGGAGGCGGGCCCATGTTTAGTCCTGACTCTGGCACTAGCAGGAGGCCGGCCCATGTTTAGTCTTGACTCTGGCACCAGCAGGAGGCCGGCCCATGTTTAATCCTGACTCTGGCACCAGCAGGAGGCCGGTCCATGTTTAGTCCTGACTCTGGCACCAGCAGGAGGCCGGCCCATGTTTAGTCCTGACTCTGGCACCAGCAGGAGGCCGGTCCATGTTTAGTCCTGACTCTGGCACCAGCAGGAGGCCGGCTCATGTTTAGTCCTGACTCTGGCACCAGCAGGAGGCCGGTCCATGTTTAGTCCTGACTCTGGCACCAGCAGGAGGCCGGCCCATGTTTAGTCCTGACTTTGGCACCAGCAGGAGGCCGGTCCATGTTTAGTCCTGACTCTGGCACCAGCAGGAGGCCGGTCCATGTTTAGTCCTGACTCTGGCACCAGCAGGAGGCCGGTCCATGTTTAGTCCTGACTCTGGCACCAGCAGGAGGCCGGTCCATGTTTAGTCCTGACTCTGGCACCAGCAGGAGGCCGGCCCATGTTTAGTCCTGACTATGGCACCAGCAGGAGGCCGGCCCATGTTTAGTCCTTACTCTGGCACCAGCAGGAGGCCGGTCCATGTTTAGTCCTGACTCTGGCACCAGCAGGAGGCCGGCCCATGTTTAGTCCTGACTCTGGCACCAGCAGGAGGCCGGTCCATGTTTAGTCCTGACTCTGGCACCAGCAGGAGGCCGGTCCTCTGGTCCATGTTTAGTCCTGACTCTGGCACCAGCAGGAGGCCGGCCCATGTTTAGTCCTGACTTTGGCACCAGCAGGAGGCCGGTCCATGTTTAGTCCTGACTCTGGCACCAGCAGGAGGCCGGTCCATGTTTAGTCCTGTCTCTGGCACCAGCAGGAGGCCGGTCCATGTTTAGTCCTGACTCTGGCACCAGCAGGAGGCCGGTCCATGTTTAGTCCTGACTCTGGCACCAGCAGGAGGCCGGTCCATGTTTAGTCCTGACTCTGGCACCAGCAGGAGGCCGGTCCATGTTTAGTCCTGACTCTGGCACCAGCAGGAGGCCGGTCCATGTTTAGTCCTGACTCTGGCACCAGCAGGAGGCCGGTCCATGTTTAGTCCTGACTCTGGCACCAGCAGGAGGCCGGTCCATGTTTAGTCCTGACTCTGGCACCAGCAGGAGGCCGGTCCATGTTTAGTCCTGACTCTGGCACCAGCAGGAGGCCGGTCACAGTTTGAAGTCTAAATCAAGTGTCATTGTGCTGGGCGTTTGTGGGCGTGGTCTTAAAGCTCTAAACTGCAGCGTGACAGGATCTTGAGTTTGTAGAGGAAATGATGGCACTTCAAATGTATTAAAGCTCTTGTTCTCGTGGCAGGGGCAGGAGGGGACACATGGCTCCACTCCAGGGAAGAGCACAAGAGCGCCACCTCTGGTAGAACGCACTTGGATAAGGAGATGACCAAGGAAAGGAGACAAGGAGGCACAGAAGGAAGGAGCAGGAGCCTCCCTCGCCGTGAACCGCAGACTTTTTCTGGGGCTAATTTGGACGAGTGGACTCTAAAGCACGGGCCATGTTGGAGTGGGCCGGCCCCCCACCCACACGGGCCATGTTGGAGTGGGCCGGCCCCCCACCAAAGTATTTCAGCCTTTGGCATTCGCTTCTGTTCTTTTATTATTAGAAGAACAAGCAGAGCCAGACTCCTCCCCCTCGCCTTTGCTACAGCAGACTCCTCCCCCTCGCCTTTGCTACAGCAGACTCCTCCCCCTCGCCTGCGCTACAGCAGACTCCTCCCCCTCGCCTGCGCTACAGCAGACTCCTCCCCCTCGCCTTCGCTACAGCAGACTCCTCCCCCTCGCCTGCGCTACAGCAGACTCCTCCCCCTCGCCTTCGCTACAGCAGACTCCTCCCCCTCGCCTGCGCTACAGCCGGGGGGAAGTACCATGGTACAAAGGTAAAAGTACTGTACATTTCACCGTGGATGCGTTGTACATGGACTTCACTACATTTGAGAGCCGTCTGTACTTGGTGGTTCTGGCTTTGAACAAACAACAATTCTAAAAAGAAGGAAATTAATTCTATTGAAATTTGTACTTCAAAAGTTTTATCGAAGTAGATTTTTAATGTGCTACTTATACTTTTACTTGCATAACAAAATAGAGTTTCACTGGTTTAAACAAACGCATCGAGAAATGTGTCTGAATGTCTTCTGTTTTCCTCTTTTGCAATTTTCAAAATAAAGGTATAAACAATGGAACAGAACGGACCAGAGAGGATAATATGGAACACAAACAGACATTGATTCAAAATGAATGGAAACTAAATCACGGCACAATAAGAGTCTCGTTTGGTCCAAAGTCAATGTCATTTTCTCCATTTGCCTGATGTCTGTCCCTCTCTCAGTCCTTGATCGTTTGGGTCAGACACTTTTCTCCAAAAGTATCATGTATTGTGTCCATGGCAGGAGTTTCCACACTTCAGAGTTCAGAACCATGAACTGTCCATCTGATTTCTGAAGGTTGGAGTGGGACTGATGCTCTGGTCCAGTCTGATCCGCTCGGGTGAAACGTCTCGACTGTTCATGTACTTAAAGGTGTGAGTGTTTCTGATCATGTACTTAAAGGTGTGAGTGTTTCTGATCATGTACTTAAAGGTGTGAGTGTTTCTGATCATGTACTTAAAGGTGTGAAAGTGTTTCTGATCATGTACTTAAAGGTGTGAGTGTTTCTGTTCATGTACTTAAAGGTGTGAGTGTTTCTGATCATGTACTTAAAGGTGTGAGTGTTTCTGATCATGTACTTAAAGGTGTGAAAGTGTTTCTGATCATGTACTTAAAGGTGTGAGTGTTTCTGATCATGTACTTAAAGGTGTGAAAGTGTTTCTGATCATGTACTTAAAGGTGTGAGTGTTTCTGATCATGTACTTAAAGGTGTGAGTGTTTCTGATCATGTACTTAAAGGTGTGAGTGTTTCTGATCATGTACTTAAAGGTGTGAAAGTGTTTCTGATCATGTACTTAAAGGTGTGAGTGTTTCTGATCATGTACTTAAAGGTGTGAGTGTTTCTGATCATGTACTTAAAGGAGTGAAAGTGTTTCAGATCATGTACTTAAAGGAGTGATAGTATTTCTGATCATGTACTTAAAGGAGTGATAGTGTCACGATCACGATGTTTGTGAATCCCAACTCGAGTCTCGGGTTAATTGTGATGTTTGTGGAGGAGCTTTTTCCACAAACGCTGCCCTGAGTTTTATAAACTCAAATTAATGCTTTATGTTCTTCTGCAGAGCCAGAAGGGTTCATGCCACCAACTTTCTGTCTGTCATTTTTCTAATAATTAAAATGTTTCATAAATAAATATTGTACACTGCAAATTCATTGAGTTGAAGATAATTTACTTGTACGTTAAATTTGTCGGCATTTTGCAGATTTCAAAGTTTGGATGTGACTGATTGTCATGAGCACGGGGCCCGTAGGCCCTGCCCGTGAGCACGGGGCCCTTCTGTCACAGATGCATTCACGACTTCCTCCAGTGTGAGTTCTAAAGCGGTCTCAGCTTCTCGTCCATGTCGAGCTTTCTAAAGTGCTCTAGAAATGAAACCCAGTCTTTCTTAGCATTAGCATTAGCACTAAAGCTAGCATTTGCAGAAGTACTGTAGTATCAAAGGTGTGAAGTGTGCAGTTGTTTCATGTTGCACCTTCACATCAAAGCAAGTTCCTAGTTATTCACTTGTCACTGATGATTGCTTCAGAACTGGTACTTAAGTACTTTGTACTTGAGTAACATTTTACTCAAGTACAAAGTACTAAAAAGAATTTTTTTTAACGTTTTTTTTTAACGAAACGTTTTATAAAGTACTTAGTTGTCAGAGCCCATACTTTTCCTCTTATTTTTTGACCGACTGTAGATCAAAAGTATCTCATTACAAGTACAGGAACACATTGGGTTTATATTCCACTTGCGGTGCGATGCTGCCGACAGGAAGTGTGCGCTCGATGCTTGAGGTTGGAAATCAGACAAAGGGAGTTTCCTGTGCGTTGATGCACATTTTCCATCCACAAGACGGTTCTTCATTACTCAGAATAATATACACATCATCCTGGAAACCTCAAGTGCAAAGCCATGGAAATGGCGTGGAACTGTAGTACTGCATGTAGTACTGTGCATGTAGTACTGCATGTAGTACTGCATTTAGTACTGCATGTAGTACTGTGCATGTAGTACTGCATGTAGTACTGCATGTGGGGTGCTCATTAGCGGTGTGTATGTGATGGAACAGCACCCTCTTGTGGTGGATGGGAGTATCTGCAGCAGGCGTGGGGGTCTTTAGAATTCTGCTTTAGAGCTTCTCTCTCCTCGGGCTTGAGCGTTACAGAAGTCCAGCTCATGTAAAACACTGAACTTCATCGAGGCCATTGCTGTTCAGTCTCATTATTTTAATCAACAGGTTTGGAATTTTGCCGATCAAATAATTTTAATTTGGCAATGATTTGAACAGCTATGTGAGTATTACTTTAGTATAAGACATAGATGCAAAGCATTCATCGTTTTAATCATCATTTACAAGGGTTAAGATTAGGGTTAAAGCTTAATGTTGTATTGTGTCTATGCCTCATTCTAAAGTGTCACTCTTCTGTTCATATTCCAGAAAAGTATTACTGACGCACATATTATTGGCGTTGCCGTTTATAGAGCGCGATTATCAGCGCAATTATTCTTAGGCCTGAGCCGAAGGACTCCGGGAGTTCCGAGAGTGAAGACCCCGTGAAAAAATCTTGAAAGACGGCTCAGTAGCACCACCTCAAAAATGGATTCACATGGGGCCAATGGGGGCCCGGGGCCAATGGGGGCCCGGGGCAAGTCGCAGTAAAAATATGATGCTCTTTAAAAAAAAACAATTGTTCATGTGCATGTAAAACATGATATTATGACCCCGCCCTCAATCAGGAAGTTGGCCATCGGGCCAAGATGGCCGACTTCCGCATCACGTCCTGGTTACAATGCTTTGGCGACGCCCACAGCAGATTACGGGAAAGTGCGGGATTTTGGAATATGTCGACTTGAAACGGTCTGTTTACATTAGAACAATGTTAAAGTCCAATTTAAACAACAAAATTTGCCTTTTTGCAGGTGCAAAGGTCGTCACCCTCATAGTTGACTTTATTGTATTGTCATTAGCTTTTGATTTATTTACAGAATATAATTTGGTTTGTATCCAGATTATTATCAAATGAGAACAAACTAAAATAATCAATGATCTGTCATGCAATATTTAATTGTATTTAATTATATTGTTCATGATTGTGATTTACATGTGTTTGTATCTTTTATGAATGTAAATGACAATAGGAATAGTTCATAGGAATAAAGCACATGAATAAACTTAACATAAAGGCTTATAACGGTAGTTTGATCCTGTAAACGGGAAACAAAAGTAAACAAATAAAAGATGAATGACCTTATTAAGAGGAGTCTTGGAGTATTCTGTGTCCTGTTAATTAGGCCCGAGCCAAAGGACGACCGGAGGATGGAAAAACGCCAAAATCAAGTAGTAAACAAAGACGTATATGCTCGTGGGTGGTATCAAAAATTAGAACTCCGCGAGTTCTAATTTTGAGTGAAGGTTTCGTGAAAAAATATTGAAAGACGGCTAAGTAGCGCCACCTCAAAAATCAAATAAACATGGGGCCAATGGGAGCCCGACGCCAAAAAAAGTGGCTGTAAAAATTCGACGCTCACCCCAAAAAATAGTTCATGTGAGGACATGTAAAAAATAATGTTGAGACCCCGCCCTAAGTCATACAGGTGGTCGGCCATATTGGATAAACTCGGCACTGACAAAAGTGGACCTCGTCGTACATTTGGCATTTTCTCTTCCAGTTTTGATGGAAATCACTTCAAACTTGGCCACAAGACACAAAACCCATGAGTAAAGTAGTGTTTGAATTCTGAAGCTGATACGTTTTATGGTATGGTCATCGTGAATTTTAAACAAAATCGCAATTTCTGGAAATATTAAAAAATGTCTACATTTCTTACACATTTTTTGGGGGGAAAGTTTTGACGTAGCGTTTTGGGAGATTTCAAAGTTGAACATGCAAATGTAGTGGCTAGCTAATAAAATGGCTCTCTAGCGCCCTCTCCAAATTTGATTTTTAATAATTTGTAAAAGACGATTTAATTATCGTAGACAATTGAAAATATTTATAACAGATTAGGTTGTGAGCGGGCACAATGTGACAAAATCACATGACTCTAGCTTGAGTTTTTATTTCCGAAAAAAATGGTGGAAAAAAAACGATTCCATTCTTATTTTATTTTTATTTTTTTCCCAAACCACCCCAATTTTGACCCCCTGAACATTAACGAAAACTTTTTTTGACACATACTTCAGGATCGGTGAAAAATTAGTTTTTTCGTGTCAAAAAAAATTTCAGTAGCAAAATAACTCGCTAGTGCCATCTACACTGATGGACCAATTTTGTCTTAGATTTATGAAACTTGGTACAAACATACCTCATGTCAAGACAAGTAAAAAATTGTATGATGACCCCGCCCTAAACCCCAGAGGGAGTCGGCAATTGTAGGTGGAACCCAGTATTTTAACACCTCATACTTTATTTTTTCCCACCTTGGATTTTCAGTTAAAAGGCGTGAACATTTGTCAAAATGAACTTCACCCATGTGTGATTAGAGGTAATTATATCGCGCTCTTATTTCCGTGTTTCTCGGTATTGGGATAGAACTTCTTTCCGTTCATCTTCCCGGTTGCTGCACTCCACTGCCACATAAACCTTCACCATTGTGATTATAGTAAAACGTGCGATATCATTAATGAAGTTTTGGGCCTCTTTGAACCGTGTTTCATCGTAAATCGAAGCAGACAGACTGTGGTATAGAATGGGCTTGTAAAGGGGGGACACGCACTGAGGATGGACATCATGGCCAAAAGGACCGGGAGGAGCCTGAAGGAGCCTGGAGGAGCCTGGAGGAGCCTGGAGGAGCGTAGGGGGAGCGTGGGGTGAGTGTGGGGGGAGCGTGAGGGCTGTCGTGTGACGTCACGTGAATGACCTCTATAGTAGTCCGGGTAATTTTGTAGTCCCACTCCATTTTAAGATAAGATAAGATAATCCTTTAATGTCACACAAGGGGAAATTTCGTTTGTTCCACTGCAATAGAAACAGGAGGAAAGGACAGATTATAGGAAGTTTCAAAACACACTCTTAATAGAACTCTTATGAACAAAACAAAAAACTCTTATTAACAAAACTCCTCTCCTATCTTAATAGGGAATGGAGGGGGGGAAATGAAATAAAATAAAATAGATAATAAAAAATACAAAATAAAGATAAAAATCAGATAATAATAATAAAATAATGATAATAGAATAAAACAAAACTTAAATTAAATAAAGTAAAAATAACTAGCACAAGACTAGCTATTAGCAGGTAAGTAAACCGTGTAAAAAACAAAATAGAACACTCTTATTTACAGGTATTGCACATGAATATGATGGTATTGCACATGGTTACATCAGTATTGCACATGTTCAGGGCTAGCAGTGTTTGTTGTAGAGTCTGCAGCAGGAAGGAAAGATCTGCGAAACCTTTCCTTCACACATCGAGGGTGGATCAGTCTCTCACTGAAGCTGCTATCCAGAGTGGACAGAGTGTCCTGCAGGGGGTGAGACTCATGGTCCAGCATAGATGTGAATCTAGCCAGGACCCTTCTGTCCCCCACCTCCTGCACCGAGTCCAGAGCGCAGCCCAGGACAGAGCTGTACTTCTTGATGACTTTGTCCAGCTTCTTCCTCTCCCTCTCTGTGATGCTGCTGCTCCAGCAGGCCACACCATACAGGAGGGCTGATGCCACCACAGAGTCGTAGAAGGTCTTCAGGAGTGGCCCTGTCACTCCAAAAGACCTGAGTCTCCTCAGGAGGTAGAGCCGACTCTGGCTCTTCCTGTACAGTGCGTCTGTGTTATGAGTCCAGTCCAGTTTGTGGTTCAGATGAACACCCAGGTACTTGTATGAGTCCACTCTCTCAATGTCCCGACCCTGGATGTTCACTGGTGAGGGGGCAGTGGGGTGGCGTCTGCGGATGTCCACCACCATCTCCTTGGTCTTCCCCGCGTTGATGAGGAGGTGGTTCCGCTGACACCAGTCCACAAAGTCCTGCGCCAGTCCCCTGTACTCCGCCTCATCGTCGTCCGTGATGAGTCCGATGATGGCAGAGTCATCAGAGAACTTCTGCAGGACACAGCTGTCCGTGTCATGTCTGAGGTCTGCAGTGTAAAGGGTGAAGAGAAAGGGCGCGAGGACAGTGCCCTGGGGTGCCCCCACACTGCAGGTCCGAGTGTCAGACACACAGTCCCGTGCTCTCACAAACTGGGGTCGGTCTGTGAGGTAGTCCAGGATCCACTCTGCAGGTCGTACTCCACACCAGCCGTCTCCAGCTTGTCCCTCAGGAGCTGATGGTGTTGAAGGCGCTGGAGAGATCAAAGAACAGAATCCTCACAGAGCTGCCAGGCTTTTCCAGGTGAGAGAGAGAGCGGTGCAGCAGGGAGATGACGGCGTCCTCCACTCCGATGCCAGGCCGATATGCGAACTGCAACGGGTCCATGGCTGGGCTCACGGTGGAGCGGAGGTGGTCCAGGACCAGCTCCAGTGTCTTCATCAGGTGGGACGTGAGAGCCACCGGCCTGA
Organism: Eucyclogobius newberryi; assembly: GCF_026437365.1. NCBI lineage: Eukaryota > Metazoa > Chordata > Actinopteri > Gobiiformes > Gobiidae > Eucyclogobius > Eucyclogobius newberryi. The sequence goes on along the minus strand of NW_027315846.1, from coordinate 28,030,549 downwards.
AGCTGTTGAGGTCTTTGGCGGGTGGTGTCTTGGGCACAGGTACCAGACAGGAGGTCTTCCAGACCTGTGGTACCACCCTCAGCTTCAGGCTCATGTTGAAGACATGCTCCATAACTCCACACAGTTCATCTGCACAGGACTTAAGGAGCCTGGGGCTGATGCCTCAGGTCCTGCTGCCTTCCTCACTTTAATCCTCTTCAGCTCTCTCCTCACCTGTGCTGCCGAGACAGTCAGTGGTTGGCAGGGTGACTGTGTGCTGGGGGGATGGGTGAGTCCAGTTGAAGTGGGGAGCTGATGGGCCAGAGCAGAGGTGTGAAGGGGAACGGTTGTGGGCCATTGTCCGGCTGTGGAAGAGAGGGCATGCAGCTGTGCAGGGGGAGGGGCGGGTGATTGATCAAATCTCAAAAAGTGCAAATTTAAATCATTCATCCACTGTTGGTCCCCCTCTGTCTGGGCAGGGGGGATTTTGAAGCCCGAGATGGTTTTCAGGCTCCTCCACACTCCCTGAATGTTCTTCTGCTGCAGCTGCTCCTCCATCCTCCTCTTGTAGCCGGCTTCCGCCTGCCTGATCTTCTTCCTCAGCTCCTTCTGCACAGTCCTCAGCTCCTCCTTGTGCCCTGACCTGAAGGCTCTCTTCTTCTCCTTCAGCAGAGCCTTCAGTTCACGGTTAATCCACGGCTTGTTGTTTGGAAAACACCGCACCGTCTGGGAGGGAACGTGTTCTCAAAACAAAAGTTGATGTAGTCCGTGATGCACTCTGTGATAGTGTTGATGTCCTCCCCATGGTTGTAAAGCTTGGTCCAGATAGTGGTGCTGAGGCAGTCCCTCAGAGCCTCCTCGCTCTCAGCAGACCACATCCTCACCACACGGAGCACCACAGGCTGCTTGCGCACAATAGGTTCATACACAGGGCTGGCAGTGGCTTCACTTCATTCTTGTTGTTCTTTCACTTTATTATTTTTAAAAACGGAAGATGACATCACTAAATGGTTTGTGCAATAGGTACAGCGTTGGGTTGGGACTCAGGGGACAAGGGTTCAAGTCCCGCTCTGGCTTCAGTTAATAATTGTCGTTCTTTTCTTTTTCTTTTTAAAAAAACGCCTCATGACATCACTAAGTGGTTGGTTAGAGGTGTGCTCTTCGCGGTGGCAAGTACCCGCGGTCACAAGGGGTGCGAGGGCCTTTATCGCCGCGTGCGGCTTTAATTTTTATTATTATTTTTCTCCCACAAACCACCCCAATTTTGACTCCCTGAACGTTAACAAAAACTTATTTTTTTTTGACACATCATTCAGGATCGGTGAAATATTTTTTTTTTCTTGAAGATGTGTCAAAATGAACTTCACCCATGTGTGATTAGAGGTAATTATTTAGATTTCTGATACATTTCCAAATGTGGGCGTGGCAAGCTCGTTAACAAAAATGGCAATTTTTTGTGATAAAACTTGCGTTTCTCTGGAATGACATGTCCTATTTCCCGGCAATTAGATACATTTTGTGTAAAACAATGAGCTGAACGCAGTGATGTATAACATATATAGCTAAGTTATACAAAGGCTCTACAGCGCCCCCTTGAACATATAAATGGGGTCAAAAAATGTACTTAGATATAGCCAAATAAAATTCAGCACACACATTTTTCTTACCATTCTGATTGATAAATCCATGGATGGCATACTTCCATCAGCAAGCATGTTACCGTAGAAACCTGACAAATATTGTCATTGATTTATGTGTTTTGGTTTACAAGCATTTTGAAAAGGTTAAAAAAATGTACTTTGATGTAGACGAATAAAATTTGGCACAGACATCATTCACAAGCAAAAACCACATCCGCAGTTAAGATGCAAAGTGTTTATTCTCATGAATTACAATGATAATTAGAAGAGGGAAGGAGGAAGGTGCACAAATGATGTGTCTGACCTGGATGCCTAAATAGTTTAGTCACGGGAAATGGTCCTGCTGCAAAACTTAAGATAACAAACTTATCATAATTTCTTGCCATTTTAAACAAAAACGCCAATGAGAGCTTCATCTAGCTGCAAGCATGTTACCGTGGCAACATGACAAACACTGCCATGGACTTACATGCGTTTTGGCTTACAGGCATTTTGAATGGGATTTAAACATATACTTTGTCATTAACAGTTAAAATTTGGTACTTACTCTCCACATCCCAATGAACATAAAAGCCAGTGGGGACATAACTTTATCTCGAACCATGCGGTTGTGAAAATGTTGAATTAAGTATTATACAGTTTGTACTGTTTGTGAGGAAAGGGTGATGTATGTCGAGGGATTAGAGGTGTTCTCTTCGCGGTGGCAAGTACCCCGCGGCCGCAAGAGGGGCGAGGGCCTTTATCGCCGCGTACGGCTTTAATTATTATTAATACTGAATATTTCAGTATTCAAGCAGAGTAAGCAGAAATATCAAAATCTTTCAAATAGATAGATTTGACTTCTTATTGATGATTGAGATCAATTACAATGTAAAATGACATTAATGATGTGACGTCTTCTGGAGGAGAAGGTTTGGGCCATTTCTTCATTCAAATCCTCCTGAAGCTCCTTCCTGAGCACTTCCAAGGTTCCGTTCCGGTCTCTCCATTTGGTCAAAGAGGTAGGTAATTGACCCCTGCACATTTTGGTCTTTTACAGTTTTTTGCAGGAGCTTTTCTTTTCACGGTACTTCATGCTTTCGCAGTTTGGTTCGAAAATTGTTCATTCTATACATTAGACGCTGCTGCCATCCGTACAATCCTGAGTAAAATGTGGCAGACTCCAAAAGCTCAGATGCCTTTTCATTAGGGCCTGAACAACGGGCAATATTTGTAGGCCATTGAGATACAGTCTCTACACAGAGAAGCTGAACATTGCATCTGCATCTCTCAAGTATCTCTAAATGACAGTGTGACAGGGTAAAAAAGCGAGTCACGGATTTAAAATCTAGAACAATTGTCATAAGACACTTACTAGTTTCATATTTGATTTCATTCTTGTTATTTAAACTGTATTCAGTACAAGTATAAATACTAAAAAGTACATCTGACATGTTTACAATGTTAATTTCTATTGGCTAGCGTAAATGTGTGTTATGCGCCTGCGTAAAGCTCTGGTTGTTCTTTTTATAAATAAAACGAAAGAGTGAGGACGTGAATGTCTCTGTCGGAGCAGAGGGTGCAACATTTGGAGGCGCTGCTGGGATGTTTGTCCACCAGCCGTGAGTGGAAGCTCGACCAGAATATGCTTCTTGGAACCTGGCATCAGCAGCAAGGCACCGCGGACAACGTGGCTTGTCAACACGTGCGACGGGTCGTTTCTCAAGTGCGCACAACCACCACTAGAGGGCACCGCAAGACCATCAAGTTGAACAAGCCCTCGTTTTGTCCACGTACGTGAACAAAATGGAGTCGGAGGTAGCAACATTGCAGCTAGAAATGAAAGGTGCATTATATGAACTGAATGTTGAACAACTGCTAAACGTGTGCGAGACACTAATATCTGGACTGAGAAAAGAGCAACTCAGACAAAAATCGAGGCCACGTTATTGCACTGATCACAAGCCATGTTGAAAGAGCTGAATTAGCTGAGCTAGAAGACGAGGGAATGAGTTACTCAGTGTTAAAGACTGTATTTAAAATGCTAAAATACCAGAGTTGGAGTTCATCCGACAAGGTGAAGACAAAGAAAGAGAAGATTTACAAAAAGAGTTAAATGATTTACGAACCAGGGAAAAGAAGAAGTTATGCAGCAGATTACTAAAAACCTGACCCCACAACCCACGCCAGTGCAAAGACGAGCCTCAGCGCTTCACGATAACCCTATGCAAGGACTTTAAGATAGTGGCTAAATTGGTGAGCCCGGACAAAAGATAAGCTCACATTCTCTAGTTTGGCCTTGCAAATTGAAAGTGGGTTCAGTAAAGGCTACAAAGAAGACGAGATGATAAATGCAGTGATCCGTACCATCACCAGGTTTGCAGTTGAGGAGCTACCTACAAGGTAAAGGTGGCCTCACTCTTCCTGCTCTGTGGAGGATCCTCAGGTCTCACTCTCAGGTGAGAGGAGCCACTGAACTGAGGAGTCTCCACAAAACTTCCTTCCTTTAAGAATCTTCGACCTTCGGCAGAAGATTCTCTTTGCATCTGAAGTATATTAAATATCGCCACTATGATAATTATGCTCATGTACTTCTGTATATTGATATTAATTGATTATGATTATGCTAGAAATGATAAATCATGATCATGTCCTTATATGTGCCTGGTAGTGAGGGGGAAATCACCAGAGCGGGGTGTTAGTTGCGTAAGCGATCGATCCAAAAAGCCTCCGCTGCCAAAACAAGTTCAAGGTCCAGGGCCAACGACCCCTGGGACATCCTGGGGAATCGTACGGGCAACACAAACGCCCGTCTCATCCTATCCTGTCCATCCTGTGGAGTCGTACGAGGGGCCGTGCCGGACGACCAAGAGAGGGCTCCGTGACCCTGACTTTGTCCACACACATTGCACAATTATATTCAGTGACTATTTAAGCCTGAGTTCTTGAGATATGTGTGGTCCTTTTGTCTGACTAAAGGCACAAGTAGAAGTGTGATGTCAGCTCAAGGCCCAGGCGCGCCTGTATTAGTAATCCTCTGTTAGGTTGAATAAACGTTTTGGGACTGATTCGGACGACTTTGGTCATCTCTTCTCTCGATGCGTGAACGCGCTCTACAAAGGTAAAAGGTGAACCCTTCACATCCCAAGAAGAAGAGTCAGGTCTGAAATATAATCCTGCCTTGGTCCAAAGCTTACTCGTGCACACCATCCTGACAATCCTGACAGTATCAAGTGCGACATGTAGCCACATCTGATGAAGTGTTTTAAAGTGCCGTGTGTAAATGAAAAGGAATGACAAGACAAGAAGAAACTGCAGTTAATTTGGTTCAGCAGTGACACACCAGGCCCAGTGGAGAAGAAGACAATCCCACCGCGTCACCACCGCAGCTCGAGCTCCTGTCAGAGAAAGTGTCTCAGGTGTTTTCGAGGAAACAAAAAGTTTGAAGTTGACACAGATTTTTGAACCTGGAGAAAATCCACAATGGCCATGGCCCAGGAAAACGTGCTGCTGTCCTGGGAACGAGGCTGCAGGTGTGCAGCAACACACTCAGAATGATTGACAGAACTACTCGGCTGGCCACGCCACGAGGAAATGAGACTCAGATTGCGCAGCAAAAATCCTCTATTATTCCTTTAAATCTTTGTCCATAGACATTACAGAGTGGCTCCCACTGAGGCGAAAGTTATCCTGTACAAGGGCCACAAGCTCTTCAAATCACACATTTGAAGAGCTTTTTGGGGACCTTTCTGTTAGAGTCAGCTGTACAAGGGCCACAAGCACTTCATGTGTGGGGACCCCTTCTGTTAGAGTCAGCTGTACAAGGGCTACAAGCTCTTCATGTGTGGGGACCCCTTCTGTTAGAGTCAGCTGTACAAGGGCCACAACCTCTTCAGATGTGTGGGGACCCCTTCTGTTAGAGTCAGCTGTACAAGGGTCACAACCTCTTCAGATCAAATCAAATCAAATCAATTTATTTTTGTAAGGCCCAAAATCACAACAACAGTTGCCTCTGAGGGCCACAGGGAGAAATGAATCAACAATGTCTGTGGTGGCGATGGAGTCAGACAATGTCTGTGGTGGCGAGGGACGATGTCCCAGGGTCCTCTGTCCTTAGACTCTCCTTCTCGGCCAGGAAAAACTACAAAAAAAACCTCTTTGGGAAAAAAGCGTAGAAACCTGGAGGAGTTCCAGTGAAGGAGAGATCCGACTCTCACAGACGGACAGACGGACACGAGGGAGACTGGAGCTGGACCCACTCTTCAGGCAGATGAGGGACCGACTGAGGCGAGCTGGACCCACTCTTCAGGCAGAAGAGGGACCGTCTGAGTCGAGCTGGACCCACTCTTCAGATGAGGGACCGACTGAGGCGAACTGGACCCACTCTTCAGGCAGATGAGGGACCGTCGGAGGCGAGCTGGACCCACTCTTCAGGCAGAAGAGGGACCGTCTGAGGCGAGCTGGACCCACTCTTCAGGCAGAAGAGGGACCGTCTGAGTCGAGCTGGACCCACTCTTCAGGCAGATGAGGGACCGTCGGAGGCGAGCTGGGCCCACTCTTCAGGCAGATGAGGGACCGTCGGGGGCGAGCTGGACCCACTCCTCAGGCAGATGAGGGACCGTCCACACAGGGCAGGGACCACTTCACCAGGGGAGGGGCATCTGGGTCCACAGGTCCTCAGGAGTGAGAGAAAGAAAAGAAGGCGGTGAACAATTTGCAAGTGGAATCAAAAAATAAATATTGTTTGATAGCATAAGTAGTCAGAAGAAGAAGAGGATAGTGCTCAAGCTGCCATACTTCCCCCAGCACAGTTACTCCTAGGGCAGCGTAGCTAAAGCTGTGGGTTTATGTTTCTGTTCCTAACTAGTCTGACCATAAGCGATTTCGAAGAGGAACGTTTTAAGCCTGGACTTAAATGAAGAGACTGTGTCAGCATATTTAACATGGGTCGGGAGCTAATTCCATAACGCAGGAGCTTGGTAGTTAAACGCTCTACCTCCTACTGTACTTTTAGAGACTCTTGGGACCACCAGAAGGCCGGCATTCTGAGAGCGAAGAGCTCTGTTTGGATGATATGGTTCTATAGCATCTTTGAGGTAGGATGGGGCCATGTCATTTATGGCTTTGTAGGTCAAGAGTAGAATTTTGAATTTGATTCTGGACTCGACGGGGAGCCAGTGAAGAGACTTCAGCACTGGCGTAATGTGCTCTCTTCTTTTTGTTCCTGTTAGTAATCTTGCTGCTGCATTTTGAACCAGTTGAAAGCTTTTTATGGAGCTTTTAGGACACGCTGTGAGCAGGAGTTACAGTAGTCTAATCTAGTCGTTACAAATGCATGGATACGTTTTTCGGCATCACTTTTAGGCAGGATTCTTCTGATTTTGGCTATGTTGCGCAAATGGAAATAGGCTGTTTTACAAGTTTGATTTATATGAGCTTTAAATGAGAGCTCCTGGTCAAATAAGACTCCAAGGTTTCTTACAGTAGAACTGGAGGCTACACTGACATTGTCCAGTGTGACTATCTGCTCAGATAGAGAGTCTCGTAGATGCTTAGGGCCAAGCACAATGACCTCGGTTTTTTCAGGGTTAAGAAGCAGGTAGTTTAGTGTCATCCAGGTTTTTATCTCCTTCACACAAGTACTAAGTCTGTCTACTTGATCGCTCTGATCAGGTTTCATTGATAAATACAGCTGAGTGTCATCTGCAGAGCAGTGGAAGTTAATGTCATGCTTTCTGATAATGTTGCCTAATGGCAGCATATAAAGAGTAAACAGAATTGGACCGAGTACCGAACCCTGTGGCACACCGTAAATTACTTTAGAGCTTGGTGAGGAGCTCTGGTTTACATTAACAAATTGGAACCTATCAGATAGATAGGATTTAAACCAGCTGAGGGCTGTTCCTCCAACACCTACATCACATTCTAACCTCTGCAGTAGAATGTTGTGGTCAATGGTGTCAAACGCTGCGCTGAGGTCCAACAGAACCAGGATTGAGACCAGTCCATCGTCAGCGGCTAATAACAAATCATTTGTGACTTTAACTAGTGCAGTTTCAGTGCTGTGGTGGGCTCTGAACCCTGACTGGAAAACTTCAAATAAGTCATTGTCCTGCAGGTGGCGACAAAGCTGTTTTACTACAACTTTTTCAAGGATTTTAGAGACGAAGGGAAGATTTGAAATAGGTCTGTAGTTTACCAATAGGTCGGGATCTAGATTAGGCTTTTTCAGAAGAGGTTTAATGATGGCATGTTTGAAGGACTGTGGAACATAGCCACTTTGGAGTGAAGTATTTATTATATTAAGAATAGGGTCTATAATTAGGGGGAGAATGTCTTTGAGGAGTCTGCTTGGAATGGGGTCTAGGACACAAGTTGAGCTTTTAGAGGACATAATGGCTGAAGTTATCTCTGCTTGATCAACAGCTGTGAACCTTTCTAAGTTTACAGGTGGATGTATATGAGACGTTAGATTTACAGCTTGGGCTAGTTCAGGGCTAATAGCGGGGGTAATTTCATCTAATTTATCTCTGATTGTTTTTATTTTATTGTTAAAAAATAGGAGGAAATCATCAGAGCTGAGTGTAGCTGGGATTGAGGGATCTACTGCACTGTGACAGTTTGTTAGCCTAGCTACAGTGCTGAAAAGGAATTTAGTGTTACTTTTGTTGACTTCTATTAGATTTGAATATCTGGTTTGGGCCTTACGCAGAGCCTGCTTATAGGACAGCAGGCAACTTTTCCATGCTTTTAGGGATTCTTCGGTGTGAGAGCGACGAAATAATCCCTCTAACTTTCTAACTCTTTGTTTATGTGAACGCAGTTCTTGGTTGTACCATGGGGAGGCGCGCTTTGGCCTATTGACCTTCTGTTTTAACGGCGCGACAACGTCAAGAGCAGACTTCAGAGAATTCATGGTCAAGTCGACACATTGATCACTTAAACTGGGACTAAAACTGTTCTCAGCAGGATCACATGACATGTCACTGAATATTGGCTCTATTATTTCTTTGAATTTTGAGATAGATTTTTCAGATATTGTCCTTTTCATTATAACTTTATTTTGTGGGACTGGATGATCTTTAAGAATAAACTGAAAGGTAATTAGGAAATGATCTGACAATATAGGGTTTTGAGGGAGGACAATGAGGTCACTAATCTCTGTTCCATACGTTAGGACAAGATCCAGAGTGTTCTTGTGAGTGTGAGTCGGTTTATTTACATTCTGAGTGAAACCAATGCTGTCTAACAAGGCGCTGAAGGCATTACTGAGAGCGTCATCACTCATGTTCACGTGGATATTAAAGTCTCCAACTATAACTATTTTATCCCAGGCTAACACTAAGTTTGATATAAAGTCAGAAAACTCTGTTAAAAACTCTGAATAGGGACCAGGGGGTCGGTAGATAACTATGAACAAAACTCTTTTTGGTTTTTCATATTTGGACATGTGATTGACAGCATAAGGCTTTCAAATGAGTGAAATGCATTGTTAGTTTTAGGGCTCATGAGTAGGCTTGAGTGTGAGATCACTGCCACACCACCACCTCGGCCTGTGCTCCTGGCAGTCTGAAAGTTAACATGGGTGGGTGGGGTGGACTAATTTAGTCTGACGTAGTCGTCTTGTTGAAGCCACGTTTCAGTTAGAGCTAGAAGATCTATGTTATAGTCACTAATTAATTCATTAACTAAGAGCGATTTGGAGGAAATTGCTCTAATGTTTAGCAGTCCACAGACCCCTTTTGTTAGAGTCAGCTGTACAAGGGCCACAAGCTCTTCAGATGTGTGGGGACCCCTTCTGTTAGAGTCAGCTGTACAAGGGCCACAACCTCTACAGATGTGTGGGGACCCCTTCTGTTAGAGTCAGCTGTACAAGGGACACAAGCTCTTCATGTGTGGGGACCCCTTCTGTTAGAGTCAGCTGTACAAGGGCCACAAGCTCTTCATGTGTGGGGACCCCTTCTATTAGAGTCAGCTGTAAAAGGGCCACAAGCTCTTCAGATGTGTGGGGACCCCTTCTGTTAGAGTCAGCTATACAAGGGCCACAACCTCTTCAGATGTGTGGGGACCCTTTCTGTTAGAGTCAGCTGTACAAGGGCCACAACCTCTTCAGATGTGTGGGGACCCCTTCTGTTAGAGTCAGCTGTACAAGGGCCACAAGCTCTTCATGTGTATGGGGGACCCCTTCTGTTAGAGTCAGCTGTACAAGAGCCACAAGCTCTTCATGTGTGGGGACCCCTTCTGTTAGAGTCAGCTGTACAAGGGCCACAAGCTCTTCACCCTTCTGTTAGAGTCAGCTGTACAAGGGCCACAAGCTCTTCATGTGTGGGGATCCCTTCTGTTAGAGTCAGCTGTACAAGGGCCACAAGCTCTTCAGATGTGTGGGGACCCCTTCTGTTAGAGTCAGCTGTACAAGGGCCACAAGCTCTTCAAATGTGTGGGGACCCTTCTGTTAGAGTCAGCCGTACAAGGTCCACAAACTATTCAGGTGTGTCGGGACCCCTTCTGTTAGAGTCAGCTGTACAAGGGCCACAAGCTCTTCATGTTAGTGGGGGACCCCTTCTGTTAGAGTCAGCTGTACAAGGGCCACAAGCTCTTCAGATGTGTGGGGACCCCTTCTGTTAGAGTCAGCTGTACAAGGGCCACAAGCTCTTCATGTGTATGGGGGACTCCTTCTGTTAGAGTCAGGTGTACAAGGGCCACAAGCTCTTCATGTTAGTGGGGGACCCCTTCTGTTAGAGTCAGCTGTACAAGGGCCACAAGCTCTTCAGATGTGTGGGGACCCTTTCTGTTAGAGTCAAGGGCCACAAGCTCTTCAGATGTGTGGGGACCCCTTCTGTTAGAGTCAGCTGTACAAGGGCCACAAGCTTTTCAAATGTGTGGGGGACCCCTTCTGTTAGAGTCAGCTGTACAAGGGCCACAACCTCTTCAGATGTGTGGGGGGCCCTTCGGTTAGTCAGCTTGTGCACTTGTGCAGGACACAGGAGGACATCTTTGCAGGAGGAAAACTGAAAAGAAAAGCAAAATTAGAAGGACCTCTTAAGACAAATCAGTGCTGCACAAATTCAGTCATTTCTAATATTGAATGAGGGCGAGACTTGCCACACACTTGAACATTCACATGTTCAAGGGTTAACCACAAGAATGGATTCTAAAATGATGGTATATATCCTGCAGATTGGATTTTGTCAAATCTCTACTCTACAATAAGCTTGGGTCTTTAGAAAGAGATGTCTACAACAAATCCTCTGTCATTGAAAGCAGTTTGTTTATTAAAAAAATAAAGGTTGTAAAAAGGTTGGAAAATTTGTGTAATCTGACAAAAGGAAATCAAATAAAATCAGCCGAGAGACTTTGTGTATTAGGTTATAACAAAGCTCATAAAAGTTGATTGAGCATAAATGGTCAGATTTAAATATGATGTAAATGTTTGTAATATTGGACCTAGTTGACAAGCAGATGTGCTGTTTAAACGAACCCATACGCTTTCCATCCCAGACATGGGCCGTTGTGTGTCGAGGAGTTATGGCTGCTTAAAGGCGCAATGGACGATTTTTCGGCGACTTGAGAACTCAGGCGGAAGTGCACATGCCACTCCCCTGTGCACATGCCACTCCCCCATGTGGACTGATACAACACACACGTGCGTTTGTTTATTAGTGCGACGGATCGCATCGCATCTCTCATCTCCCGTAGATTTCCGTCTCTTCTGAGCTCGAACTGTCTTTCTCTGTCTTAATTTTGTCCCGTCACTGAGGGAACTATATTATGATAGATCCATGCGCTTAGACACAGGGAAACGTGCTACTCTCGTGGGGACGAGCCACACGAGAATCTGCAGGTGAACGAGGCTCTGCAGGTGAACGAGGCTCTGCAGGTGAACGAGGCTCTGCAGGTGAACGAGGCTCTGCAGGTGAGGCTCTGCAGGTTTGCGGTAGGTGCGTTCTATGAATGATACGTGGCAGAACTAATCGACAGTCCACGCCACGAGGAAATAAGACTCAGATTTGGGCCAAAAAAATCATCCATTCAACCTTTAAGGACTCTGACTATGCCACTGGACTGGAGCATATCACTTCTGAAATGCTCCTTGTACCGTGCTGTTTGTAGTCTGACTGCAAAGACCAAAGGAGCTACAAGGATCTGAATCATTTCAGCAAAGTTGAGGAAAATACTTGAGGTGCCCTGGAAATCAGCATTGAATGCCCGGTGTGCACAAGTATCCCCAGGGTATTCTTTTGCCATAAAGTCCTGTACTTCCTTGCTGACCTGCAGGTTTGTCTCACAACCTAAAGAAAAAAACAATGCTATGCTTCAAACCTCATTGTCCTAAAAGATGCAAGCGAGCCGAGAGCTGTGATGAGGATAGTGTTCAACAAATGGTGCTTTGGTTTGAGCCTTCCTTGTGGAAACACACATTTGAATTGATTAAACTTATACTTTCGTCATTGTGGATGGGAGACATGGTTAATTAAACAACATATTTTAACGTCATTAATAACTGCCATGCACCCCTAACCCTCTTTACCTTTGGGAACTTTGGATAAAATTTTGAGTGGAAAAAACTTCAACAGGCACTAATTCTCATGTGCGTCTTTCCACTTGGATGGAAACTCAAGCTCCTCAAGGATGAAGTACTTTATCTTTACAAACACAGAAATGCAGTGGACCAACTAAAGGGAAGCTTTACCTTCCAGCAAATCATGCAAGACATCAGGAGGGTTGTGTATGACATGAAAATGATTCTACATCTGAGTAATTGTGAGTAAATGTTTCTTGACTTCGTGGGAATGAGCATTACTTGTGCTTCTTGTACATTGAACTCACGACAGCAAAAGTCCCTGTCCTGACTTCTGTTTCCTCAAACTGGGCACCTGTCCCACACTACATCTACAAATGTTGAAACTTTCAACAAAACCGGCCGCTCTTGAGTATCCAGATATACATCCTTGGCTTTGCACAAAAGGGCTAAATAAATGGAGGAAAGGGAAGACCTTAAACCAGGAGGAATATCAGCCAAGACCCGGTAGACGGCAGTAACTTTGTATTTCTTCCGCGATGTCCAAAGGGGATTACATATTTCAAAATCACAATACAGTAAAATAGAAAGTCGAAAGTCTTCCTCAGACTAGAGGACATTCTCTTTATAAGATAAGATAAGATAAGATATTCCTTTATTGTCCCACATGGGGAAATTTCATTGATGCAATGCAGGTAGATACAGAGGTAGATACAGAAGAAAAGAACAGATCACTTATAGGAAGTTTGAAAAACACTCTCAGTAGAAGATCTCCTATAAACAAAAACTCCCATAGACAAAACCTCCCATTTCCCAACAAGGGATGGAGGGGAAAAATAATAAAGAAAAAATAAATAAATAATAAATACATAAATACCATTGCATGTGATTACGACAGTAATTGCACATGAATATGTGTCACGACGGCACATGGATTGCACATGAATTTCACAGTAATTGCACATGAATCACGATAGTAATTGCACATATGACGGAATTGCACATGGTTAGGTCAGTATTGCGAGTGTTCAGGACTAACAGTGTTTGTTATAAAGTCTGACAGCAGCAGGAAGGAAAGACCTGCGAAACCTTTCCTTCACACAGCGAGGGTGGATCAGTCTCTCACTGAAGCTGCTTTCCAGAGCGGACGGAGTGTCCTGCAGGGGGTGGCACTCATGGTCAAGCATAGATGTGAATCTAGCCAGGACCCTTCTGTCCCCCACCTCCTGCACCGAGTCCAGAACGGAGCTGGACTTCTTGATGACTTTGTCCAGCCTCCTCCTCTCCCTTTCTGTGATGCTGCTGCTCCAGCAGGCCACACCGTACAGGAGGGCTGATGCCACCACAGAGTCATAGAAGGTCTTCAGGAGTGGCCCTGTCACTTCAAAAGACCTGAGTCTCCTCAGGAGGTAGAGCCGACTCTGGCTCTTCCTGTACAGTGCGTCTGTGTTATGAGTCCAGTCCAGTTTGTGGTTCAGATGAACACCCATGTACTTGTATGAGTCCACTCTCTCAATATCCCTTCCCTGGATGTTCACTGGTAAGGGAGCAGTGGGGTGGCATCTGCGGAAATCCACCACCATCTCCTTGGTCTTCCCCGCGTTGATGAGGAGGTGGTTCCGCTGACACCAGTCCTGCGCCAGTCCCCTGTACTCCGCGTCATCGTCGTCCGTGATGAGTCCGATGATGGCAGAGTCATCAGAGAACTTCTGCAGGACACAGCTGTCCGTGTCGTGTCTGAAGTCTGCAGTGTAAATGGTGAAGAGAAAGGGCGCGAGGACAGTGCCCTGGGGTGCCCCCACACTGCAGGTGCGAGTGTCAGACAAACAGTCCCGTGCTCTCACAAACTGGGGTCGGTCCGTGAGGTAGTCCAGGATCCACTCTGCCAGGTCATACTCCACACCAGCCGTCTCCAGCTAGTCCCTCAGGAGCAGCGGCTAGATGGTGTTGAAGGCGCTGGAAAGATCGAAGAACAGGATCCTCACAGAGCTGCCAGGCTTTTCCAGGTGAGAGAGAGAGCGGTGCAGCAGGGAGATGACGGCGTCCTCCACTCCGATGCCAGGCTGGTATGCAAACTGCAGCGGGTCCATGGCTGAGCTCACGGTGGAGCGGAGGTGGTCCAGGACCAGCTGCTCCAGTGTCTTCATCAGGTGGGTCGTGAGAGCCCCCGGCCTGAAGCTGTTGAGGTCTTTGGCGCGCGGTGTCTTGGGCACAGGTACCAGACAGGAGGTCTTCCAGACCTGTGGTACCACCCTCAGCTTCAGGTTCATGTTGAAGACATGCTCCATAACTCCACACAGTTCATCTGCACAGGACTTAAGGAGCCTGGGGCTGATGCCGTCAGGTCCTGCTGCCTTCCTCACTTTAATCCTCTTCAGCTCACTCCTCACCTGTGCTGCTGTGACAGTCAGTGGTTGGCAGGGGGACTATGTGCTGGGGGGATGGGTGAGTCCAGGCGAAGTGGGGAGCTGATGGTCCGGGGCGGAGAAATGAAGAGGAACAGATGCAGGGCATTGTCCAGCTGTGGAAGAGGGAGCATGCAGCTGTGCAGGGGGAGGGACGGGTGACCGATCAAAACTCAAGAAGTGAGCATTCAAATCATTCACCCACTGTAGATCCCCCTCTGTCTGGGCAGGGGGGATTTTGAAGCCCGAGATGGTTTTCAGGCTTCTCCACACTCCCTGAATGTTCTTCTGCTGCAGCTGCTCCTCCATCCTCCTCTTGTAGCCGGCCTCAGCCTGCCTGATCTTCCTCCTCAGCTCTTTCTGCACAGTCCTCAGCTCCTCCTTGTTCCCTGACTTGAAGGCTCTCTTCTTCTCCTTCAGCAGAGCCTTCAGTTCACGGTTAATCCATGGCTTGTTGTTTGGAAAACACCGCACCGTCCGGGAGGGAACAATGTTCTCAAAACAGAAGTTGATGTAGTCCGTGATGCACTCTGTGATGGTGTTGATGTCCTCCCCATGGCCATAAAGCTCAGTCCAGACAGTGGTGCTGAAGCTCCTCGCTCTCAGCAGACCACATCCTCACCTCACGGGACACCACAGGCTGCCTGCGCATGATGGGTTCATATACAGGCCTCAGATGTACAAGGTTGTGGTCCGAGCTGCCCAGGGGAGTGAGGGGGGAAGAAGTCCACTGTTCTATTATTTCTGGTGGGGCAGGTAACATACTGGGTGTATGTTGGTAGAACAGAAGAGGGAGAAGCGTGGTTAAAGAGAGCCTGTGGGTGCTGTGTTTGCAGCCTACAAGTGCAGGAGAGCAGTGCTTCACAAGCATATGTGGCGCAGCAGCCCTAATGCCGGTATATGTCGGCCTCGGTGAAACTGAGATAAACCCCAAAAAAGATTTTTTTTTTCAAATGTGTGATTTTCGGTTTTTTGCAGAATGTGCTAGTTGAAGTTATGAATAAGCCCCTGTGTGCTTCAGATAAAACTATTGGTTGTCTTAAACGTATACATTAAGCTGTTAAAAATGTGGAGTTTTCGGGTCTTTTTCCTGCTCTCCTGGGGGGCGTCACCTTTTTCTAGCCAACGTATTGTTTACATTTTCCATCAGCCGTGATCCGCATGGCCAGCTGCGTGCTCCGTGTTTTCCTCTCATTACTCCAGACCGTCTGCAGAGCACAGTCTTCAGAGCTTACATTTCCTGGACTACATTGCAACGGAACTGTTTACTCAGGTACACTTTTACTTTACTACTAAATTATTGCTTTAACGCTGTGTTTTAAGGCGGTCTCGTGATCACTTTAGAATCTTACTTGTCTGCTCCGGTGGAGCTAATGCTAAGCTAACACGTTGCTTCAGTGCACTCTGCAATACGGGCTTAATGTGACTACTTGCTGTTATCACCATGTTATCGGGTTATTTTTCGGCGTGGGTTGGCCCGTGGGTTGTGTGGGTCGTGCTTTGTTGTTTTATGGTGCTAAACCGGCTGTTAGCCCCACAGCCCCGGAGCTAAACGCAGCTATTCGGAGCTAAGTTGTAAGCTAAACTTTGCTATGTTATCGGGTTATTTTTCTGCGTGGGAAGAGAAAAAAACTACAACTCCCGATACCACTTCTGGTCACGTGGCTTACGTACGTTGCAAGTCACGCACGCACTGCGTCACTCGAACCAATCACGCGCTTGCCTGGCCATTATCAGCTTCCTGTGTGTCTCTCTGTGCACGGTGTTGGGAGAGACGACAGGACGGCTGAACCAGGTAAGCTTTGCGACTAAAACACCCGCTTTTAATCACTTTAATGTGCGCCGGTTTTAAACTCGAGTGTATGTTTATGTTTTGGTGTGCTGTTCTGCAAGTGTTTTGCTTTTGCGAGCCGTGTTATCTCAAGTGAGCTAGCTAGCATCGCTAGCCGAGGGCAGATGTCCCAATATCTCCGCGTTTTGCATCTTAAATACACCGTTAACGTCACAATATGAACTGTTATCTGTGAAGCGTGTTATTCCCATATTACTGTTAACCCTAATCCTTTTTTTCCCCTTTTCAGAATTGGCAAAGACACCCTGACTGACATGACCTGTCTCTACGTGAAGTCTGCTAAGGAGCGTGGTAAGTGTAAAACATTATTTTGGTGATTTTCATGTTTTAATGATTAGAGTATAATTAACCATAAGCAACATCTGTTTTTCAGGTGAGCCTGCAGTTTGTACATCAAGCTTCAGATCACTGTGGAAACAGCTTCTCCAACACATCAGAAGCTGCAGGCCACGCACAGATCTCTACAACAGAATCTAATGGGCTGCCTTTGGACCCTCACCGCCAGCAAGCAAAGACATCAGGATGCATTACAGCTTTGACTTTGCACAGCAGGTACTAATTATAGTGCAAATGCAGAATAGAAATTATAGAGACATATACGTCTTAATCAAATGTCATATGTATTAATCTAATCTCCTTTCTCTCTCTGTTTACTACAGATACACTTTCCGTCCAACCCTCTGCAGCCGGGGACAAGCTTCACCACACAATGGACATCCACTTCCTCATTGCTGGCCATACCAGATTCTCCCCTGATTGTGGCTTTGGACTTATCAAGCGAACATACATGAAGACCAGGGTTGACACTTTGGAAGACATCGCTGAGGTTAGTTTATATTATTTGACTACTGTAATGTGTAAACATTAGCCTGGCAAAACTTCAGTGCTGCTCTCTGCTTAAGATATGTTTCTTCTGTTGTCATTTTTTTTACATTGTCGCCCTTGTCATCAGGTAGTGGAAAACAGCTCTCCTGAGTCTCACCTCAATATCCGACGGATAATAATAATAATATAACGGCGGATGGCAAAGTGTTGGTCAAGAACTTCGACTGGCAGAAGCATCTGAGTCCCTTCTTCAGACGGCTTCCAAAGATCAAGAGTTATCAGCACTTCAGGTATTTATATTGAAACTCTCACATTGTGTTAAAAAAATAAATATTTAATGAGTGTTTTATGTGAAATAGTTGGCCATTTCTTAAATGTCCTGTTATTTGTTTACAGCTTTGATGCCAAGAGCCGAGAGTCACAGCACAGAAGAGTGCACAGACGAAGAAGAGGATGAGGATGTGATCTCTGATGTAATTGGACTCTGGTGCTGTACATATCATATCTCATATATTCAAAGCCATGGACCCGTTGCAGTTCGTATACCTGGCCCTGGCATCTGTTTATAAGAGTTCTTCTATTAAGAGTGTTTTTTAAACTTCCTATAAGTTCCATCATTATGTACATACCATGCCGTTTAGTGCTCAGTGTTCAATGTTTTGCTGTTTGTGTTGGACTGAATCACCTGTGAATTATATTTATCGACAAATGCAATGAACCCTTCAGGGCCTTTTGTAATCCAAATTCCATTTTAATATAGTAACTTCTAATTCTGATTCAAGTCCTGTTACCATCAATAACAACACTCCTCTTGAGTCTTCAGTGACAGCTGTAGGGGGAAGGTGGTGTCAGTGTGACAGGGGGAGGGTTTATCTCAATGAGATGCAAATGAGCCCCCCTGTGACTCTGGGCTCACTCCGGTGTGAAACTTTGAGCCCCGTTTTCTCAGTGAATGGGTTTGAGAGATGTATACATTCAAATGACCACAACTTACTCAAATATTATCAGATCTACACGAGTGAGACATCATTGGAAAGCTTTGAATTCACACTTTTAGAATCTGTGAATAACTCAAAATGTCTCCGGGGTAGACATGTAACTGGTTTAGCCACGGTCAGACACATATTCAGCATTGGCAGACGGGGCCACATAGACTGCGATCAAAATCACATGTGAGAACTTCCGGGGTAGATAATATGGCGTCATGCCAATAGCCAATAGTTCAATATCCTTGTTACATAGCTGCTCCTTCACTGTGCAGTGTTCGGATTTGCACCAGCTCGTGTTCACATACACAGCCAGACCTCCACCTCTTTTCTTCCCACATTCTTTCGTTCTGTCGCCCGCAGTAGATGAAAATTATCCATACCTACAATAGAGTCTGGCATTTCTGCTGTTAACCAGGCCTCTGTGAAAAACAAGACGCTGCTGTCCCTATAAATCCTCTGGGACCGCATGAGGCTCGCTATTTCCGTCATTTTATTTCTAAGGGACCTCATGACTACGGCGGGAACCGGCTTTCTGTTTCCTCCTCACTTCTCTCGGAGTTTACGTCCAGCCCTTCTGCTTCTCTGCGTTTTCCTTAGGATGATGTACTGAATGTCCTCATGTACTGATGTACTGATGTACTGATGTACTGAATGTACTGGATGTACTGATGTACAAAAGGCCCCGCAGTCCCTGTGTTTCTATGTTCTTGTAGTTCATGGGGCGACCACTAGAGGTGCGCCAGCACCACGGGGTGCCTTATGACATTACTGCATTTCACCCTTTATTCTTTCCTCCAACCCATCACCGAGTGCCTTATGATGTCACCGGTGTTCCGCCTTTGTTCTTCCTTGGCTTGGTACAACGTAGCAGCTACATAGCTAGCTATTGCTGGCGGGGTATATAAGAGGGAGATATGCATTGTAATGGCATTCTTCTTCGTCTTCAGTGTCTACTTGTGATCCTGAATAAAGCTACCACCAGCACCTCGTCTCTTCTCGTCTTTCAGATCATCATTCCTGGCCTCCAGTTGTGCTCAGACAGGCACTCTCGAGCAGTGACTTCTACAAACCAGAACCAGCACCTTACAGTCCGCACAGTCCGGAATTATCTCTCCAACATTAATGGTCCTTCGAGCCGGATGTGGAAGCCTCTGCCCGTCAAGATGGAAAAGGATGATCGGAGTTTTCCACCCTGTGAAGACGATGACTATGCAACGTGGGAGGAGGAGCGTGACGAGTTACGCTGCAGATTGGATACCCTGAAAGCCCAAAGGCCGGCACAGCGCGGTCATCAGGAGAGCTCTTGTGTTCACCTCCCCCCACCGGAGTCGTACGGTGGATGGAGTGGTCTGGTCACCACCCCATGCAGGGTGGGTTGGGATCAAGACGGAAGTGTACTCCAGCCCAATCCCGGTGGGACAGGATGTAGCGGATCCGGAGAGGCCGGACCCCCGCCATGACCACCTCGAGAGGCTGTGGCTTCCCCCCACCCAACCCTGCGACGGGGGCTGAGGCCCTACACCCTCCAAGGTCAGTTGAGTTCAGGCGCGAACGGGACTCAGTGAACCAGTCAGAAGAACCACTGGAGGAATCGGACTACCGATTTGGCCTTGACCTAGGCGCCAAAATGAATTTGGCTTTCGCTGACGCCGATGTAGAGGATGGAGGATGCGGTGAGGCGGAGCCCCCAGCATGCTACCCGGCGTGTGCGTCCTGATCCTACGCCTGAGTCAACCCAGGTTCCTGTGCCGACTCCCAGAGTCCGCCCGCGGTCTGGGCTCCTGCCTTCGCCCCCTCCTGAGTCATCGTGGTGGCCAGGTCAGACCGGGCCGACCCCGCAGCCGCCGGCCGCGTCGGGTTACCAGTACCCTCAGCACGCTGCGGAGTAAGTAAGTAAGTAAGTAAGTAAATTTTATTTATATAGCACCTTTCACAGACAGAGGTCACAAAGTGATTCACAAAACACAGAATAAAACAAAAAAAACGTACAGTGAACAATACATATACAACAATATACAGTCAAATCAGTCCCTAAAACAAGTGCATTTAAAAGGCTTGACTAAATAAAAAGGTTTTAAGCTGACCCTTAAAAGCAGTAACTGAGTCCAGTGACCGTAGGGGGAGCGGAAGATCATTCCAGAGTTTGGGGGCAACAGCCTGGAAGGATCTGTCTCCTCTGGTCCGAAAACGGGTGCGAGGCACCAGCAACAGTTTCTGGTCCAGGGACCTTAGTGAGCGAGAGGGAGCGTACGGTTTAATCAGATCGCTGATGTACGATGGGACCTGACCATTTAAAGCTCTAAAAGTTAAAACAAGAATTTTAAACTGTATCCGGTACGAGACCGGCAGCCAGTGAAGGGCTTTAAGAATGGGTGAAATGTGGGCCCTTCTATTTGTGCGGGTTAAGATCCTCGCTGCAGAGTTCTGGACCAGCTGCAGACGAGAGAGTTCCTTCTTGTTAAGACAGGAAAACAAACTGTTACAATAGTCTAAACGTGAAGACACAAAGATTATAACTTCCAGGTCATTTTGAGACACCATTTTCCTGAGCTTAGAGATTTTCCTCAACTGAAAGAAACAGTTCCTCGTCAACAGCTGGAGTGGAGCTCTAAAGACATGTCTTTGTCAAAGACAACACCCAAGTTTCTAAGACTTGGTTTAGCAGTCTGGCCTAAAACACCCAAGTACTGGTTTATCCTTGGAATGACATCATCAGGGGCAATAATCAGAGTTTCTGTTTTGTCAGCATTTAGCTGCAGAGTTTTTACTCAGCCATTGTTTTATTTGCACTAAACAACTGACTAATGAGTTCAGCTTCTGGATCTCAGAAGGTTTAAAAGAGCAATATAGCTGAATATCGTCAGCGAACAGGTGATAGGACACATCACTAAACTCTTTAATGATCGTTCCCAGGGGAATTATATAAAGCAGAAATAGGACGGGACCCAAAACGGAGCCCTGAGGAACTCGACACAACAGATCAGCTGAGTCAGACATTATTTGGTTTGCAGCAACACTAAAGCTCCGACCGGATAAATATGAGGAAAACCAATGAAGAACTGACCCTGATCGTCCAATCAGGTCCCTCAGTCTGTTTAACAGGATATGATGGTCAACGGTGTCAAAGGCTGCAGACAGATCCAGCAGAACTAGAACAGCGCATTTCCCAGAATCAGCCATCATAATGTCACTGGACACTTTTAGCAATGCGGTTTCCGTAGAATGGTGTTTGCGGAAACCAGATTGAAAAGAGTCGTGAATGTTTAACTGATCAAGGAAATCTGACAATAGTTCAGAGCCCACCTTCTCTAGGATTTTGGACATGAACGGGAGCTTTGAAATAGGTCTAAAACTTTTGGGGTCTGTCAGGTCCAAGTTTGTTTTTTTCAGTAAAGGCTCAACTATGGCATGTTTAAATGGACCAGGAAACACACCAGTAGAAAGAGAGAGATTTACCATTTTGGTAACCCAGGGGCCAATAACATCAAACACTTTGAGGAAGAGCCTACAGGGAAGGGCATCTGATGTACAAGAGGAGGGTTTCATCTTGGTCACCAGAGCTGAGATGTCTTCTAGAGTGACAGGCTTAAAAGAAGACCAGTTTTGGGAAACAGGCTCCACAGAAACAGCTTTATCACACAAAAGGAGTGGGATTTGGTCTTTGATCATCTTGATCATGATCGATAAAGAACCTGAGGAGTTCATTGCTGTCAGCTTTGCAGGAAACAGGAATCACTGCAGCTGAAGGACAAACAATAGAATTTATAGTGTCAAACAACACTTTGGGGTTTTTCTTGTTGGATGTTATTAGCTGGCAGAAGTAATCAGATCTGGAACTTTCCATCATTTCATTGTAAGATGACACAAGATCTCTGAGGTGTGACTTATGACCTTAAGACTAGAGGTTTTCCACAGACGCTCAGTTTTCCGACATAGTCTCTTTAGATTTAGGATATCTTCATTTATCCAAGGACAAGCTTTTTCTGTGATGACAAAGTGGATTTTACAGGTGCCACCTGATCTAAAATGGATACACAGTGGCTGTTAAAGGAATTAATTAAACTGTCCACATCAAGACAATTCATAAACAAATGAGGATAAAACATAGCAGAAAATTGGACGGCTGTATTTACAGTGATAATGCGCCTCTGAGACCTGATGTTTGAGGGCACAGGCTCAGGACAAAAGTTCAATTCAAATAAAACACAGCTATGATCACTCACATGGACATCCTCCACACAGAGGTGACAACACTCAGGCCAAGTGAAAACACCAGGTCTAGAGTGTGTCCCTTTTGGTGAGTGGGACCAGAGACATGCTGCTCAAAGTTAAATGTTTCAGTCAAGGTTAAAAGATCCTTTGCAGGGCATGATGAGCCATCGACCCAAATGTTAAAATCCCCAAGAATTAAAACATTTTCCAGTTTTATAATAGAAGATAAAAAGTCACTAAAGTCCTTTAAAAAGACAGCAGCAGGACCAGGGGGCCGGTAGACTAAAACAGTAAAAAGGACTTGAAGAACCAACCTTAATCATCTGTGATTCAAAGGAAGTGAAAGTGTGTGAGTCGATGACTTCACACATGTGACGGTCCTGGGACACAACTGCCAGACCTCCTCCACGTCGACCGGGGCGAGGCATCGCAGAAACGGAGCAGCCAGGTGGGCGGAGTTCATTTAGATGAATAAACTCACCCTCTCTCTGCCATGTCTCCGTAAGACACATGAAATCAAGGTTTTGTCTTGTAAAAAGTTCATTCAAGGAAAACGCTTTGTTGGCAATTGAACGGGCATTCAACAAGCCGAGCCGGACCGTGGATGACGTCACGACCATCGGTTCAGCTGAGCGCAGCGGGACCTGTCGAAGGCATGCGTTACGGTCACGTGATTCCCATCTGTTTCGCCGGTAAGCCGACGAAAACAAGGAAGCGGACGGTGGACCCCATCGCTCATAATTCCAGCGGCGCGCAGGCTCCAGGAAAACAGCCGCCACATCCCGCGGAGGCTCCAGGACCGGTGCGGCCGCGATGGCCCGTGCAGGCAGCGGGAAAACAGCCGCGATGACACAGACAGGCTCCGGGAAAACAGCCGCAATGACCTGTGCAGGCAGCGGGAAAACAGCCGCAATGATCCGGGCAGGCTCCGGGAAAGCAGCCGCGATGGCTCGTGCAGGCAGCGGGAAAGCAGCCGCGATGGCCCGTGCAGGCAGCGGGAAAGCAGCCGCGATGACACGGGCAGGCGGCGAAGACGGCGACGGTGAACAGCCGCAAACATCGAGGAGCGGGACCAGGCGCAAGCACCGAGCACGTGTCCCAATGTCCAGGCTCGTGTGCTCCGAACACAAGGCTCGCCTGCGCTTGACTTGCACACCAGACCTTGTGCCTCGTCTCCTCTGCTTCCTCCTCTTCCCCGGGCCTCGGGACAGCAGCAAAACGTCAGGTGAGTTGGGTGGACAAACAAGGCGTGGCGGAAAGGCTTGTTTGTACCTGTCCCAAGTGTCGAAAAGCGACTCCATCGTCGCTTTGATGCGGAAAAGTGCGCCACGGTCATAAACCCGCACAGCAGACACACAACAGACTAGTGTCTGGGCTGATAAAACTGCATAAGTTGTAACGATCGTCACAAATAAGCGGCATAACAGGAGTCGAGCAGTAGCGTGGCCGAACACAGGTGCCATCTTGGATCTGAACGAGCAGTACAATACCAAGCGAGGAGAGAGCAAGAAGTGAGCAAGGAGTGAGCACGGAGCAAGGAGAGAGCGCGATGCAAAGAGTGAGTGTGGTGCGAGGAGAGAGAACGGAGCGGAATGAGCGAGGAGTGAGCACGGAGCGGAGTGAGCGAGGAGTGAGCACGGGGCGAGGAGAGAAAACGAAGCGAAGAGAGAGCACGTAGCAAGGAGTGAGCACGGAGTGGGCACAGAGTGAGCACGGAGCGAGGAGCGAGCACGGGGCGGAGTGAGCGAGGAGCAAGCGTGGAGTGAGGAGCGAGCGCGATGCGAAGAATGAGCGAGCGAGGAGAGAGAACGGCGCGAGGGCGGAGAAAAGGAGAGAGCGAGGAGAGAGCATGGGGCGAGGAGTGAGTTTGTTCGAGGAGAGGGCGAGGAGTGAGCATGGGGCGAGGAGTGAGTTTGTTCGAGGAGAGGGCGAGGAGTGAGCATGGGGCGAGGAGTGAGTTTGTTTGAGGAGAGAGCGAGGAGTGAGCAGGGAGCGAGGAGTGAGCACGGAGCGAGGAGTGAGCATGGAGCGAGGAGAGAGCACAATGTGAAGAGTGAGCGCGGTGCAAGGGAGTGAGCACGGAGAGAGGAGGGAGCACTGAGTGAGCGCGGAGCGAGGAGTGAGCACGGAGCGGAGTGAGCACGGAGCAAGGAGAGAAAATGGAGCGAGGAGTCAGCGGGGAGCAAGGGAACGAGGAGTGAGCGTGGAGTGAGCGTGGATCGATGAGTGAGAACGGAGCGAGGAGAGAGCAAGGAGCGAGGAGTGAGAAGAAAGCGAGGAGTGAGCACGGAGCAAGGAGAGAGCACGGAGCGAGGAGAGAGCAAGGAGTGAGCGAGGAGTGAGCACAACGCAAAGAGTGAGCACGGAGCGAGAAGAGAGAACGTGAAGTGAGGAGAGAGCACGGAGCGAGGAGAAAGCGTGGAGCGAAGAGAGAGCGAGGAGAGAAAATGGAGCAAGGAGTGAGCGGGGAGCGAGCAAGGAGTGAGCGCGGAGCGAAGAGTGAGCGTGGAGTGATGAGTGAGAACGGAGAGAGCAAGGAGAGAGCGAGGTGGGGCTATTTAAAATTTTGAATTTCGTAAATGGTCACATTTTTATATAGCGCTTTTCCACCGTCAAGGCACTCAAAGCGCTTTACATCAAGGAACCAGTCACCCATTCACACACACATTCACACGCCAGATGTACCCAGACACTGGGGGCAAGTTGGGTTAAGTGTCTTGCCCAGGGACACAACGGCTGTATTCACATGAGGAAGCAAAGATCACATCGCCAACCTGCGGGCCAGTGGATCTGATCGCTCAGAAGTCGATCAGAAGACGAGCACTCTACCACTGAGCTACTGCCGCCCTTCGTAGATGAGATTTCCTGCATTCTGGTGCATTTTAGGCACTTCTCAACCTATTTGTCATCCCAGGGGGAGATAACGAGTAGTAAAGCGGGAGATTCCCCCCCAGAGCGACCGCGGTAAAGTGGCCCGCACAAGAAAATCTGTTGCGCGATGTGGCTGTTAATTACGGCAATCGTAAAAAGCACGGCAGTGGTGTTTGGTAAAACCACACAGAACTACTAATTTACCACAACAGTGTGTCATCCCAAACAAAAAATTGAATCAGCCATGCAATAGCATAGCGCTCCGTTAAAACTAGTGTGCTCATATTAAAACTAGCTAACTAGCTCGCTAGCCGGCATCACTTTGTTTAATCGGCTGTCACTCCGCTATTAACGGAAAATATCTTTCAAACTCAGTGATTGTATTCACAACTAATGTGTTCTTCGTTCTACCAAATATAAAGAAACGGTATGTAGTATTGCACCCGTGAGCCAAGCGGGAGTAGAGTTTTGTTCGGTTATCCTTCAATCTACTCTATGTAAACAATGACATCATGAATCCACATGGCTGAGCACAATACTAGAACTTCCTATAAATATCACAATTTCATCACCATAAAAAAATGATAGCCTGATGTTGTGAGTGAACCTCTGGGTGATCCTGCCATGAAGACAGAGTCCAACTATCACACGCACAATCTCGGGAAAAGGTTCTGGTGAATGTTTTCCCCTTTTCTCTCGTCTGTTGGGTTATGTTCACTTCTGGCTTGTCAGGTCCGACTTGTTTTACAATGAGCTTTTCCTCAAAAGTTCTTCTTCAAAGTGAAGCAGATGTAAGGATTTGACTGAATCTGCGGCAAATTCATCCGACGTCGCCATTTTACACACTTCGCTGCTTGAAAGAAAACATCTGTAAACAAGCAGCTGCAGCGATGCATCTTGGTACTTTGGGGCGCTAATCTTCAGCGCTCCAAACCCATAAAATTCCTCGACGGTGATTGGCGGATGTGTATTCTTTTTTGCCTAGCTGCAGGGGAGCCATTGGCTCAAATACAGCACGATGGGGCTGATCGAACAGGAGCCCCGGCACAAGCCTATTGGCTCCTACACCAAACATGATAAACATTCACGTTTTAAACGTGGAACTTGAAAGTTAATGTAAATAAAATTCTGGAGAGTTCTAAACTCATAAAGCAAAATCGTCAATAGCATCTAATTAACACAGGTTATTTTTTCAAAATGAAAGATTATTTAAAAAATAAAATAAAAACAGGCAGTCAGGTCAGGTGGGGTGGCGCCCCATCGCCCCCTATGGGCAAGCCGCCACTGCAGCCGGGACTTCCTCATAACGGCCATTTTAAAAGGGGCACGCGATATATAAAAAACAACACGACTGCATCCTTTTCTACGACATAATGAGCTACGAATACTTAGATTCTTTAGACGATAACGGCAAACTAAGGTACACAACAAAGCTATCATTTCTTGGTCGGTCAACAGAACAATGACCTAACAGAACACAGGTTTTTTGGCATTATTGCCTCATGTGTGCTGGATTTCGTATGTAGTAGACGTGCTGTTGTGCCCCTTTCAAAATGGCGGACTCGGTTGTCACTGCACAAGTTCCCGGATGTGCGAACGCACGGCATCCATTTCCTCCTCCTCCTTTCCCCAGCAAGATCCATGTGTCAAAGCGTCCTGTCCCTTTAAGAACAACTGTTTCCATGAGCCAATCATGAGCCACGTCCCGCTGCGGGCCAATCACGAGCCACGTACCGCTGCGGGCCAATCAGAAGCCTTATGCAGCCGCGGGAGATCTGAATTTCGCGGGACGGAGTTTTCGCGGTAAAACAGATGTCTTGTGCGCGCGCGTGTGTGTGTGCGCGCGCGAGGATTGAGAACCAGAAGAGCAGCAGGAGCCGGGACAGAGAGGACTGAAGTGCCGCCGACACGGAGCTTCAACACGGAGCTTCACACGGAGCTTCACACGGAGCTTCAACACGGAGCTACAGGATTATACATGTTCTGAGTGACCGGTCGAACAAAAGGAGTGTAAAGGGAACCAGCTCCTATTGCAGAACTTACTCGGAACGTACTTGTTTTATATATATATATATATATATATATATATATATATATATATATATATATATATATATATATATATATATATATATATATATATATATATATATATATATATATATATATATATATATATATATATGTATGTATGTGTATAGAATATATATAATTAAGTGCACGTCTCGTTGCTTTCCTCACGAGCACACGAGCCAGACATGAAGCGTCTTCCCAGAGGCGTCTCTCCCGGTCCTCTTCGCCCGTCACCCGCGTCTCTCCCGGGCTCACATTACAAGAGCCTGAAGATCCAGGCTGGAGCTCTGCAGGCGGACGTGGCTCTGGGCAGTCCTCCTCCTCCGCCGCAGCTGCACACGGTCCCGGCCGGTTACTTCACACAGATCTGCCACAACACCACCGCGGCGGGACAAAGGACCCACCACAGCCTGTACTCGACCCCGCACGGCCCCGACGCCAAGCCCGTGCGCTTGTCCACCGGCAGACTCCCGGTAAGTCCGCGACACAACCGTTCATACACTTGACTTCATCTCTAAATGTGTTCTACAAAGTGCGTCTGCAGAAGTGACGTGAAACACTTTATGAAAGTGTGTGCTTTCATAAATATGAGGAATACGTCCTACAAATAGACCTTTAAATATATAGAACTTTACAAAGATGAACTGAGAGGTGTAAATGCTGCATGTCCAGGGGCCCCTGGGTCTGTGGAACAAAGCCTTAAACAAGCTGATGAGACGTGCATGTCATGAGAGGGTCTGTTATCATAACACACACTTCACACTGTAACTAACACACTGTAACTAACACACTGTAACTAACACACTGTAACTAACACACTGTAACTGTAACACACTGTAACTAACACACTGTGACTAACACACTGTAACTAACACACTGTAACTGTAACACACTGTAACTAACACACTGTAACACACTGTAACTAACACACTGTGACTAACACACTGTAACTGTAACACACTGTAACTAACACACTGTAACTAACACACTGTAACTAACACACTGTAACTGTAACACACTGTGACTAACACACTGTAATTAACACACTGTAACTAACACACTGTGACTAACACACTGTAACTAACACACTGTAACTGTAACACACTGTAACTAACACACTGTAACGAACACACTGTAACTAACACACTGTAACTGTAACACACTGTAACTAACACACTGTAACTGTAACACACTGTAACTAACACACTGTGACTAACACACTGTAACTAACACACTGTAACTGTAACACACTGTAACTAACACACTGTAACTGTAACACACTGTAACTAACACACTGTGACTAACACACTGTAACTAACACACTGTAACTGTAACACACTGTAACTAACACACTGTAACTGTAACACACTGTGACTAACACACTGTGACTAACACACTGTAACTAACACACTGTAACTAACACACTGTAACTAACACACTGTAACTGTAACACACTGTAACTAACACACTGTGACTAACACACTGTAACTAACACACTGTAACTAACACACTGACTAACACACTGTGACTAACACACTGTAAGAAACACACTGTAACTAACACACTGTAACTGTAACGCACTGTAACTGTAATACACTGTAACTGTAACACACTGTAACTAACACACTGTGACTGACACACTGTAACTAACACACTGTAACTAACACACTGTAACTAACACACTGTAACACACTGTAACTAACACACTGTGACTAACACACTGTAACTGTAACACACTGTAACTAACACACTGTAACTAACACACTGTAACTAACACACTGTAACACACTGTAACTGTAACACACTGTAACTAACACACTGTAACTAACACACTGTAACACACTGTAACACACACACTGTGACTAATGGCCCATTCAAACCGCAAACGCCTATTCGCGCGTTATGGCGAAGTTGGACGCAAGTACGCATGAAGAAAAACGCAAATACGCCGCGTTCTCGACGCAGCGGAGCAGAGACGAAATATAGTAAGCAGACGCGCGTTTGCCGCGTGCGCATGCGCAGTGGAGGTGTTGTCAGTCTGGCTTCTTTAATGGCGGATCAAAGTTGAGAAAGTGCCTTTTGCGTATTTGCTCTTCAAAGCCCAAACACGGAGACGCTCGGCGGCGTGTCTGGATCCACCAGTGATCCCAGTTGAGTCAATACCATCATTTGCTTCAAGACTGGATAAACATCGCTCTCAGCTGTAGTTTCGTTTGTCCGGGTCCTGTTTGATGACTTGTTTTCCTGCATTGGTGCGCGGACATGTACCAGGACAACAACTACAGACGCCTGTCCATCTGTCCATCAGGTCAGTACACAAATATTCTTGTCTGAGCGCAATAATAAAGTGTATGTGGTGTGCGTGTGTTGTGCGTGTGCTGTGTATCTGCTGTGTGTGTGCTGTGTGTGTGCTGTGCATGTGCTGTGTATCTGCTGTGCGTGTGCTGTGCGTGTGCTGTGCGTGTGCTGTGTATGTGCTGTGTGCTGTGTGTGTGCTCTGTATGTGCTGTGTATCTGCTTGTGGTTGTGTATAAAACCAATGAAAAGTACATAGATAGTAAAAATTAAACATAGTTTTCATAGCATTAATATGTTGTTTCTACAGGACAATCACCAGCAGCTTCAGGTCCACAACAGAGGACTGGACGTCCACAACACAGAGGACTGGACGTCCACAACAGAGGACTGGACGTCCACAACACAGAAGTGTTTTTGATAAAGGGATTTTCATATTTATAGCAAAGACCACATGCTCACTCAAGATTGAGCCCAAATGTCATGTTGTTTACACAGAATGAGATAAAGTTAAATGAATAAAACAGTGAGAAGCTTCTCTTAAGTTCTGTTCTCTTTACTTCTGCACCTACTTGTGCGTTGTAACACTGAAATTTCCCCTCTGTGTGGACTAATAAAGGATTATCTCATCTTGTCCTTGTTTGTTTTTGTTTATGATCTTGAATTGTGGTAAATTAAATAAGTACATCTTTAAATAGCCACTGAATTTCACACAGACTCCCCAGTATTATATATATGAACAAGATGCATGTAACAGGACACACATTTATAATATAAAATAATTTATTTTGTGGAAAAATAGAACAGTAAATAACATAGATATATATATAGATATATTATATATATAATATATATATAATATATATATATAAAATATATAATAAAAAACGCAGGAGGTGCTCGACGCGCGTTTACATAGACTTTGAATGTAAACTGGACGCTTTTGCCGCACCGGTCTGAACGGGCCATAACACACTGTGACTAACACACTGTAACTGTAACACACTGTGACTAACACTGTAACTGTAACACACTGTAACTAACACACTGTAACTAACACACTGTAACTAACACACTGTAACACACTGTAACTAACACACTGTAACTGTAACACACTGTAACTAACACACTGTAACTAACACACTGTGACTAACACACTGTAACTGTAACACACTGTGACTAACACTGTAACTGTAACACACTGTAACTAACACACTGTAACTAACACACTGTAACTAACACACTGTAACACACTGTAACTAACACACTGTAACTGTAACACACTGTAACTGTAACACACTGTAACTAACACACTGTAACTGTAACACACTGTAACTGTAACACACTGTAACTAACACACAGTAACTAACACACAGTAACCAACACACTGTAACCAACACACTGTAACCAACACACTGTAACCAACACACTGTAACTAACACACTGTAACTGTAACACACTGTAACTGTAACACACTTTGACTGACACACTGTAACTGTAACACACTGTAACTAACACACTGTGACTAACACACTGTAACTGTAACACACTGTAACTAACACACTGTAACTAACACACTGTAACTAACACACTGTAACACACTGTAACTAACACACTGTGACTAACACACTGTAACTAACACACTGTAACTAACACACTGTAACTGTAACACACTGTAACTAACACACAGTAACTAACACACAGTAACTAACACACTTTAACTAACACACTGTAACCAACACACTATAACTAACACACAGTAACTAACACACTGTAACTAACACACTGTAACTAACACACACTGTAACTGTAACACACTGTAACTAACACTGTAACTAACACACTGTAACTAACACACTGTAACTAACACACTGTATCTAACACACTGTAACTGTAACACACTGTAACTGTAACACACTGTAACTAACACACTGTATCTAACACACTGTATCTAACACACTGTAACTAACACACTGTAACTGTAACACACTGTAACTGTAACACACTGTAACTAACACACTGTAACTAACACACTGTAACTAACACACTGTAACTAACACACTGTATCTAACACACTGTATCTAACACACTGTATCTAACACACTGTAACTGTAACACACTGTAACTGTAACACACTGTAACTAACACACTGTAACTAACACACTGTAACTGTAACATACTGTAACTGTAACACACTGTAACTAACACACTGTAACTAACACACTGTATCTAACACACTGTATCTAACACACTGTAACTGTAAAGCTACGTACAGACCGCCGCGGGAATACGTAAGTACGTACGTCACTGGAGCGTCAGCTCTGATAGGTTGCTGCGGTGGCTGCTACGCTTCAGCTGCAGGAGACCTCAACATAGCTGAACACGTCGCGTAAGCCGCTTTCGTCGCATCGGCCGCCTCATACGCGCGCTCAAAGCGTCGAGAGCATAAAAAAACGCACCAATCGCGCAGCAAAAACGAAGAAATCGCGCCGCGGATGACGCACTACGTGCTCGACGCGCGTTTACCATAGACTTTGAATGTAAACTGGACGCTTCGGCCGCTGCGGTGTGGAACGGCCATAACACACTGTAACTGTAACCAATGTAACTGTAACACATTGTAACTGTAACACACTGTAACACATTTGTAACTGTAACACTAACCAGTGTTATGCCTGAACATGTTCATTGAACGAAAATTCATAAACGCGTTCATAATTTTGATGAACGTGAACTGAACGTCCTGTATTACTGCTGAAGAACGATAATGTAAACGCGTTCTTTCTGGTGTCTGTGAACGGCACGTTCATTCTTTTTAATTTCGTTCAATAAAGTGTCAGATTTCTAGAGACTTCCAGGTGAAAAACACACCGTTATGTTCAACCTGAGCCTGTGTCAAACGTGAGAGCTCCAGAGTTGTAGCGGCCGATAGTGTCGCACCGCACTGCACATGTGCATCAAAACACAAAGCAGCATGGACGCGACAGCAACAAAGCAACAAGGAGTCGCCCTACCACCAGTTACAAGTCGCCGCCCTACGAATTGTGAAACGTCTCCTTCACACAGCGAGGGTGGATCAGTCACTGAAGCTGCTCTCCAGAGTGGACAGAGTGTCCTGCAGGGGGCGACACTCATGGTCCAGCATAGATGGGAGTTTAGCCAGGACCCTTCTGTCCCCCACCTCTGTCCAGAGCACAGCCCAGGACGGAGCTGGACCTCTTAATGACTTTGTCCAAATCTGAGTCTCATTTCCTTGTGGCGTGGACTGTCGATTAGTCCTGCCACGTATCAATCATAGAACACACCTACTGCTCACCTGCAGAGCCTCACCTGCAGAGCCTCGTTCACCTGCAGAGCCTCGTTCACCTGCAGAGCCTCGTTCACCTGCAGAGCCTCGTGTGGCTCGTCCCCAGGAGAGCAGCACGTTTCCCGGGACAAAATGAAGACGGAGAAAGACAGTTTGAGCTCAGAAGAGACGGAAATCTACAGGAGACGAGGGATGATGGGATCTATCGCACTGATAAACAAACGCACTGTGTGTTGTATCAGTCCACAAGGGGAGTGGCATGTGCACGGGGAGTGGCATGCGCACTTCCACCTGAGTTCTCAAATCGCCTTTAAGTATTTTACCCTCAATAGCTCGCATTATAATAAACCACAGTTTTGTGTACTGTTATTACAAAGAAAACTTCAGAATACGTAGCTCAATGCCATTCCACACAATTCCATATAAGTTTGATTTGATTCCAAACGATAGGAAATCATGTTTATTTTTCCATAATCAAAGCAATAACCCTAAGCTATAAAAACTGTTTATAGCTTCTAATACTTATTTTTTCTGCTCCATCCGCATTGTGAATGGACCCAGTTCAAAGGCTCCGCCCCCTGTGTTTAGGACGCTTTCAACTTTGTAAACACTTGAGTCTGTTTAATAGCGTAACCTAGAGAGTTACTCAAACTCCATCTTGTTAGGCTCCTGCTGATTTGTTTGTTACCAGTGTTAAATGGGCCAATCACATGTCATTTAGGGCCAGCAGGCAGGACTGGAACCAATCACAGAGCAGCATTGTGGTTTGGGAGGAAGTCAGAACAAACATGGCAAGAGCGACGCCCGTACTTCAGCCTGTTTCAGGAGGAAAACGTGCACTCGATGAGAACGAGGACGGTGTTTTTCTGAATACTGGATTCAACACTGTGTCAGACCTGGTCCCACATGCACTGTGGACCTGGTCCACAGTGCATGTGGGACTCCTCAGGGCTGCGCTTTGTCACCTGTTCTGTTCATTGTTTTTATGGACAGAATTTCTAGGTGCAGTCAGGGGTCAGAGGGTGCGGTCAGTGGTCAGAGGGTGCGGTCAGGAGTCAGAGGGTGCGGTCAGGGGTCAGAGGGTGTGGTCAGGGGTCAGAGGGTGCGGTCAGAGGGTGCGGTCAGGAGTTAGAAGACAGAGATGAGATCCACAATATCAAGAGTGTACAGTGTTAACACTCCTGCTCCAGCGTGAAATACAGTCCACACTGTCTGCCACTCAGTCCAGAGAGCACCAGCTGATGTGTCAGACAAATGTCCTCTGAACATGTTCAGTAAGTGCATTTCACAGTTTCCCCTTTCTGCTCTCGCTCTGGCTGATGAGAGAAGCTTGATGTGACACCTGCTGCTGTCCCTCCGCTTCTGCAGCAGATTTGAGAGCGGACAGTCGGCTGAAAGGGTCATAGTTCACAGGGGCCTCTAAAGCACAAGTTAACCCTGGAGCCTGGTTCTGTAGCAGCTAATAGAGCCATAGAGAGGATTAAACAGGGGACAGAGAGGAGCTGCCAGCTGGCCCCTGCTGAGCTGGTACAGAACCTGTGCTATTTATCACAGTCAAGTAGCAGTGTAGGACTTAAGGTTGAGAAACAAGTTACAGGAAGTAGCAGAGTTCTAAAAAGTAGATATAGGGCTGCCCCAAATAAATTGTCTGTTTGCTGTAACCCGACCCAACATTTTTCAAGTGGGTCGGTCGGTAGGTAAATTCTTATTTTTTTTACTTTGAAGGCAAAAAAAAGATCCAAATCGTCGCCATTTTTTGACTCTCAGGGACCGCCATGGGTCAGGCTTCAACAGTCCAGGGGTCAGGCTTCAACAGTCCAGGGGTCAGGCTTCAACAGTCCAGGGGTCGGGCTTCAACAGTCCAGGGGTCGGGCTTCAACAGTCCAGATTTTAAGATATTTCATTACCTTTTGTACGCCGTTATGCTTTATTTTGGTAGCGAAGGCGAGCGGGGGGAACATGCGGGGGACACGGGCGCCACCATGTTTGTTGTGATGACGCTGCTGGGCGTGTTTCCGTCCCAGAATGCAATGCGCAAGTCAAATTTAAATGAAGCCACACAATGACGCAGAACGACATGAGCAGTGGTCAGGACAGTGGCGCTGACAGATCCAAATCAACATGTAAAACAAAATCTAGTTTCCCTCCTGCATGATCTGTTTAATACAGAAGTACACGAAGGGGCGAAAACGATAATGCATGTGTTGCATAATGCGTTATTTGTCCCTTGGGATGAAAGATAGGTTTACCAGCGCTATAAAATTATTCTACACAGCGCTTTAGGAAAGACCGGTCGGTGAGTCGGCGAAATTTTTGAAAAATAAAAGAATTTGGCGTTTTTTGAACAATATGCTGATTTTTTATTTTTTTTTCAAGCGGCTAGTTTCATGGTTGGTGAGTCGGTGAGATATTTTTTTTTAAAGTCGGTCGGGTCACGGTAAACTGACATATTTTTTTGGGAAGCCTAATGTCTTTCAAAGATCTTCTGGTACCAGAGTCAGGACTAAACATGGACCGGCCTCCTGCTGGTGCCAGAGTCAGGACTAAACATGGACCGGCCTCCTGCTGGTGCCAGAGTCAGGACTAAACATGGACCGGCCTCCTGCTGGTGCCAGAGTCAGGACTAAACATGGACCGGCCTCCTGCTGGTGCCAGAGTCAGGACTAAACATGGACCGGCCTCCTGCTGGTGCCAGAATCAGGACTAAACATGGACCGGCCTCCTGCTGGTGCCCAGAGTCAGGACTAAACATGGACCAGCCTCCTGCTGGTGCCCAGAGTCAGGACTAAACATGGACCGGCCTCCTGCTGGTGCCAGAGTCAGAACTAAACATGGACCGGCCTCGTACTGGTGCCAGAGTCAGGACTAAACATGAACCGGCCTCCTGCTGGTGCCAGAGTCAGGACTAAACATGGACCAGCCTCCTGCTGGTGCCAGAGTCAGGACTAAACATGGACCGGCCTCCTGCTGGTGCCAGAATCAGGACTAAACATGGACCGGCCTCCTGCTGGTGCCCAGAGTCAGGACTAAACATGGACCGGCCTCCTGCTGGTGCCAAAGTCAGGACTAAACATGGACCAGCCTCCTGCTGGTGTCCAGAGTCAGGACTAAACATGGACCGGCCTCCTGCTGGTGCCAGAGTCAGGACTAAACATGGACCGGCCTCCTGCTGGTACCAGAATCAGGACTAAACATGGACCGGCCTCCTGCTGGTGCCCAGAGTCAGGACTAAACATGGACCGGCCTCCTGCTGGTGCCAGAATCAGGACTAAACATGGACCGGCCTCCTGCTGGTGCCCAGAGTCAGGACTAAACATGGACCGGCCTCCTGCTGGTGCCAAAGTCAGGACTAAACATGGACCAGCCTCCTGCTGGTGTCCAGAGTCAGGACTAAACATGGACCGGCCTCCTGCTGGTGCCAGAGTCAGGACTAAACATGGACCGGCCTCCTGCTGGTACCAGAATCAGGACTAAACATGGACCGGCCTCCTGCTGGTGCCCAGAGTCAGGACTAAACATGGACCGGCCTCCTGCTGGTGCCAAAGTCAGGACTAAACATGGACCAGCCTCCTGCTGGTGTCCAGAGTCAGGACTAAACATGGACCGGCCTCCTGCTGGTGCCAAAGTCAGGACTAAACATGGACCGGCCTCCTGCTGGTGCCAAAGTCAGGACTAAACATGTGCATGAATTGTGCTCTACAAATAAACTTGCTTTGCATTAAAGTCAAGTCAAAATCAAAATACAATGCGCCTATGGGAGACGCCCCGAAGTCAACTTTGTCGTAGAGCTACGAAATTCGGGACACGCATTCCTCTCGTGAGGACAAAAAAAAATATCATTGTGGCCACGCCCCCAGACTTACCCTATGCCCGCCATCTTCCTTTGAAAATGAAAACAAGCTGAGTTAGCCATTTTGTTCACGTCAAACTTTGCCGAACTCCTCCAGGGCGTTTTGCCCACCATCTTCAAAATCGGCGTACGTCCTCTGAACAAGTGGGGCATCTAAAGCTATCCAAATTTTTTGTATACCTTTTACGGTCTGTGTGCGGCGCAGCCGCAAAGTTGGACCACTTATTTTGGGATATTGCTAATCTAAAAATTGCTCCCATTTGATCAAAACGAGTCCGATTAGGACCAAATTTGAATCAGTTGTTAAACTTTCTAGTTTGGACCAGTTTATGATGACAAAATTGAAATGGGCGCGATAGCGCCCCCTACAGAGTGACCTTTAAATTAACATTGAAGTTCAAAAATTAGTTTTACCAAAATGTTCTAAACTTTACCCAAAATTCTATTTTGCCGTCCCGATCAAAAAAGCCTATCAGACAAATGCCTTAATTTTTACGGCGTAGTCGTAGCGATGACAGAAACCTCCCATGTTATCCCTATGGGAAAACCGCAAAATCTCTCAAATATCCACATTTTTATGTTTCACACTTTAACGAACTCCTACTAGTGCGTTTTGCCCACCGACCTCAAAATCGGTGTACGTCCTCTAGACAAGTGGGGCATCTAAAGATATCCAAATTTTAAGGATAGCTTTTACGGTCTCTGTGCGACGGAGCCGCAAACGTTTCCCAGAATTCTGACTATTTGGCCTTCAGAGTGGCCTATAAACAATAGAGTTTTTCCAAATGACATGATATTTTGAACAAAATTCTAATTTGCCATCCTGATCATAAAAGTATGAGAGCCAAAGTCATATTTTGTACGGCGTAATCGTAGCGATGACAGAAACATCCCATGTTATCCTTATGGGAAAATCGTAGAATCGCTCAAATCACCACATTTTTATGCTTCACACTTTAACGAATTCCTCCTAGGGCGATAGCTCGATCAAGTTCATATTTGGAGAATATCATCTACACAAGCGGGGCATCAAAACTTATCCATATTTTGATTCTAAGTGCTAAGGTCTCTGTGTGGCGGACCCGCAAATATATGTCACAAATGGGAAAACGCCAAATCTTTGAAATGTTCACATTTGCGCTTCACACTTTAACAAACTCCTCCGTGGGCAATAGCCCGATCAAGCTTTACTTTGGGAAATATCATCTACACAAGTGGGGCATCAAAATTTATCCATATTTATATTCTAAGTGCTACGGTCTCTGTGCGGCGGCGCAGCAAATTTGACTGACACTTGTGTTCATTTGCACTGGATTGACCATGTCCAATGTGTCGCCGTCTGTCAAGTTCTTTTTTAATTCAACACACAATAAGGGCGCCATCTTTATCAAGTCGAAAGCGCAGAGTCGGAAGGCCGGCGGCCCGCGAGGGCTGTTGGATACCGCTTGCGGCTTTAATTAGGCCCGAGCCCCAGCAGGGCGGAGGGCCTATTGCTCCTGCCGAAGGCAGCGTTGCAACTGTCTGACCAAACATGCGGGCGCAGCCCGCATGTTTGGTACCCCGTCGCCCCTGGCAAGTACAGTGAACTAGCCCATGCCGAAGGCATGGATCATGCATACTTACTCCTGCTATGACAGAAATAGTCAACGCCCATTCACTCATTGTTGACAACAGCAGAGTCCATGCCGCAGGCATGGGCCATGCTTGTATCTGCTCAAATCAATGGAAGTCTATGGGGAGTGGGCGGGGCATCCCGACGGAATAGGGAGTGACGAGCGCGTAAGCGCTCGTAATGATGATTCCACCCGATGGCGGCATGGGGAAGGCTTAGAGCTTTCAAACGATGTATAATTTGTTGTTATAGTGGAAACGACTATATTGTTTTTGCTAAAAATATTATTATTAGGCCCGAGCGCCACAAGCTGGCGAGAGGCCTATTAGTCTCGTAAGGCCGTGCGAAGCACGGCTGCGAAAGTGCGCACGTAGTGCGCACGAAATCGAGCGCGAAGCGCTCGCCCACTTCCAAACACTCACTAACACACTCCTTCACTCATGCACGCCCCGTGCATACTAATTAGTTGTAGGAAAATGGAACATTACCGTTGTAAACGGGCGAAGCCCGTGCAAAAGTTCGCACTAAACGAGCACTTTACATTAGGATGACGTTCGCGATCGTCATCCCCATATAAAGCACTCATTTGCGCTAAGTAGCTCACGAATACGTTCCCCATCTCTTGCATGTTCCGTGCATATGAGCATGTAATGCAAAAATTGAACATTATTACTGTATAGAGGGCCAAAAACACAAAGTGGGCGGAGCCCACTCAAAATTATCGAAAGTACCCGTCAGTGACCAGGGACCCACACCATGAGGTAGGAAAGCGCGAGCGCTTTCCGAAAATGTATAGTTTATGATATTTGAAAAATGGGAAACATTGTTTTCGCATCGGAATATTCTTCTTCTCGGGACCAACCCCCCTATTTTTCACCCAGTGAACATTGACGAAAAGTCACAAAAATTTACACACCTCTAAAAATCGTGCCTCCTTACATTCTGGCTATCTCCCTTTTCTAAAATTAAAAAAACTGGCGTGTCAGCGCCCTCAAATGTACCAAAAATGTATTAAGATAGAAAATGACCCAAAAAAAATCTTATCGTAGAATCATGAAATTTGGCGCAGAGGTAGATGGTGACAAGAGAAGTCAAAAATATTATTACGGCAACGCCGTCCGCCCAACCAAATGTCGGCCATATTGGTTCAAAAATGGCTAATTATGACTTGGGAGTTTTTCCAAACGTCTTACTTTTACAAACTCCTCCCAGGGCAATGGCCCTAAAAAGCTGAAATTTGGTGAAAATGCTACTGAGGAGTGGGACATCAAAAGTTATCCAAATGACATTGACCCTGTCACGGTCTCTGTGCGGCGAAGCCGCAAACTGTAGCTAGAAT
Organism: Eucyclogobius newberryi; assembly: GCF_026437365.1. Taxonomy (NCBI): domain Eukaryota; kingdom Metazoa; phylum Chordata; class Actinopteri; order Gobiiformes; family Gobiidae; genus Eucyclogobius; species Eucyclogobius newberryi. The sequence continues at coordinate 27,990,802 of NW_027315846.1, read as the reverse complement.
TTCAGAAATCTCCCAAATTTAACATTTCTGCCGTTTGCGCAGATAAAGTCTGAATTGCGTCAAATTAGAATCAGTTGTTAAACTCTTTGCGCTAAACGTACTTGAAGTGAAATACATTAATTTGGCACCACAGCGCCCCCTACAGATTTTATATGGAGGTTAAATGTTTAGTTTTGCGAAATTTTATGAAATTTGACACACAACTCAATTTTGGCCCCATCAAAAAAGTCAATGAGACCCATGTCATAATTGTTATGGCGTTGCCGTAGCGATGACCAAAACCTCCCATGTTATTCCAATGGGGAAATCGCCAGAACATGTTTACGCTTTAGACTTTCACAAACTCCTCCCGGGGCGTTAGCCCTATTAACCTGAAATTTGGTGAGACTCATCTTCAGGGGTGAACCGTCAAAAGTTATTCACATTTTTATTCAAAGAGTGACGGTGTCTGTGCGGCAAAGCCGCACATTTTGCCAAGAATTCAAAATAAAATTGCTTTTTGATGGTAAAACAAAGGGGAGAAGATGTGACAGCGTCACAGATTCAGCAGTAGGCGTAATAAAAGGACAATTGGGGCGCGTTAGCGCCCCCTCCTCTTGCAGCGTGGCGGCGGCGTGGCAAGGGCCGATCATTGCCGCTTGCGGCTATATTTCTTCTTCTTCTTCTTCTTCTTCTTCTTCTCGGGACCAACCCCCCTATTTTTCACCCAGTGAACATTGACGAAAAGTCACAAAAATTTACACACCTCTAAAAATCGTGCCTCACATTCTGGCTATCTCCCTTTTCTAAAATTTCAAAAATTGGCGTGTCAGCGCCCTCAAATGTACCAAAAATGCATTAAGATAGAAAATTACCCAAAAAAAATCTTATCGTAGAATCATGACATTTGGCGCAGAGGTAGATGGTGACAAGAGAAGTAAAAAATATTATTACGGCAACGCCGTCCGCCCAACCAAATGTCTGCCATATTGCTTCAAAAATGGCTAAACATGACTTCGGAGTTTTTCCAAACGTCGTACTTTTACGAACTCCTCCCAGGGCGTTGGCCCTAAAAAGCTGAAATTTGGTGAAAATGCTACTGAGGAGTGGGACATCAAAAGTTATCCAAATTACATTGATACCTGTCACGGTCTCCGTGCGGCGAAGCCGCAAACTGTAGCAAGAATTTCAGAAATCTCCCAAATTTTACATTTCTGCCGTTTGCGCAGATAAAGTCCGAATTGCGTCAAATTAGAATCAGTTGTTAAACTCTTTGCGCTAAACCTACTTGAAGTGAAATAAATTAATTTGGAGCCACAGCGCCCCCTACAGATTTTATATGGAGGTTAAATGTTTAGTTTTGCGAAATTATATGAAATTTGACACACAACTCAATTTTGGCATCCCCATCAAAAAAGTCAATGAGACCCATGTCATAATTGTTATGGCGTTGCCGTAACGATGACCGAAACCTTCCATGTTATTCCAATGGGGAAATCGCCAGAACATGTTTACACTTTAGACTTTCACAAACTCCTCCCCCTCAGGGTGTTAGCCCTATTAACCTGAAATTTGTTGAGACTCATCTTCAGGGGTGGACCATCAAAAGTTATCCACATTTTTATTCATAGAGTCATGGTCTCAGTGCGGCTTTGCCGCACATTTTGCCAAGAATTCAAAATAAAATTGATTTTTGATGGTAATACAAAGGGGAGAAGATGTGACAGCGTCACAGATTCAGCAGTAGATGTAATAAAAGGACAATTGGGCGCGTTAGCGCCCCCTCCTCTTGCGGCGTGGCGGCGGCTTGGCGAGGGCCGATCATTGCCGCTTGCGGCTATATTTTTGTTTGTTTTAGTGTAATATAAGAAGTATTCAGGTCTGCTTAGTGTTCCTCTATATGACATCTTAAGTGTCATTTAGCCTCTGTAGCCTCTATGATGTGATGAACCCATGAACTTATCCAAAGCAATTTATTGATCATTTTGGTTTCAGAAACTGGTGCCGAGCTCGATGTCCAAATTTGTCCAATTTTTTTAAAAAAAAAAAGGAAAAAACCCTTGAACACTATGTCCCACCTCTGTCTGAAGCGCTGCAGTAAAAGTGCTTGAAGTGCTTGAAGTGCACTGAAGTGTCGTCATGTGAGTCTTCTGTGTGAGAGGGGGAGGGGGAGGAGCCTGGAGTTGGAGGCTGAGTGAGAGGAGGTTGGCTCCGTGTGCACCAGGATGAGCCGGCTTTGCTCTCCAGGATCAGGGGCATGTTTACGGCCCACCTCCCCCTTCACACAGACCTGACTGAGCCACAGGTTTATGTCATTGTCATGTATGAGCCATGGAAAGCAGGGGACGTGCTTCACTCTGTGCTGGGGCTCTGTGTCGGGGCCACAGGGGGAGGAGTCCAGTATTTCTGTTGGGGAAATATCTTTTTGACCCACTTTTCAACGCCCGTCCCAGCTCCACATTTGAGGGTTCAACACTTTCAAAATTCCTGCTTCTACATTTCTTTAGATACATCAACAATAAGGGCTTGAGTGTTATTTCTGTGTTATTAAAAATCTGTCTTTTTAGACTACATTTAAGACAAATGAAGCCTGCGTAAATTCAGCCTGGAAGACCTAACTCCATCCATCTACATCAAGGCCACCATGGAAGGACCCCTCTCCCCAGCTCCATCATCGCACTCAAGCGGGCGCCCGCCTGTCCGTCTGTGAGAGTCAGATCCCTCACTTCACCATGGACTCTTCCAGGTTTCTGCGCTTATCCCAAAGAGGTTATGCAGTTTTTCCCGGCCAAAGAAGTAGGGTGAAAGGACAGGGGGCGCCTGTACCATGGCCCCCGCACCCGCTCCTCATCCCCAATCAACGCTCTAAAGTGACTCCTCCCCGCTCCCAATCAGCGCACAGGCGGTCGCATTTAAGCCCTCAGGCAGATGGCTCGGCCGCTCAAAACGTACTGCGACCCACCACCTCCCCAGCTCCTCCTCTACATTCCCCTCATCCTCTACCTTCTCTTCACATCTACCACCACCAGTCTCCAGGCTCCGGGGGAGACATCTAATACAAATAGATCATGGAGTGCCCATGATTGCAACGTCTTCCGCCGGGGTCTGAGCGCCAAATAACTCGCGAATAAAGCTTGCTAAACAGTCCATTCTCGTGGTCTCTTTGTCTCTCCAGGGTGAATTGTATTTGTTATTGTCTTAGAACCTGCTTCATCATATTTCTCTCTCTCTTTAGTGGAGTTATGAAGAGCATGGATGGCTCATGTGATCTCTGCACATTTAAACAGTTACAAATGGTGGAGAATGATCAAAATTGTGGTGTTTTATAAAAATAAATGTAATAGTACTAAGCTGAACATGTGTGTGATTGCAGGCGAAGAGGAAGCTGGACCTGGAGGACCCCTCGTACCTGCTGGAGTTCCGCACCCCCAAAGGCAAAGGCATCGCAGGCCGGATCCCGAGCCCCCGAAGTGAGCACTGCTTTTCTCAGGAAAACCACTCCACTTTCCAAGAGATAAAACACACCTCTCACTTCACTGGAATATACTTTACATCCCTCATATTTAAGGTTCACTTACATTTTGATATTAGGGCTGAAAAGGCGATTCATTACAATAATAAGGAATCGGAATCAGAAAAAGGTTAAAAAGGTCAGTCGACGTTTAGGTGCAACTTACAGCTATAATGGCTAAATATATGAAATATGGCATGCCTAAAATTAAAAATGTCTTGGTCTGAATATACCAGCATATACAATTTACAGTTGGTCAGAATACTGCAACAGATGAGCAGTGCAATTCTGGTTAGTTTGAATAATTGTTACAGTAGCAGGAGTTTAAGAAGTGTTCATGGGTCCAACAGCAGAGGGAAGGAAACTGTTTTTGTGGAGGGAGGTTCTGGTCCTGATGGACTGTAGCCTCCTGCCTTGAGGGGAGTGGTCTCCTGCCTGAGGGAAGTGGCTCAAATAGTCTATATCCAGGGTGAGAAGAGTCAGCTGGGATCTGACCTGCTTGTGAAATAGTGAAATAATCATCATGTGATTGTCATGATTTACTAATTGGTTTTACACAGCGTTTATGACACCCAAAGCACTTCACACATATTAGAGACATATTATATATATATATAATATATAATATACATTAGAGACAGAAATATTCATTCACTCTACATTTGGTGGTAGTAAGTTTCTACTTTAGCCACAGCTGCCCTGGGGCAGAGTGAATGAAGTAAGGCTGGCAACCTGCACCATTGGCCCTTCCAAGCACCAATCACAGACACCTATTACGCAGTGTGGGGGAAGTGTCTTGCCCAAAGACACAATGTCCCACTGTGGCTCCTGCCCTGCCATCCAAGTGCCGTACTTTTCAGACTTTTGCTGCTTCTCTTTTCCCACGCTTTGAACCCTGCGCTCATTATAACGGTGTGTCAAATTTATGGACTTTTCTGGCAAACGGCCACAAGGGGGCACTCTAGCAGGAAGCGCAAGTGTTTTACACGCTGTAGAAGAAGACGTCAGTGGACGCTCTGTCCAAGAGACACATCATGTTTTCTATAGTTTAAGCTTCAAAACGCTGTGTTTTATTACAACAAGTCTCATTCAAGGAGAAATGAGTCTAATGAGGAAGTGACAACTGTTATTTGTCTACTTCTAGGTTCATCTTTTGACTTCATTCAAATGTTCAAGGGGGCGCTGTAGAGCCTTTGTAAAATATAGCTTTATATACTGTATATCTTTGCATTCAGCTCATCATTTTGCACAAAATCTATATTTGTGCCAGAAATAGAACATGCCAGAGATACTCAAGTTTGAACACTTAAAAAAATGCCAATTTTGTTAACGAGATTTTCTCACCCACATTTGAAAATGCATAAAAAATGTAAATAATTACCTCTAATAGCACATGGGTGTAGTTCATTTTGACAGAAAAGGCGGAAAAAAATAAAGTATGAGGTAACATGTCGGTGTAATCCATCATTCGTACAGGAGCGTTCCTGATTTTTTTCTACTAAAGTATGAGGTGTAAAAAACTTTGTTCCGTCCACAATGGCCCTGTGGGGTTTAGGGCAGGGTCATAATATACATTTTTACTCGTCCTGACAAGTTTCATAAGTCATCAATGAAAAAGGCCCGTCATTGCCGTAATGTATTTTGAAATTTGAGGTTGAGCTAGTTTGTCATTTTGAGTTGTTACAAAAAATTCAAATTTTTCATAGACCTGGAATTTTGGGATGAAAAAAAATGAGCTTTCATTAACGTTCAGTGGGTCAAAATTGAGGTGGTTTGTGGGAGAAAAATAATAACTGAAACTTTTTTTGACCATTATTTTTCCCCTATAAGAACTCAAGCTAGAATCAAGTGACTTTGTCTCATTGTGCCAATTGAATCAGTTTTCTACGACAAATATATTATTTGAAAAAAATAAAATTTGGAGAGCCATTTTATCAGCTTGGCAATACATATGCATAGCATTGTTTTCAGCTTGGAAACCTTCACAAACACTTTAAAAAATCACCTTGACAACACCCAAAGGTGTATCGGATTCAAATGTTATTGCTCATGGGTTTTGTGTCTTGTGGCCAAATTCGAAGTGTTTCGATGAAAACTGTAGGAGATGCCAAAGTACGACAAGGTGCACTTCTGTCAGCGCCGTGTTTGATCCAATATGGCCGGCTTCATATCTTTACTGCGACTGCGACTTTCTATTGGCGTCGGGCTCCCATTGGCCCCATGTGAAATCAATTTTTGAGGTGGCGCTACTGAGCCGTCTTTCACAGGGTCCTCACTCAAAATTAGAGCTCACTAAGTTCTAATTTCTGATACAACTCAGACAGATTTGTCCTTGTTCACCACTCAATTTCTGCAATTTCCCAGCCCCAGGATACAAGCCCCTCGCTGGCTCGGGCCTAAAAATAATAATACATTCATAGGATTTATAGCACCTTCCATCACACCCAAAGTGCTTTACTGTGTTTTATTCATTCACGACACACTCAGCTGTGGCAAGGCACGCTTGTAGCCAGAGATGCAAGGCTGCCAATCTGCCATTGTGGGTGAAGTGTCTTGCCTTGTCGGCAGTTTACACACTGTGGCTCCTGGTATTCCCAGCTGTCTCCTGTCCAAGTACTAACCAGACCTTACGAGATCACACCATACTGAACATTGTCGAGGAGGTTCAGGTGATTACTTATTCCATTGCATGTGCCTTTGTCTTCAGCTCCAAAGTCTCCAGGTGAGAGGACGCGATACGACACATCCCTGGGGCTCCTGACCAAAAAGTTTGTCAATCTGATTGCCGAGAGTCCCAATGGAGTTTTGGACCTGAACTGGGCCACGGAAGTCCTGGAGGTCCAAAAGAGACGCATCTACGACATCACTAACGTCCTGGAGGGAGTGCAGCTCATCTGTAAGAAGTCCAAGAACAACATCCAGTGGCTGTGAGTGTATGCTGCTTCTGCTCAGGGGTGTGGCCTCGTCATTACTTTTGGACTTAGTTAATTCTGGCATTAGTTTTTCTAGATAATTAAGGTGGTCAAAATCAAAACCCAGATACTAATCAATATAAACACTTTAATTTTGTATTGAACAAGAACGAGAAGAAGTCTCACTTGACCAAGAGAACGTTGGTGCTGTGTTTTTAGACCTGAAGAAGCAATATGTAATGGTCTACAACACAGTAGAGACTTTTAGAATGTCACCTACAACTCTGCTGCCCTGTGGTCCAGTGTGATGGCACAGCACACGTATGCTAGGCTCCAAGTGTAGAGTTCGAATCCCATCTCTGACAGTTTACTGCATGTCCTCCCATCTATCTCATCCCCATTACACTGTTATTCCTGTCTAATAAAGCCTACGGGCAAAAACATCTTTAAAAAAAAGTCACCTACAGCTCGATTGTGGATTAAGACATATCTGGAAGGACGATAGCAGCGAGTAAAGGTCAATGGAATCAAATCTAATCTCATTCCAAACAATATGGGAGTTCCACAAGCCACTTTTATTTACAATGTACAACACCTGCACTGGCTGAGCAGTTAACACAAGCTCTAAACAACAGTACCTTTGAGGTACACTTGAACCAGGAAGTGATCTAGGAAGTTGAAGAAACCAAACACTTGGGTATCATTCTTGACAAACACAAGAACGGGTCAAATCTAATCTGAACTGTTTGCACCATGCTGTACGTTGTACATGTATGCAATGCTTTTCTCACATCTCTCCCATTGCATCACCACACGTCAGCTTCCACACTGATGTCACTCATTCCTCCTACAAACAGACAATTAAGATTTTGGTCAAAGAAACCCATGAGATGGAACAATTGTCAAATCATTGTAAAAGCTTTTCTCACTTTTGAAAATTGTGTAAATTTTTCCTGCCATGGACACAATCAATCCTCTGGAGCAACATCCTGGTGAGAAAACTGGACTGATATTGAAATATGGATATTGCAAAAGGGAAAAAAATGATGTGACTTAATTTATCTTTGTAGTTCAATGCTTCCCAGTTTTTATATACTTTGATATTTGACTTATTTTTAAAAAATGAATAACATTTCGGAGATCCTAGATGTTGGCTTAGGTCTGTTGTGCTGTGGTCATATCTGTTGTGCTGTGGTCATATCTGTTGTGCTGTGGTCATATCTGTTGTGCTGTGGTCATATCTGTTGAATGTATCCGTTTATATTATGGAGATTCTATATTTCTGCGTGGAAGCAGACATACTTTATAATGAGCTTGGTCACATACTTTGGAAACAAGTCTAACTGAACAAGTACAATGCTACGAGAACCAGGCTAGCCATGCTACGGTGGCTACCCACGAGTCCGATGGTTCACTGGTCCGAAAATTCAGAAATTTTAAGGTTCACTAGTCCGAAGGTGTGAGTCCGCGCAGCGGGCTCTCCTCCCTTTGCCTTACACACTGGCTTTTTAGACTTTTCTAGTGATAATGCACCTTCTATGATTAAACTGAAATATTTTCCAAAATCGACTTGTTTCTGTGCATAGCCTGAGCTCATTATCGTATTATTAATGAATTAATGAACTCCGGGATTAAACTGTTTTCCAGTCGGCATTCTTCAAAAGCTGAATTTCCTTTTTGACTACCAATCCTACGGTGATCGGATCACGCATATTTCTATACTTATGATATAAAGCGGAGGATTCGAGATGTTCCCTTGTTATTTTTATATACACAGTACAACTTGGGGTGCCTCCTGTGAGTGGTGAGCTGGTGCACTAAACGTTGTGACGAGCCCCAGTGCGTGTCTTCGTGCTTCGTGCGCACTTTACAGACTGACTACATTCCGATGCCGTCTGCACCTTGATTTTAGCACTATGAGGAACTTTTGGACTAGCGAACCTTCGAACTAGTGAACCTTTAAAACCTTCGGACTTGTGAACCTTCGGACTCGTGGGGGGTAACCCATGCTACAGCTAAGCTAACTAACCACGCCGTAGTGCCGGCCCCGACCTCCGCCCGCACTGGCTTTGGGCGCCGCTGCGGAGGAGTCCAGGAGTGAGATAGACCCAGCTTTGCAGGAGAAAACGCACAAGATTACAAAGGCACAAAGCTAGATGCAGACATGGTGGAAATGCGTAGTTTGAAACAAAGACTAGGACTTTTGGGTATGGCGCAGACTAGTTTGCTAGTTAATCTTTAAAATCTCCTTTTCACCCACAAACCAAAGGACAAGACACTGTAAGAAATGAATAAACCTACAAAAGGCGAGGTAGACAATGCCTCTGGGGAAAACCCACGTCCCCACAGCCTAACAATGCTAATGCTACCCAAGCTTCAGAGGGGGGCCAGTCTCCAGGTGCCCAGGGCCCACATGGGTAGATGGGAAAGGGGACATAACTTTACAACAGTTTGTCCTTCTGTTACGTGAAGTGCAGCGTTACGTAGCGTCACTTAGAGCTCAGAGCAGTGAACAACAAGTCAAGATCTGCCTTTCTAATATTGGTGTTGAAAGGCAGAGGAGGAGGAGCGTGCTTTGCTGAAGCAGAACAGAACATCTCTGACATGATAGACGAGCTGAGGTGAAAGCTTATGTGGCTCCAGGGGGAGGGCAAAAATATGAGTCTTGAGTCCACGTCCCGCAGGAACAATCTCAAACTGTTGGGGGTCTCAGAGGGAGGAAAGATCATTCTGCAGTTGCAGTCCCTTTCATCACTATAGTAAAAGCACATCACCTGGGCCAATGAAGGCAAGAAGCTGATAAACCACGAGGTTCACCTCAGAGTGTATAAAGCTCTAAAGACACACCTCAGAGTGGTATAAAGCTCTAAAGACACACCTCAGAGTGGTATAAAGCTCTAAAGACACACCTCAGAGTGGTATAAAGCTCTAAACACACACCTCAGACTGGTATAAAGCTCTAAAGACACACCTCAAAGTTGTATAAAGCTCTAAACACACACCTCAGAGTGGTATAAAGCTCTAAAGACACACCTCAGAGTGGTATAAAGCTCTAAAGACACACCTCAGAGCGGTATAAAGCTCTAAAGACACACCTCAGAGTGGTATAAAGCTCTAAACACACACCTCAGACTGGTATAAAGCTCTAAACACACACCTCAAAGTGGTATAAAGCTCTAAACACACACCTCAGAGTGGTATAAAGCTCTAAACACACACCTCCGGATGGTATAAAGCTCTAAACACACACCTCAGAGTGGTATAAAGCTCTAAACACACACCTCAGAGTGGTATAAAGCTCTAAAGACACACCTCAGAGTGGTATAAAGCTCTAAACACACACCTCAGAGTGGTATAAAGCTCTAAACATACACCTCAGAGTGGTATAAAGCTCTAAAGACACACTTACTCCTTACCTTTTGGAAACTTAACTGGCCCTTAATAAAACTCTTGGGCTAGTCCTGGGTCTTTTCAACCGTGTTTGGGATTCAGGTTGTGTTCCATCTGCGTGGAAACAGTCTACGGTAGTGCCGGTTCTGAAGCCGGGTAGGCCAGCGTCTGACCCTTCAAGTTATAGGCCGATTGCCTTGACGTCGCAGCTCGGGAAAACGATGGAGCGCATGGTTACCGAGCGGTTGGATTACTTCTTGGAGAGTCAGGGTTTGCTTCCCGCGCACCAGAGTGGTTTCCGTAGGGGCAGGAACACCATGGATTCCGTGTTGTGTTTGGAATCTGATATCCAGCTGGCCAGGGCTCAGAAAGAAAAGGTTATTGCGGTGCTCTTTGATGTGGAGAAGGCGTACGATATGGTTTGGAAGGATGGGCTCCTCATTAAGCTGCGGAAGTGTGGTGTGAAGGGTAAACTGTTTAACTGGGTCCGGAGCTTTCTGTCTGGCCGGCGTATCCAAACCAGAGTGGGCGCTGCTTACTCTGGGGTCTATGAGGTAGAGAATGGGATCCCGCAGGGGAGTGTGTGTAGCCCTATCTTGTTCAATGTTATGATTAAGGACATCTTTGACGACGTGGATGGGTCTGTTGGGAGGAGCCTTTATGCTGATGATGGCGCTCTATGGGTGAGAGGGAGGAATCTCCGGTTTTACGAGGCGAAACTGCAAAGGGCAATACAGCAGGTGGAGCAGTGGACCCTGAAGTGGGGGTTTAAACTGTCCGTACGGAAGTCTAAAGTGATCTGTTTCTTCAATGGGCATAGGGACGTCTCCCTTCGACTGCATGGGCAGGTGCTCGAACAGGTCAGGGAGGTGAGGTTCTTGGGGGTCACCTTTGACGAGAGGCTTAGTTGGCGTCAGCACATTGATGAGGTCAGTGGTAAATGCAAAAGGGTGAATAACTTGCTTCGTTGTCTATCCGGCCAGGACTGGGGGGCCAGCAGAAGGTCGCTCCTGGGTATTTATCGGGCCGTCATGAGGGCGGCTATTGATTATGGCTGTATAGCCTACATGTCTGCGGCTGAGACTAACTTAAAGAAGCTTGATGTGGAGCAAGCCCAGGCCTTGCGCATCTGCTGTAGGGCTTTTAGGACCTCCCCTGTCTCGGCGCTGCAGGTTGAGTTGGGGGAATTGCCGTTGCGGCTCCGGAGGCTAGAACTTCTGTTGGCTTACTGGGTGAATGTGCAAGGTCATACGAGCTCTCACCCGGTGAGGGACTTTCTCAGGGTTGATGGGGGGCAGAGTGAAGCTGGCGGTATGGTTTTTAGCCAGGTAGGAAATGCGAAGGCGCGGCTTGCGGGGGTTGGTGATCTGCGTGTGAGCCCGTCGGTGGCTTTGTCTGCTATAGCTCCGTGGAAGTTTGTCCCGGCTCCTGTTGATGTTAGCTTGCATGGCAAGCTTAGAGGAGTCGCTGGGAGGGCACCGCAGTTTGCCGTTCAAGCGCTCATTGATAAGCACTCAGGTGATGTGTTTATTTATACCGACGGGTCTAGGGATCCTGAGAGTGGGCGTACTGGCGCCGCTTATTTTGTGCCTGACCTGGGGCTGGCGGTCAAGAAGAGGTTGACAGATCGCCTTTCTGTTTTCACGTCGGAACTCATAGCGATACGGTTGGCATTGGAATGGGCGGAATCTGCTTTGCAGTGTTGACTCTTCTTCATCTTCCTCTCCTTCTTTGACGTTCGGTGCTTTCACCGTACAGCTTTATTCTTTAGGCTTCATTCTATAGGCTTTAATATGCCCACTGATGTCGCTGCTTGGTAGCCGTGCGTCTACGAGACTGGGCGAGGACAGGAGACCACCCCCACCCCCATCTCGTCACTCTGATCACTCTGACTCCCCACAAGCAGACCCCCATCACTCCGACTCCCATTTAGCGCCTTTAGCCTGTTTTCTATATCTGCCCAATCAAGCTCCTTTGTTCCAAGGAATCTCCCTGCAGCTTTAGCAATGATCCTGATCCTTTCAGTTCTGCTTTGAGTCTGAGCAGCACAGTTTACAACATCCACCATAAAGAGTACAAAATCCTCTCTATCCACAACCAGGGTATTCTCATTAATTCTGGAACCTGCACACTTGGGACCTCCACTCTTGAAACCTTCACACTTCTTGGGAGCCACGCTGGCCTTTCTCATTTCGCCCTGGCTGGGAGCAGCGCTGGCTCCCCTCTCTGTATTTACTCTAAACTCGTTACTTGAAACTTTCTTGACTGCATCTGCATAGGATATACCTTGAGAGACCTTTATTTTCTGCACCTCAGCAGCTCTTTTGCTAAACCTGCATCCCCCGAAGGCAGAGCTATGTTCTTCCCCACAGTTACAGCACTTCAGTTTTGCACCCACGTCACACTTCCCATACTCGTGGTCTCCTGCACATTTACCACATCTTTGCTTCCCTCTACAGACCGCTGCAATATGCCCAAAGCGCTGGCACTTAAAGCAACGCAGGGGCGGCGGAACATATGGCCTGACGCTATAGCACATGTACCCAATGAACACCTTACTAGGCAGGCACCTCCCTTCAAGTGTTACCATTACCGACAAGCTGTCACATCTTACCCCAAACCGGGTCACCTTCAAACGCCTAGCGTCCACCACCGTAGCTCCAGTCAAATTCTCCTTAACTTCATCCACAGACGTCGCCGTAGGGACACCTACGATAACTCCTCTGACCGTGTTTCTTTCAGCATCAGACACAAGAATGTCCTTTCCACCCAGACGTTTAGTTCCAATCGCCTTCCGTTGCTGAGCCGCGTCCTTGCACACGACCAGCAGCGAGCCATCTCTAAGGACACTCGCACTCTTGATCACTCCCACAGCTACAGTTAGGCTCTTTGACAATGCCACTGAATTCCACTCCTTAAAGGATGCACTATCCTGTGCAAGCTTTATGATCACCTTACAGTCTCTGCTCTCACCCCGGATATCAATAACTTCAGCCTCATCCTGCTGCTCATTCCCAGAACCCTCGGACGAGCTAAGGGACTTTTTACGTTTCCGGGCACGTGCAGGCAGAAAAGGCTGCTCCTCCACGCCGTCCAGAGCGTCTTCCATCCCCGATCCACTCTCCTCCGCCATCTCCCGTCTCTCCAGACCGGGTGTTGAGCAAGGTCTCCTCACAGTTTTAGTCCAGGGCTTTGGTGTTTTATGGCGGTTGGCATCCAAGCCGGTTGGTCTCTGAAACAACAACAACTATTCTAGTCACAAAGACATATCATGACCTCATGGGCTTTGTAACACCAAAGCAATGGAAGGAGTACTTTTACGGACTACGACAGAGTCTGAGGACTACGACAAAGTCTGAGGAATACAGTCTGGCGGTAATGCAACACTTGGATGCCAACCGCCATAAAACAACAACAACAACAACAACAACACTCGGATGCCAACCGCCATAAAACAACAACAACAGCATCTCATGACCTCTTGGGCTTTGTCAAAGCACTGGAAGTTGTTGTTGTTGTTGTTTGATGGCGGTTGGCATCCAATTGTTGCATTACCGCCAGACTTTATTCCTCAGACTTTGTCGTAGTCCTCAGACTCTGTCGTAGTCCGTAAAAGTACTCCTTCCATTGCTTTGGTGTTACAAAGCCCATGAGGTCATGATATGTCTTTGTGACTAGAATAGTTGTTGTTGTTTCAGAGACCAACCGGCTTTATTCCAGGGAGACTCTTCTTCATCTTCCTCTCCTTCTTTGACGTTCGGTGCTTCCACCGTACAGCTTTATTCTTTAGGCTTTATTCTATAGGCTTTAATATTTCCACTGACGTCGCCGCTTGGTAGCCGTGCATCTACGAGACTGGGCGAGGACAGGAGACCAGCCCCACCCCCATCTCGTCACTCTGATCACTCTGACTCCCCAAAAGCAGACGCCCATCACTCCGACTCCCATTTAGCGCCTTTAGCCTGTTTTCTATATCTGCCCAATCAAGCTCCTTTGTTCCAAGGAATCTCCCTGCAGCTTTAGCAATGATCCTGATCCTTTCAGTTCTACTTTGAGTCTGAGCAGCACAGTTTACAACATCCACCATAAAGAGTACAAAATCCTCTCTATCCACAACCAGGGTATTCTCATTAATTCTTGAACCTGCACACTTGGGACCTCCACTCTTGAAACCTTCACACTTCTTGGGAGCCACGCTGGCCTTTCTCATTTCGCCCTGGCTGGGAGCAGCGCTGGCTCCTCTCTCTGTATTTACTCTAAACTCGTTACTTGAAACTTTCTTGACTGCATCTGCATAGGATATACCTTGAGAGACCTTTATTTTCTGCACCTCAGCAGCTCTTTTGCTAAACCTGCATCCCCCGTAGGCTGAGCTATGTTCTTCCCCACAGTTACAGCACTTCAGTTTTGCTCCCACGTCACACTTCCCATACTCGTGATCTCCTGCACATTTACCACATCTTTGCCTCCCTCTATAGACCGCTGCAATATGCCCAAAGCGCTGGCACTTAAAGCAACGCAGGGGCGGTGGAACATATGGCCTAACGTCATGGCACATGAACCCAATGAACACCTTACTAGGCAGGCACCTCCCTTCAAGTGTTACCATTACCGAAAAGCTGTCACATCTTACCCCAGACCGGGTCACCTTCAACCGCCTAGCGTCCACCACCTTAGCTCCAGTCACAGATGTCGCCGTAGGGACACCTACGATAACTCCTCTGACCGTGTTTCTTTCAGCATCAGACACAAGAATGTCCTTTCCACCCAGACGTTTAGTTCCAATCGCCTTCCGTTGCTGAGCCGCGTCCTTGCACACGACCAGCAGCGAGCCATCTCTAAGGACACTCGAACTCTTGATCACTCCCACAGCTACAGTTAGGCTCTTTGACAATGCCACTGAATTCCACTCCTTAAAGGATGCACTATCCTGTGCAAGCTTTATGATCACCTTACAGGCTCTGCTCTCACCCCGGATATCAATAGCTTCAGCCTCATCCTGCTGCTCATTCCCAGAACCCTCGGACGAGCTAAGGGACTTTTTACGTTTCCGGGCACGTGCAGCCAGAAAAGGCTGCTCCTCCACGCCGTCCAGAACGTCTTCGACCACCGATCCACTCTCCTCCGCCATCTCCCGTCTCTCCCAGACTGGGTCACCTTGCACTGGAAGTCAAGGCACTGGAAGAAGAACTTTTAGGACTACGACAAAGTCTAAGGAATAAAGTCTGGCGGAAATGCAACACTCGGATGCCAACCGCCATAAAACAACAACAACAACAACAAAAGCAATGGAATAAGAACTTTTAAGGACTGCGACAAAGCCTGAGGAATAAAGTCTGGCGGTAATGCAATGCTCGGATGCCAACCGCCATAAAACAACAACAACAACAACAACAACATCCTCCCCTCCTCGTGTGAAAGAGTCCATCATGTCCCTGAGACCAAAAGAAGAGAAGGAGCGACTGGACTGTGCCTCATAGAGACTATTTCTATTCTGAATGTGGACTATCGTTTATTCACCTCAATTATGTCCAAAAGAATGGAACAAATCCTCCCAAACTGAATCCACAAAGATCAGACAGGATTCATGACAATCGACAAACACAAGACGACATAAGACGATCCTCACACACAATGAGACAAATGCAAACACAACTAAACAAAGATGTTATAAGTTTGGACGCTGAGAAGGATTTTGACTCTGTAGCTGGACTTATTACATTTCAAATAGATTATGTAATAATGAAACATATTGGGGATCTTTACGATGGTCCAACATCAAGAATTAAAATCAATGGTCATCTGACAGATCCACTGACTCTTGAAGGAGGAGTGAGACAGGGCTGTGCCTGGTCTCTACTCCTGTTTGCTTTGTATTTGGAACCATTGGCCTAATTTATTAGACAATCAAAAACAATTCACAGAGTTACAATTGATGGGACATAAAGTTGCTGCAGATGATGTTCTATTGTATTTGACCAAACCAGAAATGTCCAAACCCAGTGTCATAAATTAAAGAAGTTGGTCCAATGTCAGGATACAAATGAATTGGACCTTTAAAAAGATTTACCCATTTAAATGGCAAATGGAATCTCTTAGATATTTAGGTGTTGTACTTGATAGAGATCTATCAACTATTCTGGAGAAAAAATATACCCCTCTTTTTATTACTATAAAAAAATATCTTGATAAATTGATCCTTATCTCCTACTTAAGTCTAAGTCAAAGGATTTAAACTATAAAAATGAATGTCTTGCCCAGATTTCTCTATCTGTTCTCGACTCCTCCAAATTTCCATCCCCAACCGACTGTTTGAGTGGAAAAAACAATCTCTAGATTTGTATGGCAAGGTTATCAAAGAAAAAGGAGGCGGGGTTTACCTTGTCTGAAAAATACTTTATTTCAGCTCAGATCAGAGTGTTGCTGGTGTGACTCAGAATATGAAGCTCAATGGTCTCATATTGAGAGTAATGTGGTACCGGAGGTTCGTGTACAGGTCTTACTGGCAGATAACAGACGTTTGAGTCTGACGTAGGAAGTGAAGAATCCCTGGGTCAAATCTGTTCTTACAACATGGAAGGAGCTGATCAAAACATACAAATATGTTATAATCTTAAACTGGCTTTCAATCCAAATGTCACACCTACAACTCAGACTCAAGATTTAAAGTCTGGACAACAAAATGTATAAAGGTTTTTTACCAGATTTAAAAGAGAATCATCCGAAGAGCTTTGAGGAGGTGAAAGAATCATTTGACTTGGAGAAACAGGACTTTTATAGGCTTTTACAGTTATTTACAGTTACAGAGTTATTATAATCAAGAAATCAAAAAGAGTAATGACCATCAGAGCCTTTTGACTGAAACATTCATTAAAGTCCCTTTCATGGGGATTCGTATCTAAATTACATTTAAAATGTTCTAACACTCTGGACACTCACATGACACATGAAGGGTAAATGGGAAAGAGAGGGTCACTTTGTTCTGGAGGATGAAGAATGTGAAAGTATAAGTACATCTCACTGGAGAACCACAGGATCACATGTTTGGAGGCAATTCTGTTGGAAAATTGTGTCTGGTTTCTTTATAACTCCATGTCAAAGTGCCCATTACTCACAGGGAAATGCAGACTGTTGGAGAGGATGTGGCAGAAGGAGGCAGACTGTTGGAGAGGATGTGGCAGCAGGAGGCAGACTGTTGGAGAGGATGTGGCAGCAGGAGGCAGACTGTTGGAGAGGATGTGGCAGCAGGAAGCAGACTGTTGGAGAGGATGTGGCAGCAGGAGACAGACTGTTGGAGAGGATGTGGCAGCAGGAGACAGACTGTTGGAGAGGATGTGGCAGCAGGGGACAGACTGTTGGAGAGGATGTGGCAGAAGGAGGCAGACTGTTGGAGAGGATGTGGCAGCAGGAGGTAGACTGTTGGAGAGGATGTGGCAGCAGGAGGCAGACTGTTGGAGAGGATGTGGCAGCAGGAGACAGACTGTTGGAGAGGATGTGGCAGCAGGAGACAGACTGTTGGAGAGGATGTGGCAGCAGGGGACAGACTGTTGGAGAGGATGTGGCAGAAGGAGGCAGACTGTTGGAGAGGATATGGCAGCAGGAGGCAGACTGTTGGAGAGGATGTGGCAGCAGGAGGTAGACTGTTGAAGAGGATGTGGCAGCAGGAGGCAGACTGTTGGAGAGGATGTGGCAGCAGGAGGCAGACTGTTGGAGAGGATGTGGCAGAAGGAGGCAGACTGTTGGAGAGGATGTGGCAGCAGGAGGCAGACTGTTGGAGAGGATGTGGCAGCAGGAGGCAGACTGTTGGAGAGGATGTGGCAGCAGGAGGCAGACTGTTGGAGAGGATGTGGCAGCAGGAGGCAGACTGTTGGAGAGGATGTGGCAGCAGGAGGCAGACTGTTGGAGAGGATGTGGCAGCAGGAGGCAGACTGTTGGAGAGGATGTGGCAGCAGGAGGCAGACTGTTGGAGAGGATGTGGCAGCAGGAGACAGACTGTTGGAGAGGATGTGGCAGCAGGAGACAGACTGTTGGAGAGGATGTGGCAGCAGGAGACAGACTGTTGGAGAGGATGTGGCAGCAGGAGACAGACTGTTGGAGAGGATGTGGCAGCAGGGGACAGACTGTTGGAGAGGATGTGGCAGAAGGAGGCAGACTGTTGGAGAGGATGTGGCAGCAGGAGGCAGACTGTTGGAGAGGATGTGGCAGCAGGAGGCAGACTGTTGGAGAGGATGTGGCAGCAGGAGGCATACTGTACGAGAGGATGTGGCAGAAGGAGGCAGACTGTTGGAGAGGATGTGGCAGCAGGAGGCAGACTGTTGGAGAGGATGTGGCAGAAGGAGGCAGACTGTTGGAGAGGATGTGGCAGCAGGAGGCAGACTGTTGGAGAGGATGTGGCAGCAGGAGACAGACTGTTGGAGAGGATGTGGCAGCAGGAGGCAGACTGTTGGAGAGGATGTGGCAGCAGGAGGCAGACTGTTGGAGAGGATGTGGCAGCAGGAGGCAGACTGTTAATAATAATAATACCTTTTATTTATATAGCGCTTTTCAGGGACCCAAAGACGCTTTGACATATACAAAAAAGGGGGGTATTTACAGACAGGGGGGGGACAGCACGTACAATACACAATAATATACAGATAAAATAAACAAGACAGAAGAAGTAGAAAGAAAAAGATGGGGATGTAACAGGGGGTAGAAGTGTAGACAGTGGGGTAGAGGAGGCTAGGGGTAGGGTAGGTCATAGTCTTGGGTGAAGAGGTATGTTTTTAGGCGGGATTTAAATGTTGTGAGTGAGGGAGAGGAGGCAGGTGTGGGAGAGGAGGCGGGTGTGGGTGAGGAGGCGGGTGTGGGTGAGGAGGCGGGTGTGGGTGAGGAGGCGGGCAGCGGAGTTTTGGACCATTTGGAGTCTATGGAGGGAATGGGAGGAGGTGCCAGTGAGGAGGGAGGTGCAGTAGTCAAGGCGGGAGGAGATGAAGGCATGGATGAGGGATTCAACAGCGGGGAGGGTGAGGCAGTGTCTGATTTTGGCGATGCGGCGGAGGTGGAAATATGAGGTCTTGACGATGTGGCTGACATGGGGAGTGAAGTAGAGTGTGGGGTCCATGATGACACCGAGATTGGGTACCAGGGTGGAGGGGGTGATGGTCGAGGTATCAATGGTGAGTGAAAAGGGACCAGTTTTATTGAGAGTGGATTTGGTGCCAATGAGGAGGAGCTCTGTTTTGTCACTGTTCAGTTTGAGGAAGTTGTGAGTTAGCCATGTTTTTATTGTAGAGATGCAGGTTTGGATGTGGGTGAGGGGAGGGTTTGGATGTGGGTGAGTGGAGGGTTTGGATGTGGGTGAGGGGAGGGTTTGGATGTGGGTGTGGGGAGGGTTTGGATGTGGGTGAGGAGAGGGTTTGCGTGTGGGTGAGGGGAGGGTTTGGGTGTGGGTGAGGGAAGGGTTTGGGTGTGGGTGAGGGGAGGGTTTTGGGTGGGTTTGGTGGTGACGTAGATCTGGGTGTCGTCAGCGTAGCAGTGGAAGTCCAGGTTGAGTTGGCGGAGGATGTGACCAAAGGGGGAAGAGGTAGCAGATGAAGAGGAGGGGGCCGAGGACTAAGCCCTGGGGGACCCCTGCTTTACTGGGGAGAGGGTGGATGAGTGACCGGAGAGGGAGATGAACTGTTGCCTGTTGGTGAGGTAGGATGTGAGCCAGTCAAGTGCAGGGCCCTCAACACCCAGTTGGCAACAAGAAAACTAACTTCTATGATGATGCTCTGTGAGGAAAACATCCAAACCTCTACAAACCTGGACAGATCAGGAGCCACAGGTCCAAACACAGGACAGAGTGTAATAAAGTATGAACATGATTGTGTCCACACTAATGTGACTGTGAACAACACAAACACAATGACCTCATTTGAGTCATTACATGAATCATTTGTCACTAAGATCAACTTAAACTATGAAAATAGCGAGCTCATATTGAGTTTGAGCAGAAACATGTCTGTGATATGAACATTTCATATCATAAATCACATCAAAAGTCCATGTTCCTGTTCCTGCTGCTGCATGAATATGGACTCAGTCTTTCACCTGCTGCACATTTGTGCAATAGTCTCCACAACTATTACTAAGCTGTAAAAAGCTATTTATTTCTTATATTTTTTATTGTTTTATTTTGTACATAATATTTGGCCCACGATTTGAGAAAAGAGTTTGGTTTGATGGAACATTGTGGCTCATGCACTTATTCTAAAATATTATTTTCAAGGCCAGAGGCGTAACTTAACCTCCTTAAACGCTCCACGTGTGTTTGTATTTAGTGGTGAGTCAGTTCAGGTGAACAGAGAACTACAGAGAACTACAGAGAACTACAGAGAACTACAGAGAACTACAGAGAACTACACAGACGTGGAAATGTTAGTTAGTACATTTAAAAGGTTTTTTTTTAACTTGAGAAGTTTATTTTGTTATAAAGTCAAATACAATATTTTTCAGTTCCAAATACCTATTTAACAATATTTAACAATAGACAAAATGTTTATCTTTTTAGATCAACTCTGAAGTTGTAATGCACATAAACTGAAGCACAGTGTTGGTGAAATGACACTTGTTTTTCTTAATACATTTTAGTTTATGAGAACAAACGTGTTTGTAATTTATTTTAATTGATCCAGTAATTGTTTCAAAAACAGCGTAGGCTATATGAAGCTATTTATTTCTTATATATTTTTTAATTGTTTTATGTTTTACGTTATGTTCGGCCCGCGACCCAGCCTGAGCGTCAAAATTCGGCCCGCGGCCCAAAATGAGTTTGACACCCCTGGTTTATAGTGTCAAAGGCTGCGCTGAGGTCTAGTAGTAACAGGATGTTGAGGGCCCCGGAGTCTGCAGAGGTGAGGAGATCGTTGATTACTTTGTTGGAGAGGATGTAGCAGCAGGAGACAAACCACTATCATGTGTTTTGGGATTGTCCTGTTTTTCACAAGTTTAGACTGAGATCAACAAAGTCTTACAGACAATTTATGACATCACCATCCACTGGATTAAGAACTCTGTATTTGGGCCTCGGGACTCTGTATTTGGGACTCGGGACCCTGTATTTGGGACCTCAGGACCCTGTATTTGGGACCTCAGGACCCTGTATTTGGACCTCAGGACCCTGTATTTGGGCCTCAGGACCCTGTATTTGCGCCTCAGGACTCTGTATTGGGGCCTCAGGACTCTGTATTTGGGCCTCAGGGGCCCCTCAGGAGCCTCCTCCTGCAGCAGCGTGAAAGACTCACAAACAATGGATGAAACAAAATGCTCCGGCGATCAACGACTGGACTAACTTTACTGGACACTATATTATATAATACTGGACATTCGTAGCATGGAAAAAATTACATTTGGACTTATTGACAAATTTGATTGACTTTGGACTAAAAGGGGCATTTTGTTAGGGTTTTGTGCCTTGATTTTCTCTTTGCCTGTACTGTTTTCTTTGTCCTTTATCTCTCTGGTCTCGTTCTCTTTTTTCTTTGTGTTTGTTCATATGATGTAATCAGTGCATAACCTCTATAACACAGTGAGGTCCATCTACTAATTGGCTGTTCTGTGTTTGAAGCGTTGGAGACGTGTTTGAGGGCGGGGCCAGCGGCGGGCAGAAGGCCGGTGTCCTGAGGAAGGAGCTTTGTGAGCTGGAGAGGGCAGAGAGAGCATTGGACAACCTGATCCAGTCCAGTACAGTCCAGCTCAAGCAGCTGCCGGACGACCAGAGCAGTCAGAGATATCCTTCACTCACTGAGCCGTGACACGCCCTTATGTCTCTGTATGTCTCTGTATGTCTGTGTACGTCTGTGTACGTCTCTGTACGTCTCTGTATGTCTCTGTATCTCTCTGTACGTCTGTGTACGTCTCTGTATGTCTCTGTATGTCTGTGTACGTCTGTGTACGTCTCTGTATGTCTGTGTACGTCTGTACGTCTCTGTACGTCTCTGTACGTCTCTGTACGTCTCTGTACGTCTTGTACGTCTGTGTACGTCTCTGTATGTCTCTACGTCTCTGTACGTGTCTGTACGTCTCTGTACGTCTCTGTACGTGTCTGTACGTCTCTGTATGTCTGTGTACGTCTCTGTATGTCTGTGTACGTCTCTGTACGTCTGTACGTCTGTACGTCTGTGTACGTCTCTGTACGTCTCTGTACGTCTCTGTACGTCTCTGTACGTCTCTGTACGTCTCTGTACGTCTGTACGTCTGTACGTCTGTGTACGTCTCTGTACGTCTCTGTACGTCTCTGTACGTCTGTGTACGTCTCTGTACGTCTCTGTACGTCTGTACGTCTGTGTACGTCTGTGTACGTCTCTGTACGTCTCTGTACGTCTCTGTACGTCTCTGTACGTCTCTGTACGTCTCTGTACGTCTCTGTACGTCTTGTACGTCTGTGTACGTCTCTGTATGTCTCTACGTCTCTGTACGTGTCTGTACGTCTCTGTACGTCTCTGTACGTGTCTGTACGTGTCTGTACGTCTCTGTATGTCTGTGTACGTCTCTGTATGTCTGTGTACGTCTCTGTACGTCTGTACGTCTGTACGTCTGTGTACGTCTCTGTACGTCTGTGTACGTCTCTGTACGTCTGTGTACGTCTGTGTACGTCTCTGTACGTCTGTGTACGTGTCTGTACGTATCTGTATGTCTCTGTACGTCTGTGTACGTCTGTGTACGTCTCTGTACGTCTGTACGTCCCTGTATGTCTCTGTATCTCTCTGTACGTCTGTGTACGTCTCTGTATGTCTCTGTATGTCTGTGTACCTCTCTGTACCTCTGTACGTCTCTGTACGTCTCTATCTCTCTGTATGTCTGTGTATGTCTCTGTATGTCTCTGTTGTCCTTAACCCTTGACACGCTGGGTTATGTGACGTACCAGGACCTGCGCTCCATGTCCAGCCTCCAGGACCAGACGGTCATCGCAGTCAAAGCTCCCGCGGAGACCAAGTTGGAAGTGCCCGATGCACCGGGGGTAAGGCCCCTGTAGTCTCACATAAAACTACACTTAGAGTACACATAGTACACATAATTTTGTTGCACTCACGTGGTCCTACATTCATTTTATATGTGCCATATTTTAAAGGCACATTATGTGGTGAAAGGTCTGCTGTCTGTTGACCTATGACCTCATGTTACTGCTTTGCCTGGATTGTTCCACATGTGGCATTAAACACACAGTATGTATCTCCATGAAGATGACCTCTGAGTGGAGATGACCTCTGAGCTTCGCCATGGTTGCTACACAGCCCACCAGCCCGTTCTGGAGGTCAGGGATTTATGACTCTGGCACAAGGAGAACTGGATCCAAATGAACTCTTTAAAGAGACTTCACCAACATGACAATTTACTGTAAAATGTAAATATTGTCAATATTGTTTGCATTGATTTGTAATGTCTTGAGGATGTTTAATCCGTGCAATTTGGTAATATAATGTCTAAGATAAGATAAGATATTCCTTTATTGTCCCACATGGGGAAATGACCCACTCCGTCCTCCTGACTCCGCCTTTGTGCTGATTGGTTGAATATTGGCGCCAGAGAGAGAGATTGGACGACCAAAGTAGTTCCAGACAGATCTTCAGGGAGGAAAGACCACGCCCCGGGAGATGAGACACTCTTGTTGGATTTATCCCTCTATATTCTGGCTTTACCTGGTGTGACATTGCTGCGTGGAGCAGACATATAATCAGCTTAGACACTTATTTCTTGGCAATGTTTATTAAACCAATCAATCACACCAACATCCAGAGCCAGGCTAGAAATGCTACAGCTAACTAGCTCCGCCTCCTGCTTTTGCACCTGCTCTGAGCACGGCGCCGCTCCAGAGGAGACCAGGGATAGACCCAGCTCTGTGGATATAACTGACACTATAAAGACGCTCTCTGGTATGAGAGCTCTAACTTCCAACACTAACCAGATTGATAACCGAGCTACAGCAGCCAAAAAGGAATTCTTCGACTTGAAAGACAGATTCCATCCTGCGGGCTAATATGATGAAGCTAATGAGCCAGGTCTGGGCACTGATTTACCAGAATATGGAGACCTGGAGGTCAGAATATCTAAATCTTCCAACCAAAGTTGTTTAAACAAAGATTGACCGTCCACATTGCTCCCTGGCTCCCAAACCAGTGTCCAAGACCGATTACACTGAAGCTCCTCCACTTCAGCGACATACAGCGTGTCATGCTGCAGCGGACCGACCCGGACCGACCCGGACCAACCAGGACCGACCAAGTCCCAAGTCTCTTTCTTCAATGACAAGAGCAAATCTCAACTGAGAGAGAAGAAAGAATACGCTCTGCTTCATCCTGCAACTCTTGTCTGAGTTCAGCTGGAGAAAGTTGTTTTGCCTCTGGCACCTGCAGGAGGCCCTTTGGCACCTGCAGGAGGCCCTCTGGCACCAGCAGGAGGCCCTCTGGCACCAGCAGGAGGCCCTCTGGCACCAGCAGGAGGCCCTCTGGAACCAGCAGGAGGCCCTCTGGCACCAGCAGGAGGGGCCCTCTGGTATCAGCATGAGGCCCTCTGGCACCAGCAGGAGGCCGGTCCACACACTGATCTGTTTGATGCAGTGACAGAGTGAATTGACTGGTCCATAATCACCTGCGTCAGTGAGACATAGATCTGACTTGTCTGCATCATTGTGATAGGACACACCACTGTTTTGTATTAGCTGTCCTAATGGCAGCATGTACAGATTGAACAGAAAGGGTCCAAGGATTGACCCTTGGGGCCCCCCACAGGTCAATGCTCACAGAGACACAGTCACCAATCTCAACAAAGTATTTCCTGTTTTCAAGATAGGATTTCAACCAATAAGGCCGTACCAGTGATGCCCAGTCCTCTGACCTCTGTAGAAGGATCCCATGATTGACAGTGTCGGATGCAGCACTGAGATCCAGCAAGACTAAAACAGAGGCCTCACCTTCATCAGAGCCTGTACTGAGATGAGGTCTAAAACATGGACCGGCCTCCTGCTGGTGCCAGAGTCAGGACAAAACATGGACCGGCCTCCTGCTGGTGCCAGAGTCAGGACTAAACATGGGCCGGCCTCCTGCTGGTGCCAGAGTCAGGACTAAACATGGACCGGCCTCCTGCTGGTGCCAGAGTCAGGACTAAACATGGGCCGGCCTCCTGCTGGTGCCAGAGTCAGGACTAAACATGGACCGGCCTCCTGCTGGTGCCAGAGTCAGGACTAAACATGGACTGGCCTCCTGCTGGTGCCAGAGTCAGGACTAAACATGGACCGGCCTCCTGCTGGTGCCAGAGTCAGGACTAAACATGGACCGGCCTCCTGCTGGTGCCAGAGTCAGGACTAGTAAAACACCTGTAAATAATGTGAACATGAAGTTGAATGTGCTGAAGGCCATTCTGTGAAACATTCAAGGCAAAGAAATAACATCTCCATGGAGACGAGCAAGTAGCGCACCCTCCACCAGAGAACACACACACACACTCACACACACACAGATCAAAGTGTCTCACTCAGTGTGACTGTCTCCTCAGCAGAGCATGTTACAGATTTACCTGAAGAGCAACAACGGCCCCATCGAGGTGTATC
The DNA here is from genome assembly GCF_026437365.1 of Eucyclogobius newberryi. Classification (NCBI taxonomy): domain Eukaryota; kingdom Metazoa; phylum Chordata; class Actinopteri; order Gobiiformes; family Gobiidae; genus Eucyclogobius; species Eucyclogobius newberryi. The sequence goes on along the minus strand of NW_027315846.1, from coordinate 27,965,442 downwards.
TGTGTCCAGAGGACGGACTGGAGGACGCCAGTCCTGTCAAGGGACGTCTCACCCCAAAGAAGGAGGTCCCCACTCCCACTGGGCCCCCTGCACTGGAGGCCACGTCCACACACGACTACTGCAGCAGAGCAGAGCCCAACAACTGTGAGTCACATACACACACACACATGCGCACACACACAACACACACACACACACACACACACACACATGCGCAACACACACACATGCGCAACACACACACACACACACATACACACATGCGCAACACACCCACACATGCGCACACACACATGCGCACACACACACACGCGCGCACACACACACACACACACACACATACACACATGCGCAACACACACGCACACACATGCGCACATACACAGACACACACACACATACACACGCGCACACATACACACACACATACACACACACACACACACACAATAATTGAATCATCTTCTCTTGGGTCTATATCTCAAGTGTACAAGGCATGTGATGTTTACAACCCTAAGTCTTAATAATAGTATCTGACAGTGAAGCGTGTTGAGGGCGGCCATATTGGATTCTGTAACTGTCCTGATTCTGTATATGAACCAGTACTGACCATGTGAACCACTCTGAGGGAACCCTGATCCGTGCTGGACACTGGAACATACACAGATGTACCTGAGCTCCATGTGTGTGACATGGCAAATACTGTGAATACTTTTTTTGTTTTGTATTTTTAATCATTTTGCAAATAATCCGCAGAACCTTTCACATATCACATGTCATGATGGGCTTTTTTTTGTAGAATTTTGAGGGAAATAATGAATGTAAGTCTTTTTTGGAATAAGGCTGTAACATGTTAGCAGTGGTGTTTGGTCAGGGCAGTCAAGACCATCAATGACCGTGTGTCACATCTACACTGTTCCAGTCACTGCTGCTGACGCTTGGCTGAACTCATGGTGTTGTTTAGTGTCCTCTACAGGCCGCTGGGCAGTACTGCGGTAAGCTGCTTTTGGCACAGCTGCTCAGTCTGTGGGCGTGTTCAGAGGCCCGTTCATGCTCCGCCCTCTAACAGGAATCCCGTGGATTTGTGCTCAAACCACGCTGCATAAACCTGTGTGGGACTCAAGGATGTCTGCATGTTCTGCCCGAGCGCACGAGCCGCCACCGCCGCACGCGCGCCGCCGCCGCACGCGCCGCCGCACATTGTTGTAAATATTGAATGTACAAATATGAGATGACTCCCATGATGACTCCCATGATTTACACAGTGGGTGTGTCCGGCTCCTCCTCATCGCTCCTTGACGTGGAGGGTCTGTTGGGTCTGCCTCCCAGCATGCTTCAGTTGACTGAGGACCAGCTGCCAGGCCCCTCCCTGCTGCCAGGCCCCTCCCTCCCCTTCGTCAGCTTCTCTCCGCCCCTGGACCATGACGACTACCTGTGGAGCCTGGAGGAGCACCAGGGCGTGTCCGACTTCTTCGACTCCTACGACCTGGGCGACCTGCTCAGGAGCTGAGGGTCACAGACTCTGCTGCTCCAGCTGTACACACGTCATCTTCATTACGTTTGACCTATGACCTGCATTTACTCATCAGCTTCATAAGTTTGGGTTAGACTGGTCCAGATGATGCAGTTTCAGGTGATGCAGATCTTCACTCACAGTTTCATTATGAAATGTGTCCTAAATAAGAAATACAGGGAAATGAGCTCTCCCTTAAGTCCTTCAACATATTGTTGTACACAATGAAGTACTTGTACAATATGTTGTACAAAGTAGAGCGTATAGTTAAAGGTACACGCCCTCCATAGCAGAATATGGACCAGGAATTGAAACTATTCTTATGTAGAACATTGTCTTTGTTTCAGGTGAATTTGTTCTCCTTTAGGGAGAAAACGTGGCTCAAATCGCAAAAATACTTTGACCTTTAACCTTGCCCTTGTTGGCCACACTAAGTGTGTGTGTGAGTGTGTCAATGTGTGTGTCAGTGTTACTCTTATGCTGTGATATTTGTACATATGAAGCTCATGTCACTTACATGAAGCTTTTAGCCTGTGTCTCTATGTGAGCCAGCAGGGGGCAGTCTTATGCCAAAAGGGGGCAGTCTTATGCCAGCAGGGGGCAGTCTTATGCCAGTAGGGGGCAGTCTTATGCCAGCAGGGGGCAGTCTTATGCCAAAAGGGGGCAGTCTTATGCCAGTAGGGGGCAGTCTTATGCCAATAGGGGGCAGTCTTATGCCAGCAGTGGGCAGTCTTATGCCAGTAGGCAGTCTTATGCCAGTAGGGGGCAGTCTTATGCCAGTAGGGGGCAGTCTTATGCCAGTAGGGGGCAGTCTTATGCCAGCAGGGGGCAGTCTTATGCCAGTAGGGGGCAGTCTTATGCCAGCAGGGGGCAGTCTTATGCCAGTAGGGGGCAGTCTTATGTCAATAGGGGGCAGTCTTATGCCAGCAGGGGGCAGTCTTATGCCAGCAGGGGGCAGTCTTATGCCAGTAGGGGGCAGTCTTATGCCAGCAGGGGGCAGTCTTATGCCAGCAGGGGGCAGTCTTATGCCAGTAAGGGGCAGTCTTATGCCAGCAGGGGGCAGTCTTATGCCAGTAGGGGGCAGTCTTATGCCAGCAGGGGGCAGTCTTATGCCAGTAGGTGGCAGTCTTATGCCAGCAGGGGGCAGTCTTATGCCAGCAGGGGGCAGTCTTATGCCAGCAGGGGGCAGTCTTATGCCAGTAGGGGGCAGTCTTATGTACGTTTCCATGACGACAGAGGCTCCACATAAATCTGCTCCTAAAAGAAAAAACACTTAAATATTCCTGAAAGCAGCAGCAGCAGCACTGTGGACACTCTCACAACACATGAACACAGTCATCTTCATCGTTCTTAACGTCTTAATGAAGATGTTTTATACATATTTATATGTGTTTATTTCAATTGTAATCAACAGTTATTCAAATGACCCGTGCACCACATTCTCAGCAGAAACACATGGAAAATATGAGCTTTCTATCAACAACATCTGAGCCTGATGACCTCTGACCCTTCTGTGATCTCTGACCTCCTGTGACCTCATGTGTCTGTGTCCTCCTATCCTGTGACCTCTGACCCTTCTGTGACCTCCTGTGTCCTCCTGTGACCTCTGACCCTTATGTGACCTCCTGTGTCTGCTGACCTCATGTGACCTCCTGTGTCCTCCTATGACCTCTGACCCTTATGTGACCTCCTGTGTCTGCTGACCTCATGTGACCTCATGTGACCTCCTGTGACCTCCTGTGACCTGTGCAAAGACCATTTAAATTGTTATTTGAATATGTTTGGGTTGTTTGTATTTATGAGAATGTGAAATATAAAACCTGTCTTTTTGCTTCAAAAGAATGTGTTCTGAGGCCGCTGCATTTAAAGCTCCACCATGTAACTTTACTGCTGCTGTCTCCATGGAAATGTTACTGCATGTACACACACACGTACACATACATGTACACACACATGTACACACACACGTACACACACACGTACACACACACACGTACACACACATGTACATACACGTGTACACACACACGTACACACACACACGTACACACACACGTACACACACACGTACACACACACGTACATACACGTGTACACACACACGTACACACACACGTACACACACATGTACATACACGTGTACACACACACATATGTTCTCACACACGTACACACACACGTACACACACATGTACATACACGTGTACACACACACATGTTCTCACACACATGTACACACACACGTACACACACGTGTACATACACGTGTGCACACACACGTACACACACACGTACACACACATGTACATACACGTGTACACACACACACACATGTACACACACACGTACACACACATGTACATACACGTGTACACACACACACACATGTTCTCACACACATGTACACACACACGTACACACACGTGTACATACACGTGTACACACACACACACACATGTTCTCACACACATGTACACACACACGTACACACACATGTTCTCACACACATGTACACACACACGTACACACATGTACATACACGTGTACACACACACACACACATGTTCTCACACACATGTTCTCACACACACGTACACACACATGTTCTCACACACATGTACACACACATGTACACACACACACGTACACACACATGTTCTCACACACGTACACACACATGTACACACACACGTACACACATGTACACACACACACGTACACACACGTGTACACACATACACACACATGTTCTCACACACACGTACACACACATGTTCTCACACACATGTACACACACACGTACACACATGTACACACACACACACACGTACACACACGTGTACACACATACACACACATGTTCTCACACACACGTACACACACATGTTCTCACACACATGTACACACACACGTACACACATGTACACACACACACACACGTACACACACGTGTACACACATACACACACATGTTCTCACACACACGTACACACACATGTTCTCACACACATGTACACACACACGTACACACATGTACACACACACACACACGTACACACACGTGTACACACATACACACACATGTTCTCACACACACGTACACACACATGTTCTCACACACATGTACACACACATGTACACACATGTACACACACACACACGTACACACACGTGTACACACATACACACACACGTACACACACATGTTCTCACACACATGTACACACACACGTACACACATGTACACACACACACGTACACACACGTGTACACACATACACACACATGTTCTCACACACACGTACACACACATGTTCTCACACACATGTACACACACACGTACACACATGTACACACACATGTACACACATGTACACACACACACACACGTACACACACGTGTACACACATACACACACATGTTCTCACACACACGTACACACACATGTTCTCACACACATGTACACACACACGTACACACATGTACACACACACACGTACACACACGTGTACACACATACACACACATGTTCTCACACACACGTACACACACATGTTCTCACACACATGTACACACACACGTACACACATGTACACACACATGTACACACTGACAGCTGTGTCCTTCCTCCTGTTGCAGACATAAGCTGACCTCTTGACCCCTGTAAGTGACCTGTCCTATAAACTTGAAGAGTGTGTGTGTTGTGACTGTAGATAGTTCAAGTGAATTTATAATTTTGTTGTAATGATTTTTCAGTGAGAAATATTTTGCTATTTGTACTTAAATGTGTATTTATAGCTATTTCTGGAGTGTTCCACATGAATGTGACTCCAACTGAAGCCTTTGGTGTTGAATGACATGCAGCACTTAAGAGTTTGTAATATTGTGTGTCCAGTTTGAATAAATTCTGAAGCCATAACCTTGAGACGTGTCTTTCCTTGTGACGTCTCATACATGAGAGACCAGGCACAGCCCTGTCTGACCCCTCTGTCCAGAGTCAGTGGATCTGTCACATGACCATTGATTTTTCTTGATGTTGGACCATCGTAAAGAGCCCCAATATTTTGATTAAATAGTTGATTTGAAATTTTTTAGCACTTTAAATAAATAAGACCAGTTAACACAAGGGTGGGCAAACTACGGCCCGTGGGCCACATACGGCCCTTTGTCTTTATAATTCGGCCCTCCAAACATGCCAAGTAAAATTGAAAATATATATATATATATATATATATATATATATATATATATATATATATATATATATATATATATATATATATATTTTGCCCTCTGGCCAGACCTGGGCATTTGTGCCCCCAGGGGAAAGATGTGGCCCTCGGCATGTTTTAATCCGGCCCCAAAAAAGATTTTAGTTCCTATTTTTAAGCTGTCTGTAACATCTGTCTGCACTTGTGTCCTTAATAAAGATGTCATTAAATGAATTAAATAATAGATTCAAAAGGCTATATTTGACAGAAAAATGATATTTTATTTGATATTTATTTATTTTTTCAAACAATGATCGGGGCCGGCCCTCCACTACTTGCCTGGATTCAAATCTGGCCCTCGGAGGAAAATAATTGCCCACCCCTGATCTAACAGAATCAAAATCCTTCTCAGCGTCCAGACTTATGATCACATCTTTGTTTAGTTGTTTGTATTTGTCTCATTGTGTGTGAGGATCGTCTTATGTCGTCTTGTGTTTGTCGATTGTCATGAATCCTGTCTGATCTTTGTGGATTCAGTTTGGGAGGATTTGTTCCATTCTTTTGGACATAATTGAGGTGAATAAACGATAGTCCACATTCAGAATAGAAATAGTCTCTATGAGGCACAGTCCAGTCGCTCCTTCTCTTCTTTTGGTCTCAGGGACATGATGGACTCTTTCACACGAGGAGGGGAGGATGTTGTTGTTGTTGTTGTTGTTGTTTTATGGCGGTTGGCATCCGAGCATTGCATTACCGCCAGACTTTATTCCTCAGGCTTTGTCGCAGTCCTTAAAAGTTCTTATTCCATTGCTTTTGTTGTTGTTGTTGTTGTTTTATGGCGGTTGGCATCCGAGTGTTGCATTTCCGCCAGACTTTATTCCTTAGACTTTGTCGTAGTCCTAAAAGTTCTTCTTCCAGTGCCTTGACTTCCAGTGCAAGGTGACCCAGTCTGGGAGAGACGGGAGATGGCGGAGGAGAGTGGATCGGTGGTCGAAGACGTTCTGGACGGCGTGGAGGAGCAGCCTTTTCTGGCTGCACGTGCCCGGAAACGTAAAAAGTCCCTTAGCTCGTCCGAGGGTTCTGGGAATGAGCAGCAGGATGAGGCTGAAGCTATTGATATCCGGGGTGAGAGCAGAGGCTGTAAGGTGATCATAAAGCTTGCACAGGATAGTGCATCCTTTAAGGAGTGGAATTCAGTGGCATTGTCAAAGAGCCTAACTGTAGCTGTGGGAGTGATCAAGAGTTCGAGTGTCCTTAGAGATGGCTCGCTGCTGGTCGTGTGCAAGGACGCGGCTCAGCAACGGAAGGCGATTGGAACTAAACGTCTGGGTGGAAAGGACATTCTTGTGTCTGATGCTGAAAGAAACACGGTCAGAGGAGTTATCGTAGGTGTCCCTACGGCGACATCTGTGACTGGAGCTAAGGTGGTGGACGCTAGGCGGTTGAAGGTGACCCGGTCTGGGGTAAGATGTGACAGCTTTTCGGTAATGGTAACACTTGAAGGGAGGTGCCTGCCTAGTAAGGTGTTCATTGGGTTCATGTGCCATGACGTTAGGCCATATGTGCCAGCGCTTTGGGCATATTGCAGCGGTCTATAGAGGGAGGCAAAGATGTGGTAAATGTGCAGGAGATCACGAGTATGGGAAGTGTGACGTGGGAGCAAAACTGAAGTGCTGTAACTGTGGGGAAGAACATAGCTCAGCCTACGGGGGATGCAGGTTTAGCAAAAGAGCTGCTGAGGTGCAGAAAATAAAGGTCTCTCAAGGTATATCCTATGCAGATGCAGTCAAGAAAGTTTCAAGTAACGAGTTTAGAGTAAATACAGAGAGAGGAGCCAGCGCTGCTCCCAGCCAGGGCGAAATGAGAAAGGCCAGCGTGGCTCCCAAGAAGTGTGAAGGTTTCAAGAGTGGAGGTCCCAAGTGTGCAGGTTCCAGAATTAATGAGAATACCCTGGTTGTGGATAGAGAGGATTTTGTACTCTTTATGGTGGATGTTGTAAACTGTGCTGCTCAGACTCAAAGCAGAACTGAAAGGATCAGGATCATTGCTAAAGCTGCAGGGAGATTCCTTGGAACAAAGGAGCTTGATTGGGCAGATATAGAAAACAGGCTAAAGGCGCTAAATGGGAGTCGGAGTGATGGGGGTCTGCTTTTGGGGAGTCAGAGTGATCAGAGTGACGAGATGGGGGTGGGGGTGGTCTCCTGTCCTCGTCCAGTCTCGTAGACGCACGGCTACCAAGCAGCGACTTCAGTGGAAATATTAAAGCCTATAGAATGAAGCCTAAAGAATAAAGCTGTACGGTGGAAGCACCGAACGTCAAAGAAGGAGAGGAAGATGAAGAAGAGTCTCCCTGGAATAAAGCCGTTTGTTGTTGTTGTTGTTGTTGTTGTTTTATGGCGGTTTGGTCTCTGAAACAACAACAACTATTCTAGTCACAAAGACATATCATGACCTCATGGGCTTTGTAACACCAAAGCAATGGAAGGAGTTCTTTTACGGACTACGACAGTCTGAGGACTACGAAAAGTCTGAGGAATAAAGTCTGGCGGTAATGCAACAATTGGATGCCAACCGCCATAAAACAACAACAACAACAACAACAACAACAACAACCACTCTGAGGTGTGCCTTTGGAGCTTTATACACTCTGAGGTGTTTTTTTAGAGCTTTATACAACTCTGAGGTGTGTCTTTAGAGCTTTATACCACTCTGAGGTGTGTGTTTAGAGCTTTATACAACTCTGAGGTGTGTCTTTAGAGCTTTATACACTCTGAGGTGTGTTTATCGAGCTTTATACCACTCTGAGGTGTGTCCTTAGAGCTTTATACACTCTGAGGTGTGTTTATAGAACTTTATACCACTCTGAGGTGTGTGTTTAGAGCTTTATACAACTCTGAGGTGTGTTTTTAGAGGTGTGTTTTTAGAGCTTTATACCACTCTGAGGTGTGTCTGTAGAGCTTTATACCACTCTGAGGTGTGTCTTTAGAGATTTATACCACTCTGAGGTGTGTCTTTAGAGCTTTATACCACTCTGAGGTGTGTCTTTAGAGCTTTATACGCTCTGAGGTGTGTGTTTAGAGTTTTGTACCTCTCTGAGGTGTGTTTTCAGAGCTTTATACAACTCTGAGGTGTGTGTTTAGAGCTTTATACAACTCTGAGGTGTGTCTTTAGAGCTTTATACCACTCTGAGGTGTGCCTTTAGAGCTTTATACACTCTGAGGTGTGTTTTTAGAGCTCTATACAACTCTGAGGTGTATCTTTAGAGCTTTATACCACTCTAGGGTGCGTCTTTAGCGCTTTATACACTCTGAGGTGTGTTTTTAGAGCTTTATACCACTCTGAGGTGTGTGTTTAGAGCTTTATACCACTCTGAGGTGTGTTTTTAGAGCTTTATGCCACTCTGAGGTGTGTGTTTAGAGCTTTATATTACTCTGAGGTGTGTGTTGAGAGCTTTATACCACTCTGAGGTGTGTGTTTGGAGCTTTATACACTCTGAATGTGTCTTTAGTGCTTTATACCACTCTGAGGTGTGTCTTTAGAGCTTTATACCACTCTGAGGTGTGTGTTTAGAGCTTTATACCACTCCGAGGTGTGTGTTTAGAGTTTTGTACCTCTCTGAGGTGTGTCTTTAGAGCTTTATACCGCTCTGAGGTGTGTCTTTAGAGCTTTATACACTCTGAGGTGTGTTTTTAGAGCTTTATCCAACTCTGAGATGTGTCTTTAGAGCTTTATCCAACTCTGAGATATGTCTTTAGAGCTTTACACACTCTGAGGTGTGTTATTAGCGCTTTATACCACTCTGAGGTGTGTCTTTAGATCTTTATACCACTCTGAGATGTGTGTTTAGAGCTTGATACCACTCTGAGGTGTGTCTTTAGAGCTTTATACAACTCTGAGGTGTGTGTTTAGAGCTTCATACCACTCCGAGGTGTGTCTTTAGAGCTTTATACCACTCTGAGGTGTGTCTTTAGAGCTTTATACCACTCCAAGGTGTGTCTTTAGAGCTTTGTACCAGTCTGAGGTGTGTGTTTTGAGCTTTATACCACTCCGAGGTGTCTTTAGAGCTTTTACAACTCTGAGGTGTGTTTTTTAGAGCTTTATACAACTCTGAGGTGTGTTTTTTAGAGCTTTATACACTCTGAGGTGTGTGTTTAGAGCCCCCGACATGAGCCCCCCCTGACATGAGCACCCCTGACATGAGCCCCCCCTGACATGAGCACCCCTGAAATGAGCCCCCCCCGACATGAGTCCCCGACATGAGCCCCTGACATGAGCCCCCGACATGAGCCCCTGACATGAGCCCCCGACATGAGCCCCTGACATGAGCCCCCGACATGAGCCCCTGACATGAGCCCCCGACATGAGCCCCTGACATGAGCCCCCCCTGACATGAGCACCCCTGAAATGAGCCCCCCCCGACATGAGTCCCCGACATGAGCCCCTGACATGAGCCCCCGACATGAGCCCCTGACATGAGCCCCCGACATGAGCCCCCGACATGAGCCCCCGACATGAGCCCCCGACATGAGCCCCCGACATGAGCCCCCGACATGAGCCCCCCGACATGAGCCCCTGACATGACTCCCCGACATGAGCCCCTGACATGACTCCCTGACATGAGCCCCCCCTGACATGAGCCCCTGACATGAGCCCCCCGACATGAGCCCCCCGACATGACTCCCCGACATGAGCCCCCCGACATGAGCCCCCCCGACATGAGCCCCTGACATGAGCCCCGACATGAGCCCCTGACATGAGCCCCGACATGAGCCCCCCGAATGAGCCCCCGACATGAGCCCCCGACATGAGCCCCCGACATGAGCCCCCGACATGAGCCCCCCCGACATGAGCCCCTGACATGAGCCCCGACATGAGCCCCTGACATGAGCCCCGACATGAGCCCCCCGAATGAGCCCCCGACATGAGCCCCCGACATGAGCCCCCGACATGAGCCCCCGACATGAGCCCCTGACATGAGCCCCCGACATGAGCCCCCCGACATGAGCCCCTGACATGACTCCCCGACATGAGCCCCTGACATGACTCCCTGACATGAGCCCCTGACATGAGCCCCTGACATGACTCCCCGACATGAGCCCCTGACATGACTCCCCGACATGAGCTCCTGACATGACTCCCCGACATAAGCTCCTGACATGAGCCCCCGACATGAGCCCCCGACATGAGCCCCCGACATGAGCCCCCGACATGAGCCCCCGACATGAGCCCCCGACATGAGCCCCCCGACATGAGCCCCTGACATGAATCCCCGACATGAGCCCCTGACATGAGCCCCCCCCGACATGAGCCCCCCGACATGAGCCCCCCCGACTTGAGCCCCCCCCGACATGAGCCCCTGACATGAGCCCCCCGAATGAGCCCCCGACATGAGCCCCCGACATGAGCCCCCGACATGAGCCCCCGACATGAGCCCCCGACATGAGCCCCTGACATGACTCCCCGACATGAGCCCCTGACATGACTCCCTGACATGAGCCCCTGACATGACTCCCCGACATGAGCCCCCGACATGAGCCCCCGACATGAGCCCCCCGACATGAGCCCCCGACATGAGCCCCCGACATGAGCCCCCGACATGAGCCCCCCGACATGAGCCCCCGACATGAGCCCCCGACATGAGCCCCCGACATGAGCCCCCCGACATGAGCCCCTGACATGACTCCCCGACATGAGCCCCTGACATGACTCCCCGACATGAGCCCCTGACATGACTCCCCGACATGAGCTCCTGACATGACTCCCCGACATAAGCTCCTGACATGACTCCCCGACATAAGCCCCTGACATGAGCCCCTGACATGAGCCCCCGAAATGAGCCCCCGATATGAGCCCCCGACATGAGCCCCCCGACATGAGCCCCCCTGACATGAGCCCCCCTGACATGAGCCCCCGACATGAGCCCCTGACATGAGCCCCCCTGACATGAGCCCCCGACATGAGCCTCCGACATGAGCCCCCCCCGACATGAGCCCCTCGACATGAGCCCCCCCGACATGAGCCTCCCCCGACATGAGCCCCTGACATGAGCCCCGACATGAGCCCCCCGAATGAGCCCCCGACATGAGCCCCCCCCGACATGAGCCCCCCGACATGAGCCCCCCCGACATGAGCCCCCCCCGACATGAGCCCCCCCGACATGAGCCCCCCGACATGAGCCCCCCCCGACATGAGCCCCTGACATGAGCCCCGACATGAGCCCCTGACATGAGCCCCGACATGAGCCCCCCGACATGAGCCCCCGACATGAGCCCCCGACATGAGCCCCCGACATGAGCCCCTGACATGAGCCCCCGACATGAGCCCCCGACATGAGCCCCCGACATGAGCCCCCGACATGAGCCCCTTACATGAGCCCCCGACATGAGCCCCCCGACATGAGCCCCTGACATGACTCCCCGACATGAGCCCCTGACATGACTCCCTGACATGAGCCCCCGACATGAGCCCCTGACATGACTCCCCGACATGAGCCCCTGACATGACTCCCCGACATGAGCTCCTGACATGACTCCCCGACATAAGCTCCTGACATGAGCCCCCGACATGAGCCCCCGACATGAGCCCCCGACATGAGCCCCCGACATGAGCCCCCCGACATGAGCCCCTAACATGACTCCCCGACATGAGCCCCTGACATGAGCCCCCCCCGACATGAGCCCCCCGACATGAGCCCCCCCGACATGAGCCCCCCCCGACATGAGCCCCTGACATGAGCCCCCCGAATGAGCCCCCGACATGAGCCCCCGACATGAGCCCCCGACATGAGCCCCCGACATGAGCCCCCCGACATGAGCCCCTGACATGACTCCCCGACATGAGCCCCTGACATGACTCCCTGACATGAGCCCCCGACATGAGCCCCTGACATGACTCCCCGACATGAGCCCCTGACATGACTCCCCGACATAAGCTCCTGACATGACTCCCCGACATAAGCCCCTGACATGAGCCCCTGACATGAGCCCCCGAAATGAGCCCCCGATATGAGCCCCCGACATGAGCCCCCCGACATGAGCCCCCCTGACATGAGCCCCCCTGACATGAGCTCCCGACATGAGCCCCTGACATGAGCCCCCCTGACATGAGCCCCCGACATGAGCCCCCGACATGAGCCCCCGACATGAGCCCCCCCCGACATGAGCCCCTCGACATGAGCCCCCCCGACATGAGCCTCCCCCGACATGAGCCCCGACATGAGCCCCCCGAATGAGCCCCCGACATGAGCCCCCCCCGACATGAGCCCCCGACATGAGCCCCCCCCGACATGAGCCCCCCCCGACATGAGCCCCTGACATGAGCCCCGACATGAGCCCCCCGAATGAGCCCCCGACATGAGCCCCCGACATGAGCCCCTGACATGAGCCCCCCGACATGAGCCCCCCGACATGAGCCCCCCGACATGAGCCCCTGACATGAGCCCCCCGACATGAGCCCCTGACATGAGCCCCCCGACATGAGCCCCCCGACATGAGCCCCCGACATGAGCCCCTGACATGAGCCCCTGACATGAGCCCCCCGACATGAGCCCCCCGACATGAGCCCCTGACATGAGCCCCCCGACATGAGCCCCTGACATGAGCCCCCCGACATGAGCCCCCCGACATGAGCCCCCCGACATGAGCCCCTGACATGAGCCCCCCCTGAACATCTCTCACTCTGCGCGCCAGCAGCGCAGTCACGTGACTCTGCTAGGCCCCTCCCCTCAGTTCTAACTCTTCTCGGGCGCAGCGGCCTCTTGTCCCTCTTTTATGGGACTTTTCACGGTGGATTCAGCTCGTCTTTGAGCCGCTCTTCAGCTGGAAACATGCCGGACCAGAACATCACTGTGTCAGACTTCATTTTACTGACGAACGAGGATTTAAACTCGCCGAACACGTCCAGCTTCCAGTCCAGGATGAGCGAGTGTCGGAACACGGTCAGCGCCGTGGAGGAGGTGAGAACGCGGCACCACGGAACACACATTCTCACTCTGCGCCACACTCTCTCACTGTGCGCCACACTCTCTCACTGTGCGCCACACTCTCTCACTGTGCACACACATTCTCACTCTGCGCCACACTCTCTCACTCTGCGCCACACTCTCTCACTGTGCGCCACACTCTCTCACTGTGCGCCACACTCTCTCACTGTGCGCCACACTCTCTTCTTCTTCTTCTTCTTCTTCTTCTTCTTCTTCTTCTTCTTCTTCTTCTTCTTCTTCTTCTTCTTCTTCTTCTTCTTCTTCTTCTTCTTCTTCTTCTTCTTCTTCTTCTTCTTCTTCTTCTTCTTCTTCTTCTTCTTCTTCTTCTTCTTCTTCTTCTTCTTCTTCTTCTTCTTCTTCTTCTTCTTCTTCTTCTTCTTCTTCTTCTTCTTCTTCTTCTTCTTCTTCTTCTTCTTCTTCTTCTTCTTGAAAAATATTGATATTTTTCTATGAATTTTCAACATCAGTGTATAATTGCTGAAAGTTGGGCATGTCAGCACTTTGATACTTATAAGAGGAATGTATGATAAAGAATTTAAGATTTGTATATATCACACAAGAAATTAATCAAAACCAAAACTACAATTTCGTCTTAATATACAGAAAAATGTTTAATATATCAGAGTGAAATCCAACCTTCTTTTAAACAGTTAACAGTTCTTAAACAGTTCAGAATAAATCATTGTTACTATCATCTGAGTCCTCTACATCGGAAGCTTCATTTCCAACATCATCTTCCACTGTATCGTGACACAGGAGCATAGATCCGTACACGATATCTCAAGCAGGAGCATTTACCCCCTTTGCACATTCCGGCTTTGCACCCAGATTTCAGCACAGATTGTGGTGCTGGCTCCTGGGTCATCCATGTTTTACAGAGGTCCTGGTCCTCTTTCTTATGACAGCCATGTCTTACTGGATTAGGCGGGTCTATGTGCGTCTGAAGTGCCTTTATAATAAATGGCAGCCTGGTATGTCCCTCGTGTTCTTTTGTTGGTGGAAGGTCCTGCTCAGATGGTGAACTAAGGCAACATTAAAGGTCCCATAACATATAAAATCGACTTTTCAGAGCTTTTAGCCTTCTTACATTGGTATTTGTGCTTCATATATGTGCCCAGAGTGTTTTTTAGATTGATTCCCACAGTGTTTAGCTATATTACAGACTATCTCCTTTCCTCGAATCTCCAAACTGACGGGCGGTGGGTGCAAGACCGCGTCATAACCCCAGGCACGCATCATCATCCCCGCTCCCGCTTCCCGCCTGCCGCCTCCCGCCCCCTTCCCCCCGGCTCCGCGCTGCTGCAGGCTGCCGTGTCTCCCCATACTCCCTGCTTCTTCTTCTACTTCTTCTGCTTCGATTTACGAGGAAACACGGCTCAAAGAGAGTGGACCAGTGGAGTTTTCCAGACATTTAGTCATTATTATTTGTGTTATTGATACTATTATTATTTATATATATATATATATATATATATATATATATATATATATATAAATTATTATTTTTTTTTTTCTCACATGTCAGAACCATCCATGGTAGAACAAAGTACACACTTAAATGATGACACCATTAATAAGATAGATGATACAACTGACTTACTACAATAACTTAAATGATTTAAATGTAAAACATGGTAAATATGATGTTGAGAAGGAACTAGATCCAGATACTTATTGTAGTCAGACATGATTATTTAAGCTTATTCCCAAAGTTTAGTGTAGTTGCTTTTTCTGAAACATGGTTAGATGAGGATAAAGTCTCAGCTGTTGAACTGAAAGATATGAACTGTTTATAATGAATAGAAAAGACCGGAGGAGGTTGTAATGGTGTAGAAAGTACTACAGTTGATAATATGTTATATATGTTATATGAGTGTGTCACGGCTGGGATTCACATGGAGAAACAAACTAAAATAACAGACGACACCACAGTTTACTGCAGACGACACCACAGTTTACTACAGACGACACCACAGTTTACTACAGACGATACCACAGTTTACTACAGACGATACCACAGTTTACTGCAGACGATACCACAGTTTAGTACAGACGACACCACAGTTTACTACAGACGACACCACAGTTTACTACAGACGATACCACAGTTTACTACAGACGACACCACAGTTTACTGCAGACGATACCACAGTTTAGTACAGACGACACCACAGTTTACTACAGACGACACCACAGTTTACTACAGACGACACCACAGTTTACTACAGACGATACCACAGTTTAGTACAGACGATACCACAGTTTACTGCAGACGATACCACAGTTTACTACAGACGATACCACAGTTTACTGCAGACGATACCACAGTTTACTGCAGACGATACCACAGTTTACTACAGACGACACCACAGTTTACTGCAGACGATACCACAGTTTAGTACAGACGACACCACAGTTTACTACAGACGACACCACAGTTTACTACAGACGATACCACAGTTTAGTACAGACGATACCACAGTTTACTGCAGACGATACCACAGTTTACTACAGACGATACCACAGTTTACTGCAGACGATACCACAGTTTACTGCAGACGATACCACAGTTTACTACAGACGACACCACAGTTTACTGCAGACGACACCACAGTTTACTACAGACGACACCACAGTTTACTACAGACGATACCACAGTTTACTACAGACGACACCACAGTTTACTGCAGACGATACCACAGTTTAGTACAGACGACACCACAGTTTACTACAGACGACACCACAGTTTACTACAGACGATACCACAGTTTACTACAGACGATACCACAGTTTAGTACAGACGATACCACAGTTTACTGCAGACGATACCACAGTTTACTACAGACGATACCACAGTTTACTGCAGACGATACCACAGTTTACTGCAGACGATACCACAGTTTACTACAGACGATACCACAGTTTACTGCAGACGATACCACAGTTTACTACAGACGATACCACAGTTTACTACAGACGATACCACAGTTTACTGCAGACGATACCACAGTTTACTGCAGACGATACCACAGTTTACTACAGACGATACCACAGTTTACTGCAGACGATACCACAGTTTACTGCAGACGATACCACAGTTTACTACAGACGATACCACAGTTTACTGCAGACGATACCACAGTTTACTACAGACGATACCACAGTTTACTGCAGACGACACCACAGTTTACTACAGACGACACCACAGTTTACTGCAGACGACACCACAGTTTACTACAGACGACACCACAGTTTACTACAGACGACACCACAGTTTACTACAGACGACACCACAGTTTACTACAGACGACACCACAGTTTACTACAGACGACACCACAGTTTACTACAGACGACACCACAGTTTACTACAGACGACACCACAGTTTACTACAGACGACACCACAGTTTACTACAGACGACACCACAGTTTACTACAGACGATACCACAGTTTACTACAGACGACACCACAGTTTACTACAGACGATACCACAGTTTACTACAGACGACACCACAGTTTACTACAGACGACACCACAGTTTACTGCAGACAATACCACAGTTTACTACAGACGATACCACAGTTTACTACAGACGATACCACAGTTTACTGCAGACGATACCACAGTTTACTGCAGACGATACCACAGTTTACTGCAGACGACACCACAGTTTACTACAGACGACACCACAGTTTACTACAGACGACACCACAGTTTAGTACAGACGATACCACAGTTTACTACAGACGACACCACAGTTTACTACAGACGACACCACAGTTTAGTACAGACGATACCACAGTTTACTGCAGACGATACCACAGTTTACTGCAGACGATACCACAGTTTACTACAGACGACACCACAGTTTAGTACAGACGACACCACAGTTTACTACAGACGACACCACAGTTTAGTACAGACGATACCACAGTTTACTACAGACGACACCACAGTTTACTACAGACGACACCACAGTTTAGTACAGACGACACCACAGTTTACTACAGACGACACCACAGTTTACTACAGACGACACCACAGTTTACTGCAGACGATACCACAGTTTACTGCAGACGATACCACAGTTTACTGCAGACGACACCACAGTTTACTACAGACGATACCACAGTTTACTACAGACGACACCACAGTTTACTACAGACGACACCACAGTTTACTACAGACGACACCACAGTTTACTACAGACGATACCACAGTTTACTACAGATGACACCACAGTTTACTACAGACGATACCACAGTTTACTACAGACGACACCACAGTTTACTACAGACGACACCACAGTTTACTACAGACGACACCACAGTTTACTACAGACGACACCACAGTTTACTACAGACGACACCACAGTTTAGTACAGACGACACCACAGTTTACTACAGACGATACCACAGTTTACTACAGACGATACCACAGTTTACTACAGACGACACCACAGTTTACTACAGACGATACAACAGTTTACTACAGACGACACCACAGTTTACTACAGACGACACCACAGTTTACTGCAGACGATACCACAGTTTACTACAGACGACACCACAGTTTACTGCAGACGATACCACAGTTTACTACAGACGACACCACAGTTTACTACAGACGATACCACAGTTTACTGCTCGGGTCATAATCTTAGTGATGAGAGAAAAGTGCATAAACTAAACAACTGGTTTGCATTAAATAAATTATCATTGAACTTGAATAAAACTTAATTTATGTTTTTTAGTAACAAACATGTAGATAATGATATCAAAATTAAAATAAATAGTTATCAAATTGAAAGAGTCAATTATATTAAGTTTCTTGGAGTGATCATAGATTGTAAATTTACATGGAAAACACATATACAAAATGTACTGAAAAAAGTTTCAAAAACTACTGCAATTTTATACAAATTACAGTATATTTTGAACAAAAATGCTTTATATTTACTGTACTGTTTTCTCATTACACCATATTTAACATATTTAACATATCTAACATATGGTATTGAGATCTGTGGAAATACAAACAAAACTAGAACCAAACAAATTTTCAGTCTGCAAAAAAGGCCATTAGACTGATCAATCCTGCATCTTATAATTCACAGAGTAACCCTTTCTTCATTCATTAGCTTTTTTATGATTTGGTAGACCTGTTTACTGCCAAGTTTATGTATTTATTTCAATGTAATCAAATCCCTAAATTATTGAGGATAAAGTTTACCCAGAGGTAAAGTAAATACAATGTATAATATAATGTATAATGTAAGGGGAGCGTGTGTGTTTGACAGAGCTAATGTGAGAACCATGCCAAGGGTCATTGTTTGTCTACATTGCCATGAATTAAAAAATGCCACTTCTTTATTTCAGTTTAAAATGATCTTTAAGAAAATAATCATAGAAAAATATTTAGCAGAATGAAAATTTAGTTTTGTTGTTATAAAACCTTGAATGCTTGTGGAGGATACTTGTGTGCATACTGTTCAGTATTATGTAGTGTTGTTTTTGTTGAGGCTGAGCAAAATAATATGTCTGTTTGCCGTAACCCGACTGACCCGGTGTGAAAACGACTGAAAAAAGAATATCAGCATTTTGTTGAAAAAAACGTCAAAATCTTTTATTTTTCAATTATTTTGCCGACTCACCGAACGGTCTTTCCTAATCTAGTGTTTCGAAATTTTTTATCACGCTGGTAAACTTGATAACGCACTGCGCAACGCATGTGCATCTTCATAATCGATCCTACATATGCTTCTGTAACAAAACAGAACACGTAAAACGGAAATGGACTGCTGAAGCCTGACCCCTGGACTGTTGAGGCCCGACCCCTGGACTGTTGAAGCCTGACCCCTGGACTGTGGAAAGCCGACCCCTGGACTGTGGAAGCCCGACCCCTGGACTGTGGAAGCCCGACCCCTGGACTGTTGAAGCCCGACCCCTGGACTGTTGAAGCCCGACCCCTGGACTGTTGAAGCCCGACCCCTGGTGGTCACTCCGAGTTTTTTTTTTACATTCAAAGTAAAAAAAATAAGAATTTACCTACCGTCCGACCCACTTGAAAAATGTTGGCTCGGGTTACAGCAAGCAGACAATTTATTTGGGGCAGCCTAATGAACTGTCGATTGTGAACTCTCAACCAATGTTGAGACTTTGAGTGACAGGTCGGCACAATAAGCCTTGGCTTCTGCTACACCTGGTCAAATAACATAAATGTATCTCTAATTTTGTTTTGTGCTTGAATGTTGAGCGCCTTTTGTTTTTGACCAAACCACAATAAAATAATAATTAATTAATAATAATGTCTTTGTAGGAGCTCCAAAGAGCAAATGTAGGGTCACTATCATTCATCTCTTTGACATAGTTTGAATAACTTATGAACACTTCAGAGAATCTGTCTGAGGTCAGGACTATGTTTGTGCCATCAGAGGAATACTCCTGCATTCTATCTGCAATCACTGATAGAAGTCATCTCGGTTCTTCTCTGAGAGTGACTGAAGAAATGACTGGAAACGTAGTAGCTGCAAGGCCTCAAACAACAAGCTGTGGGTGCGGATGCTTCGATTATAGTGGTGATCAGTCAAGACTCCATTCACTGAACCCTGGGCAACAACTTCTGATTCAATAAGAATGTCTTGGAGGCCAGCTTCCTTGAAGCGCTTACCAATGATTGCCATAAACGCCATAGCAGTGTGGAATTCGCCTTATTACAGTCCTATTTGTTAGTACCTCACTTCTCCATCGAATCTTCTGAGCTTTTGCATAGATGGCCTGGTCAAAAACTATGACGATGCAGTCCAATTCCAATCGAGCAATGTCTGCTTCTCTGTAGGATGTATTCACAGTAGTCGTGTCTGTTGGAGACGCCTCAATCACAGGAAGAGAGTGGATGGAAGACTGGGGTAGGGGATTGTCACTTGAGGCAGCATTATAACCTGTCCTGCCAGGTATCGTATTGATTCATTTCTTGTGTGAGATATATAAATCTTAAATTCTTTATCATACATTCCTCTTATAAGTATCAAAGTGCTGAAAAAGTTTAAGGTGTTTACAAACACATACATACAAATACAATGTATTGAAAGTGGCAAAATGCTTAAATGATCATTTCTGACAACTTTCAGCAATTATACATTGATGTTGAAAATTCATAGAAAAATATTAATATTTTGAGAAAGTTAATTGTGAGACGTGGCAAAAAATGTTCAAAAGTTTTTAATGGCTCTTTTTGAAAATTTGATTTTGTGGCAATTTTCAGTTGTATTCATGTCTAAAGTAATAAAGCTACATTGAGGATTCTCTGGAATCCTTTTATTAGTAACAATGTGTAAGTGCTGACCTAGTTTGAGATTTCCATCTATTTCAGTTTCATCTAGTAATAGTAACTTGAAAATGGCAAACATGCCAAAAAGTCACAAAGCTGAGCATTTACCCAACTTCAGGCTCTTGTACCTCACTATTGTGTAACTTTCAGGTGGAGAACTTTTTACCCAGTAAAGAACATATATCTGAGATTACAAAAATGATCAAATTAGTTAGTGCCCCATTTCTGAGCATCTTTTGAGGTTGGGGTCATGTTATAGTTTTGACTTTTATAGTAAATCTAAAATCCATCCAGGGCCCATGCTCAATATTCACTAAGACATTTAAATAACAATAAAGTGACAACGACAAGTGTGGATGGTAATAAACTAAATATAGATTTTTAAAAAAGTAAAATACCTGTAAACCTTTTGGATGTGGCTGGAATTTTGTCAGGGAGAGTTTTAACTTGTGCAGCATCATCACGTCATGGCGTTCTCCTCTGTGGTCATGGCGTTCTCCTCTGTCGTCATGGCCTTCTCCACGTCTTGGTCATCATACATGACAAAGTCTGCATTTGTGACTGACCGTGGATAAACCAGTCACAAGTCTACCCGGAGACATTTTGAGTTATTCACAGAAAGTGTGAATTCAAAGCTATACAATGATGTCTCACTCATGCACTGATAATATTTGAGTAAGTTGTGGTCATTTGAATGTAAACAACTCTCAAAACCTTTCACTGAGAAAACGGCCTCTAAAGATTCTCACCTGAGTGAGCCCAGAGTCACAGGGGGCGGGGCTCATTTGCATCTCACTGAGATAAGCCCTCCCCCTGTCACACTGACACCACCTTCCCCTACAGCTGTCACTGAAGACTCAAGAGGAGTGTTGTTATTGATGGTAACTGGACTTGAATCAGAATTAGAAGTTACTACATTGAAATGGAAATACTTTGATGCTATTCAGGGCCTTTTATAATCCAAGAATCAGAATCAGAATCGGAATAGGGTTTATTGCCATTTGTCAATAAACAGAATTCACAGGTGATTCAGTGCAACACAAACAACAAAAGATAAGATAAGATAAGATGGCCTTTAATGTCCACACATGGGGAAATGTTGGTGTTACAACGCAGTAGATACAGAGGGAAAGGACAGATGACTTATAGGAAGTTTAAAAAACACTCATAAACAGATGCCAGGCCGGTATGCGAACTGCAACGAGTCCATGGCTTTGAATATATGAGATAATAGATATGATATGTACACCATCAGAGTCCTCTTTTGCACATTCGTCTGTGCTGTGACTCTTGGAGCTGGGCATGTGATGTCTTTTGCCTCGTCAGCACAGAAAGGCCTGATTTTTTCATGCAGATAGGTCTGCCTGTCAATGTTCAGTCCAGGTGGGACCAGGACATGGAGATTGTCAACCGGAGGCAGAACAGCTGAATTGCGTAGTAGCTGAAATTCCACAGGTTCTGCATCACAGTGACTTTTTGCAAGCACCACACCTGGTCTCTTGGCATCAAAGCTGTAAACAAATAACAGGACATTTAAGAAATGGCAAACTATTTCACATAAAACACAATGTGAGAGTTTCAATATAAATACCTGAAGTGCTGATAACTCTTGATCTTTGGAAGCCGTCTGAAGAAGGGACTCCGATGCTTCTGCCAGTCGAAGCTCTTGACAAACACTTTGCCATCCGCCGTTCCAACAAGCTGTGGGATATTGAGGTGACTCTCAGGAGAGCTGTTTTCCACTACCTGATGACAAGGGCGAAAATGTAAAAAAAAATAGAACAGAATAAATATATCTTAAGCAGAACAGAGAGCAGCACTGAAGTTTTGCCAGGCTAATGTTTACACATTACAGTAGTCAAATAATATAAACTAACCTCATTGATGTCTTCCAAAGTGTCAACCCTGGTCTTCATGTATGCTCGCTTGATAAGTCCAAAGCCGCAATCAGGGGAGAATTTGGTGTGGCCAGCAATGAGGAAGTGAATGAACACTCGCAATACTGACCTAACCATGTGCAATTCTGTCATATGTGCAATTGCTGTTGGAATTCATGTGCAATTCATGTGCAATTACTGTGAAATTCATGTGCAATCTATGTGCTGTCATGACACATATTCATGTGCAATTACTGTCATGATCACATGCAATGGTATTTATGTATGTATTTATTTATTTATATATGGGAGTTTTTATTTATTTATAGGAGATCTTCTACTGAAAGTGTTTTTCAGACTTCCTATAAGTGATCTGTTCTTCTGTATCTACCTGCGTTGCACCAATGAAATTTCCCCATGTGGGACAATAAAGGAATATCTTATCTTATGTCCATTGTGTGGTGAAGCTTGTGCCCAACACGCCAGGCAGCACCACAACATGAAATAGTTTTTGTTTTAGCCACTGCAGTTGTCACAATGAAGATCCACGTATTTTTCTCCAACACTGAAGTTGTTAAAGAAATGATGCATGTAGCTTATGACTTCATTGCTTCCCTTACTTGACGACATGCCTTCGTCAATCAGGAAATTGACCTGCTTTTGCATCCCTTCACAGGAGACACCAAAAAGGCCACATTTTCGTGGAGTCAGGAAATACATTGGCCCCGGCTGCAGAGGGTTCGACGGAAAGTGTATCTGTAGAAGACAGAGAGAGAGAAAGGAGATTAGATTAATACATATGACATTTGATTAAGACGTATATGTCTCTATAATTGCTATTCTGCATTTGCACTATTAGTAGTACCTGCTGTGCAAAGTGGAAGCTGTAATGCATCCTGATGTCTTTGCTTGCTGGCGGTGAGGGTCCGAAAGACAGCAAATTAGATTCAGTTGTCTGTCTGCAGCAGCAATCAAAGTGTTGTAAAAAGTCCTCTCATTTTGCACAAGGGCAAGATGATGCAATTGCTTCTGGACCACTTCAGATTTTCTTTCATCTGGGAAGTTAGCACTTCGTATCAGCAGCTCGTTGTTGCTTTGACACTGCCAACAGAGATCTGTGCGTGGCCTGCAGCTTCTGATGTGTGGGAGAAGCTGTTTCCACAGTGATCTGAAGCTTGATTTACAAACTGCAGGCTCACCTGAAAAAACAGATGTTGCTTATGGTTAATTATAGTCTAATCATTAAAACATGAAAATCACCAAAATAATGTTTTACACTTACCAAGCTCCTTAGCAGACTTCACGTAGAAACGCCAAACTGAGGCCTTAGTCACATGGGTTGGGAGCAACTTCACATGCCAGTCCCTATGGCCAGGATGTCAGCCCGGCAGCATTATGGAATGGACTTCTGCATAGTTTTTGATAAACTCCACAACGGTGTGGATCACTTCATGGCTGATGAACCTGGCTGTATGTGGCTGTGGCTGTGCACGCTTCTTCCTCAACCCCGGTGTTGCTCCATTTTCCTCATAGTGTTTGATTATGTCAGTCAGGGTGTCTTGGCCAATTCTGAAAAGGGGAAAAAAATAAGGATTATGGTTAACAGTAATATGGGAATAACACGCTTCACAGATAACAGTTCATATTGGCGGCGCACAAACAAACACACAAGCAGAACAGCACACCAAAACAGGCACTTTCAAGCGTGTTTGTAATGCCAATTATTCTGCATTATTCACATTGTGACGTTTACGTTGTATTTAAGATTAAAACGCGGAGAAATGATGGAGCATCGCCCCTAGGCTAGCGGCGCTAGCTAGCTAGCTTGAATTAGGAGGGGGGCCCCCGTGCCCCTGTATCGAAATTCCTCAAAAAAAATCAAGATTTAACTAGTAATTTGGCCATATTTGGGGCATTTTCATTGCTTAAATTTTGTTTTGACAGACATGCCACTTCGCAGTATTCTCGCTTCTCATTGGCCGAGCCGTGTCCGTGATCTAATTTCGATGAAAGCGGGCATCTGATTGGCCGCTGCGTTCGGTTGCGTTCGGATGTACTCGGAAATGCCCGGTCTAATTTTGCGCCAAAACAGTATATGGCGTGGTGGGACACAGTATATGGAGGGGTGGGACAGACAGTATATGGAGCGATGGGACAGACAGTATATGGAGCGATGGGACAGACAGTATATGGAGCGGTGGGACAGACAGTATATGGAGCGATGGGACAGACAGTATATGGAGCGGTGGGACAGACAGTATATGGAGCGGTGGGACAGACAGTATATGGAGCGATGGGACAGACAGTATATGGAGCGGTGGGACAGACAGTATATGGAGCGGTGGGACGGGACAGTATATGGAGCGGTGGGAGGGGACAGTATATGGAGCGATGGGACAGACAGTATATGGAGCGGTGGGACAGACAGTATATGGAGCGATGGGACAGACAGTATATGGAGCGGTGGGACAGACAGTATATGGAGCGATGGGACAGACAGTATATGGAGCGGTGGGACAGACAGTATATGGAGCGGTGGGACAGACAGTATATGGAGCGATGGGACAGACAGTATATGGAGCGATGGGACAGACAGTATATGGAGCGGTGGGACAGACAGTATATGGAGCGGTGGGACAGACAGTATATGGAGCGGTGGGACAGACAGTATATGGAGCGGTGGGACAGACAGTATATGGAGCGATGGGACAGACAGTATATGGAGCGATGGGACAGACAGTATATGGAGCGGTGGGACAGACAGTATATGGAGCGATGGGACAGACAGTATATGGAGCGGTGGGAGGGGACAGTATATGGAGCGATGGGACAGACAGTATATGGAGCGGTGGGACAGACAGTATATGGAGCGGTGGGACAGACAGTATATGGAGCGATGGGACAGACAGTATATGGAGCGGTGGGACAGACAGTAGATGGAGCGATGGGACAGACAGTATATGGAGCGGTGGGACAGACAGTATATGGAGCGATGGGACAGACAGTATATGGAGCGATGGGACAGACAGTATATGGAGCAATGGGACAGACAGTATATGGAGCGGTGGGACAGACAGTATATGGAGCGATGGGACAGACAGTATATGGAGCGATGGGACAGACAGTATATGGAGCGGTGGGACAGACAGTATATGGAGCGGTGGGACAGACAGTATATAGAGCGATGGGACAGACAGTATATGGAGCGGTGAGACAGACAGTATATGGAGCGGTGGGACAGACAGTATATGGAGCGGTGGGACAGACAGTATATGGAGCGGTGGGACAGACAGTATATGGAGTGAGACAGACAGTATATGGAGCGGTGGGACAGACAGTATATGGAGCGGTGAGACAGACAGTATATGGAGCGGTGGGACAGACAGTATATGGAGCGGTGAGACAGACAGTATATGGAGCGGTGGGACAGACAGTATATGGAGCGGTGGGACAGACAGTATATGGAGCGGTGGGACAGACAGTATATGGAGTGAGACAGACAGTATATGGAGCGGTGGGACAGACAGTATATGGAGCGGTGAGACAGACAGTATATGGAGCGGTGATACAGACAGTATATGGAGCGGTGAGACAGACAGTATATGGAGCGGTGGGACAGACAGTATATGGAGCGGTGGGACAGACAGTATATGGAGTGAGACAGACAGTATATGGACCGGTGGGACAAACAGTATATGGAGCGGTGAGACAGACAGTATATGGAGCGGTGAGACAGACAGTATATGGAGCGGTGGGACAGACAGTATATGGAGCGATGGGACAGACAGTATATGGAGCGGTGGGACAGACAGTATATGGAGCGATGGGACAGACAGTATATGGAGCGGTGGGACAGACAGTATATGGAGCGGTGGGACAGACAGTATATGGAGCGATGGGACAGACAGTATATGGAGCGATGGGACAGACAGTATATGGAGCGGTGGGACAGACAGTATATGGAGCGATGGGACAGACAGTATATGGAGCGGTGGGACAGACAGTATATGGAGCGGTGGGAGGGGACAGTATATGGAGCGATGGGACAGACAGTATATGGAGCGGTGGGACAGACAGTATATGGAGCGGTGGGACAGACAGTATATGGAGCGATGGGACAGACAGTATATGGAGCGGTGGGACAGACAGTATATGGAGCGATGGGACAGACAGTATATGGAGCGGTGGGACAGACAGTATATGGAGCGATGGGACAGACAGTATATGGAGCGATGGGACAGACAGTATATGGAGCGATGGGACAGACAGTATATGGAGCGATGGGACAGACAGTATATGGAGCGATGGGACAGACAGTATATGGAGCGGTGGGACAGACAGTATATGGAGCGGTGGGACAGACAGTATATAGAGCGATGGGACAGACAGTATATGGAGCGGTGAGACAGACAGTATATGGAGCGGTGGGACAGACAGTATATGGAGCGGTGGGACAGACAGTATATGGAGCGGTGGGACAGACAGTATATGGAGCGGTGGGACAGACAGTATATGGAGCGGTGGGACAGACAGTATATGGAGCGGTGGGACAGACAGTATATGGAGCGGTGAGACAGACAGTATATGGAGCGGTGGGACAGACAGTATATGGAGCGGTGAGACAGACAGTATATGGAGCGGTGGGACAGACAGTATATGGAGCGGTGGGACAGACAGTATATGGAGCGGTGGGACAGACAGTATATGGAGTGAGACAGACAGTATATGGAGCGGTGGGACAGACAGTATATGGAGCGGTGAGACAGACAGTATATGGAGCGGTGATACAGACAGTATATGGAGCGGTGAGACAGACAGTATATGGAGCGGTGGGACAGACAGTATATGGAGCGGTGGGACAGACAGTATATGGAGTGAGACAGACAGTATATGGACCGGTGGGACAAACAGTATATGGAGCGGTGAGACAGACAGTATATGGAGCGGTGAGACAGACAGTATATGGAGCGGTGGGACAGACAGTATATGGAGCGATGGGACAGACAGTATATGGAGCGGTGGGACAGACAGTATATGGAGCGATGGGACAGACAGTATATGGAGCGGTGGGACAGACAGTATATGGAGCGATGGGACAGACAGTATATGGAGCGATGGGACAGACAGTATAAGGAGCGGTGGGACAGACAGTATATGGAGCGGTGGGACAGACAGTATATGGAGCGGTGGGACAGACAGTATATGGAGCGATGGGACGGACAGTATATGGAGCGATGGGACAGACAGTATATGGAGCGGTGGGACAGACAGTATATGGAGCGATGGGACAGACAGTATATGGAGCGGTGGGACGGACAATATATGGAGCGATGGGACAGACAGTATATGGAGCGATGGGACAGACAGTATATGGAGCGATGGGACAGACAGTATATGGAGCGGTGGGACAGACAGTATATGGAGCGATGGGACAGACAGTATATGGAGCGGTGGGACGGGACAGTATATGGAGCGGTGGGAGGGGACAGTATATGGAGCGATGGGACAGACAGTATATGGAGCGGTGGGACAGACAGTATATGGAGCGATGGGACAGACAGTATATGGAGCGGTGGGACAGACAGTATATGGAGCGATGGGACAGACAGTATATGGAGCGGTGAGACAGACAGTATATGGAGCGATGGGACAGACAGTATATGGAGCGGTGGGACAGACAGTATATGGAGCGATGGGACAGACAGTATATGGAGCGGTGGGACAGACAGTATATGGAGCGATGGGACAGACAGTATATGGAGCGGTGGGACAGACAGTATATGGAGCGATGGGACAGACAGTATATGGAGCGGTGGGACAGACAGTATATGGAGCGATGGGACAGACAGTATATGGAGCGATGGGACAGACAGTATATGGAGCGGTGGGACAGACAGTATATGGAGCGGTGGGACAGACAGTATATGGAGCGGTGGGACAGACAGTATATGGAGCGATGGGACAGACAGTATATGGAGCGGTGGGACGGGACAGTATATGGAGCGGTGGGAGGGGACAGTATATGGAGCGATGGGACAGACAGTATATGGAGCGGTGGGACAGACAGTATATGGAGCGATGGGACAGACAGTATATGGAGCGGTGGGACAGACAGTATATGGAGCGATGGGACAGACAGTATATGGAGCGGTGAGACAGACAGTATATGGAGCGATGGGACAGACAGTATATGGAGCGGTGGGACAGACAGTATATGGAGCGATGGGACAGACAGTATATGGAGCGGTGGGACAGACAGTATATGGAGCGATGGGACAGACAGTATATGGAGCGGTGGGACAGACAGTATATGGAGCGATGGGACAGACAGTATATGGAGCGGTGGGACAGACAGTATATGGAGCGATGGGACAGACAGTATATGGAGCGATGGGACAGACAGTATATGGAGCGGTGGGACAGACAGTATATGGAGCGGTGGGACAGACAGTATATGGAGCGGTGGGACAGACAGTATATGGAGCGGTGGGACAGACAGTATATGGAGCGATGGGACAGACAGTATATGGAGCGGTGGGACAGACAGTAAATGGAGCGATGGGACAGACAGTATATGGAGCGATGGGACAGACAGTATATGGAGCGATGGGACAGACAGTATATGGAGCGGTGGGACAGACAGTATATGGAGCGGTGGGACAGACAGTATATGGAGCGGTGGGACAGACAGTATATGGAGCGGTGGGACAGACAGTATATGGAGCGGTGAGACAGACAGTATATGGAGCGGTGGGACAGACAGTATATGGAGCGGTGGGACAGACAGTATATGGAGCGATGGGACAGACAGTATATGGAGCGGTGGGACAGACAGTATATGGAGCGGTGGGACAGACAGTATATGGAGCGGTGGGACAGACAGTATATGGAGCGATGGGACAGACAGTATATGGAGCGGTGGGACGGGACAGTATATGGAGCGATGGGACAGACAGTATATGGAGCGGTGGGACGGGACAGTATATGGAGCGATGGGACAGACAGTATATGGAGCGGTGGGACAGACAGTATATGGAGCGATGGGACAGACAGTATATGGAGCGGTGGGACAGACAGTATATGGAGCGATGGGACAGACAGTATATGGAGCGGTGGGACAGACAGTATATGGAGCGATGGGACAGACAGTATATGGAGCGGTGGGACAGACAGTATATGGAGCGATGGGACAGACAGTATATGGAGCGGTGGGACAGACAGTATATGGAGCGATGGGACAGACAGTATATGGAGCGGTGTGACAGACAGTATATGGAGCGATGGGACAGACAGTATATGGAGCGATGGGACAGACAGTATATGGAGCGGTGGGACAGACAGTATATGGAGCGGTGGGACAGACAGTATATGGAGCGGTGGGACAGACAGTATATGGAGCGGTGGGACAGACAGTATATGGAGCGGTGGGACAGACAGTATATGGAGCGGTGAGACAGACAGTATATGGAGCGGTGGGACAGACAGTATATGGAGCGGTGAGACAGACAGTATATGGAGCGGTGGGACAGACAGTATATGGAGCGGTGGGACAGACAGTATATGGAGCGGTGGGACAGACAGTATATGGAGCGGTGGGACAGACAGTATATGGAGCGGTGAGACAGACAGTATATGGAGCGGTGAGACAGACAGTATATGGATCGGTGGGACAGACAGTATATGGAGCGGTGGGACAGACAGTATATGGAGCGGTGGGACAGACAGTATATGGAGTGAGACAGACAGTATATGGAGCGGTGGGACAGACAGTATATGGAGCGGTGAGACAGACAGTATATGGAGCGGTGGGACAGACAGTATATGGAGCGGTGGGACAGACAGTATATGGAGCGGTGGGACAGACAGTATATGGAGCGGTGGGACAGACAGTATATGGAGCGATGGGACAGACAGTATATGGAGCGATGGGACAGACGGTATATGGAGCGGTGGGACAGACAGTATATGGAGCGATGGGACAGACAGTATATGGAGCGATGGGACAGACAGTATATGGAGCGGTGGGACAGACAGTATATGGAGCGATGGGACAGACAGTATATGGAGCGGTGGGACAGACAGTATATAGAGCGATGGGACAGACAGTATATGGAGCGGTGAGACAGACAGTATATGGAGCGGTGGGACAGACAGTATATGGAGCGGTGGGACAGACAGTATATGGAGCGGTGGGACAGACAGTATATGGAGCGGTGGGACAGACAGTATATGGAGTGAGACAGACAGTATATGGAGCGGTGGGACAGACAGTATATGGAGCGGTGAGACAGACAGTATATGGAGCGGTGGGACAGACAGTATATGGAGCGGTGAGACATACAGTATATGGAGCGGTGGGACAGACAGTATATGGAGCGGTGGGACAGACAGTATATGGAGCGGTGGGACAGACAGTATATGGAGTGAGACAGACAGTATATGGAGCGGTGGGACAGACAGTATATGGAGCGGTGAGACAGACAGTATATGGAGCGGTGAGACAGACAGTATATGGAGCGGTGAGACAGACAGTATATGGAGCGGTGGGACAGACAGTATATGGAGCGGTGGGACAGACAGTATATGGAGTGAGACAGACAGTATATGGAGCGGTGGGACAGACAGTATATGGAGCGGTGAGACAGACAGTATATGGAGCGGTGAGACAGACAGTATATGGAGCGGTGGGACAGACAGTATATGGAGCGGTGGGACAGACAGTATATGGAGCGGTGGGACAGACAGTATATGGAGCGGTGGGACAGACAGTATATGGAGCGATGGGACAGACAGTATATGGAGCGGTGGGACAGACAGTATATGGAGCGATGGGACAGACAGTATATGGAGCGATGGGACAGACAGTATATGGAGCGGTGGGACAGACAGTATATGGAGCGGTGGGACAGACAGTATATGGAGCGGTGGGACAGACAGTATATGGAGCGATGGGACAGACAGTATATGGAGCGATGGGACAGACAGTATATGGAGCGGTGGGACAGACAGTATATGGAGCGATGGGACAGACAGTATATGGAGCGGTGGGACAGACAGTATATGGAGCGGTGGGACAGACAGTATATGGAGCGATGGGACAGACAGTATATGGAGCGGTGGGACAGACAGTATATGGAGCGATGGGACAGACAGTATATGGAGCGGTGGGACGGGACAGTATATGGAGCGGTGGGAGGGGACAGTATATGGAGCGATGGGACAGACAGTATATGGAGCGGTGGGACAGACAGTATATGGAGCGATGGGACAGACAGTATATGGAGCGGTGGGACAGACAGTATATGGAGCGATGGGACAGACAGTATATGGAGCGGTGGGACAGACAGTATATGGAGCGATGGGACAGACAGTATATGGAGCGGTGGGACAGACAGTATATGGAGCGATGGGACAGACAGTATATGGAGCGATGGGACAGACAGTATATGGAGCGGTGGGACAGACAGTATATGGAGCGATGGGACAGACAGTATATGGAGCGGTGGGACAGACAGTATATGGAGCGATGGGACAGACAGTATATGGAGCGATGGGACAGACAGTATATGGAGCGGTGGGACAGACAGTATATGGAGCGGTGGGACAGACAGTATATAGAGCGATGGGACAGACAGTATATGGAGCGGTGAGACAGACAGTATATGGAGCGGTGGGACAGACAGTATATGGAGCGGTGGGACAGACAGTATATGGAGCGGTGGGACAGACAGTATATGGAGCGGTGGGACAGACAGTATATGGAGTGAGACAGACAGTATATGGAGCGGTGGGACAGACAGTATATGGAGCGGTGAGACAGACAGTATATGGAGCGGTGGGACAGACAGTATATGGAGCGGTGAGACAGACAGTATATGGAGCGGTGGGACAGACAGTATATGGAGCGGTGGGACAGACAGTATATGGAGCGGTGGGACAGACAGTATATGGAGCGGTGGGACAGACAGTATATGGAGTGAGACAGACAGTATATGGAGCGGTGGGACAGACAGTATATGGAGCGGTGGGACAGACAGTATATGGAGCGGTGAGACAGACAGTATATGGAGCGGTGGGACAGACAGTATATGGAGCGGTGAGACAGACAGTATATGGAGCGGTGGGACAGACAGTATATGGAGCGGTGGGACAGACAGTATATGGAGCGGTGGGACAGACAGTATATGGAGCGGTGGGACAGACAGTATATGGAGCGATGGGACAGACAGTATATGGAGCGGTGGGACAGACAGTATATGGAGCGGTGAGACAGACAGTATATGGAGCGGTGGGACAGACAGTATATGGAGCGGTGGGACAGACAGTATATGGAGCGGTGGGACAGACAGTATATGGAGCGGTGGGACAGACAGTATATGGAGCGGTGGGACAGACAGTATAAGATCTCCTTGTGTCAAATGCTGTAAACAGTATTTATTTTGTATCTTAGAAACATTATTATATTGAATTAAACAGTAAAGATCATGAGCTCTGGCTTATAGGAATTCAGTATTTGTGCTCTTCATATCAAATAAAAGACCCTCAGCCCTCAGACCCACGTCCCTCAGGTCCACGACCCTCAGACCCACGGCCCTCAGGTCCACGGCCCACGGCCCTCAGGTCCACGACCCTCAGACCCACGGCCCTCAGGTCCACGGCCCTCGGCCCTCAGGTCCATGGCCCTCAGGTCCACGGCCCTCAGGTCCACGGCCCTCAGGTCCACGGCCCTCAGATCCACGGCCCTCAGGCCCACGGCCCTCAGGTCCCCGGCCCTCAGACCCGCGGCCCTCAGATCTGTGGTGGTCATTAGTTCCATGATCTGTCCTGCTATTAAACCTACAGATCCATATTTTTATAGTTTTATAGTTTTACGCTCTGATTGGTCTAGATCAGGGGTGGGCAATTATTTTCCACAGAGGGCCATATTTGATCCAGGCAAGTAGTGGAGGGCCGGCTCCGATCATTGTGTGAAAAAATATAAGAATAATAATTAAATATAAAATAAAATATCACTTTTCTGTCAAATATAGGCTATTTAATCTATTATTTTAATAATTTCATGTCATCTTTATTAAGTGCAGACAGATGCCTAAGGGCGAAACATTTTTTTTACATTTATTACTTGGCATGTTTGGCGGGCCGGATTATAAAGACAAACGAGCCGTATGTGGCTCACGGGCCGTAGTTTGCCCACCCCTGGTCTAGACGGTCACCGCTCTGACCAATCCACATACGAGCTGGGCTAGAGCGACGCCCGGAGCAGGCGTCCCCAACCACCAATAATCCATCAGTGACATCATCTTCTCCCACGTGACTCTGTCCCTCATGACATTCATGAGCTCGTCTGTGGAGATATACTGAACAGCCTTATGGGAAATCGCTATGAAATCCATTAAATATAATGTAAGTATATTATGTCTCTGCTCTTGTCCTGCGTGAGGACATCACTGATACATGTATTATACGTGATACGTCATCGCGGATGCGTCGCATCAAACACGCTGCCCGAAAGTAGCTGACATTTTTATGCACTTATTTTTTCCATATTTCTCTGAGCTTCACAGTCAGAAGAACAGTGAGGACACGTGTAACTGTCCCTTATGTCACTGATCTTTTGGTGTGGTACACTTGATAATGTACAAACGCGTCTTTTGAGAATATTTTGCCTTCCGAGCTGAAGCGAATGGAAGCCTAAGCCCCGCCCACTTCCGCGCAAGTTAACCTGAGCGCGACATAACCTTGCACACCGGTCCATGAAAATAAAACTTACATTACTGTGGTCCGTGAAAATAAAACCTACATTACTGTGGTCCATGAAAATAAAACCTACATTACTGTGGTCCGTGAAAATAAAACCTACATTACTGTGGTCCGTGAAAATAAAACCTACATTACTGTGGTCCATGAAAATAAAACCTACATTACTGTGGTCCGTGAAAATAAAACCTACATTACTGTGGTCTGTGAAAATAAAACCTACATTACTGTGGTCCATGAAAATAAAACCTACATTACTGTGGTCCGTGAAAATAAAACCTACATTACTGTGGTCCGTGAAAATAAAACCTACATTACTGTGGTCCGTGAAAATAAAACCTACATTACTGTGGTCCGTGAAAATAAAACCTACATTACTGTGGTCTGTGAAAATAAAACCTACATTACTGTGGTCCGTGAAAATAAAACCTACATTACTGTGGTCCGTGAAAATAAAACCTACATTACTGTGGTCCGTGAAAATAAAACCTACATTACTGTGGTCCGTGAAAATAAAACCTACATTACTGTGGTCCGTGAAAATAAAACCTACATTACATAAGAATTGTTGCTATATCTGACATTTCTGTCAGCTGTAGGCCCCTGTCAGCTGTAGGCCCCTGTTACATTGCGCTCTTGGGAAAAAAAGCTTTCGGGCCACAGGATTTCTGTGGCTGCAGAACCACTGGAGTGGCTGCAGTACCACTGGAGTGGCTGCAGTACCACTGGAGTGGCTGCAGTACCGCTGGAGTACCAGTGGAGTGGCTGCAGTACCACTGGAGTGGCTGCAGTACCACTGGAGTGGCCACCGGGGGCGACTTGCTGCGGCGAGCCACGCCCTCCAGATGATATAATAGATCCATGGTTCAGACGCATAAAAAACAAGGACATGCTTTAAGTCTGCTGCAGTGGGAGGCTCCAGTGTGTTCGGGTTTGTGATGAATGAATTCATACATTATCAGAGAATGAAAGAGAGAAATCATAATGAGTTTAATTTGTTTCAGAATGTGTCACTTTTGCTGTATATTTTGACATCTTACAGTCTAATTTCAAGGACAATATACATTAGTTGCGTAAAGTGATTATGATTCTGATTTCAATTGAAAGGTTAACTATGTAAATACAGATCATTTTGTGTGAAACAGAAACATCTTGAAACAAATACAAATATTTAAATATCTACATAGTATCTAAAGCAGTGTGCAGACAGAGTGAGCGTGCAGTGTGCAGTGTGCAGACAGAGTGAGCGTGGAGCGTACAGTGTGTAGACAGAGTTAGCGTGTAGCGTGCAGTGTGTAGACAGAGTGAGCGTGTAGCGTGCAGTGTGTAGACAGAGTGAGCGTGGAGCGTGCAGTGTGTAGACAGAGTGAGCGTGGAGCGTGCAGTGTGTAGACAGAGTGAGCGTGGAGCGTGCAGTGTGTAGACAGAGTGAGCGTGCAGTGTGTAGACAGAGTGAGCGTGGAGCGTGCAGTGTGCAGTGTGTAGACAGAGTGAGCGTGTAGTGTGCAGTGTGTAGACAGAGTGAGCGTGGAGCGTGCAGTGTGTAGACAGAGTGAATGTGCAGTGTGTAGACAGAGGGAGCGTGCAGTGTGTAGACAGAGTGAGCGTGCAGTGTGTAGACAGAGTGAGCGTGCAGTGTGTAGACAGAGTGAGTGTGTAGTGTGCAGCGTGTAGACAGAGTGAGCGTGCAGTGTGTAGACAGAGTGAGCGTGTAGTGTGCAGTGTGTAGACAGAGTGAGCGTGCAGTGTGTAGACAGAGTGAGCGTGTAGTGTGCAGTGTGCAGACAGTGAGTATGTAGTGTGCAGTGTGTAGTGCGTAGACAGAGTGAGTGTGTAGTGTGTAGACAGAGTGAGCGTGCAGTGTGTAGACAGAGTGAGCGTGGAGCGTGCAGTGTGTAGACAGAGTGAGCATGCAGTGTAGACAGAGTGAGCGTGGAGCGTGCAGTGTGCAGTGTGTAGACAGAGTGAGCGTGCAGTGTGTAGACAGAGTGAGCGTGTAGTGTGCAGACAGAGTGAGCGTGTAGTGTGCAGACAGAGTGAGCGTGTAGTGTGCAGACAGAGTGAGCGTGTAGTGTGCAGACAGAGTGAGCGTGTAGTGTGCAGACAGAGTGAGCGTGTAGTGTGCAGACAGAGTGAGCGTGTAGTGTGCAGTGTGTAGACAGAGTGAGCGTGCAGTGTGTAGACAGAGTGAGTGTGTAGTGTGCAGACAGAGTGAGCGTGCAGTGTGTAGACAGAGTGAGTGTGTAGTGTGCAGTGTGTAGACAGAGTGAGCGTGCAGTGTGTAGACAGAGTGAGCGTGTAGCGTGCAGTGTGTAGACAGAGTTAGCGTGTAGCGTGCAGTGTGTAGACAGAGTGAGCGTGGAGCGTGCAGTGTGTAGACAGAGTGAGCGTGGAGCGTGCAGTGTGTAGACAGAGTGAGCGTGTAGCGTGCAGTGTGTAGACAGAGTGAGCGTGTAGTGTGCAGTGTGTAGACAGAGTGAGCGTGGAGCGTGCAGTGTGTAGACAGAGTGAGTGTGCAGTGTGTAGACAGCGGGAGCGTGCAGTGTGTAGACAGAGTGAGCGTGCAGTGTGTAGACAGAGTGAGCGTGTAGTGTGTAGTGTGCAGTGTGTAGTGTGTAGACAGAGTGAGTGTGTAGTGTGCAGCGTGTAGACAGAGTGAGCGTGCAGTGTGTAGACAGAGTGAGCGTGTAGTGTGTAGTGTGTAGTGTGTAGACAGAGTGAGTGTGTAGTGTGTAGACAGAGTGAGCGTGCAGTGTGTAGACAGAGTGAGCGTGTAGTGTGCAGTGTGCAGACAGAGTGAGCGTGCAGTGTGTAGACAGAGTGAGTATGTAGTGTGCAGTGTGTAGTGCGTAGACAGAGTGAGTGTGTAGTGTGTAGACAGAGTGAGCGTGCAGTGTGTAGACAGTGTGAGCGTGGAGCGTGCAGTGTGTAGACAGAGTGAGCGTGCAGTTTGTAGACAGAGTGAGCGTGGAGCGTGCAGTGTGCAGTGTGTAGACAGAGTGAGCGTGCAGTGTGCAGTGTGTAGACAGAGTGAGCGTGTAGTGTGCAGACAGAGTGAGCGTGTAGTGTGCAGACAGAGTGAGCGTGTAGTGTGCAGACAGAGTGAGCGTGTAGTGTGCAGACAGAGTGAGCGTGTAGTGTGCAGACAGAGTGAGCGTGTAGTGTGCAGTGTGTAGACAGAGTGAGCGTGCAGTGTGTAGACAGAGTGAGTGTGTAGTGTGCAGACAGAGTGAGCGTGCAGTGTGTAGACAGAGTGAGTGTGTAGTGTGCAGTGTGTAGACAGAGTGAGCGTGCAGTGTGCAGTGTGCAGACGGAGTGAGCGTGCAGTGTGCAGACGGAGTGAGCGTGCAGTGTGTAGACGGAGTGAGCGTGGAGCGTGCAGTGTGTAGAAACAGTGAGCGTGGAGCGTGCAGTGTGTAGAAAGAGTGAGCGTGGAGCGTGCAGTGTGTAGACAGAGTGAGCGTGTAGTGTGCAGTGTGTAGACAGAGTGAGTGTGCAGTGTGCAGTGTGTAGTTTGTAGTGTATAGTGTGCAGTGTGTAGACAGTGAGCGTGCAGTGTGTAGATAGAGTGAGCGTGCAGTGTGTAGATAGAGTGAGCGTGCAGTGTGTAGATAGAGTGAGCGTGCAGTGTGTAGACAGAGTGAGCGTGGAGTGTGCAGTGTGTAGACAGAGTGAGCGTGCAGTGTGTAGTTTGTAGTGTGTAGTGTGCAGTGTGTAGATAGAGTGAGCGTGCAGTGTGCAGTGTGTAGACAGAGTGAGCGTGGAGTGTGCAGTGTGTAGACAGAGTGAGCGTGTAGTGTGCAGTGTGTAGACAGAGTGAGCGTGGAGTGTGCAGTGTGTAGACAGAGTGAGCGTGCAGTGTGTAGTGTGTAGACAGAGTGAGCATGGAGTGTGCAGTGTGTAGACAGAGTGAGCGTGTAGTGTGCAGTGTGCAGTGTGTAGACAGAGTGAGCGTGGAGTGTGCAGTGTGTAGACAGAGTGAGCGTGTAGTGTGTAGTGTGCAGTGTGCAGTGTGTAGACAGAGTGAGCGTGGAGCAGTGGAAAGCTGTTTGTTGTGTAAATGTGAACAGACGGTTGAAACACTGGGCGTGGACTTGACAAACCGCTTTCTCTGAGCGCTGTGTCACTGTAACCATAGTGACAGTGGGAAAGCAAAACTGTTGCATCATGACATCAAAGAATGAGGATTATTTAAAATGTTTTCATTTTGTTATTATTCTACAAAAAAATCTAAATTTTAATGGTGCAAATTTTAAAAAATGGAACAAAATTTAATTGTGACACGCACGTTGTCTAAAGTAACGTCTGCTCTGAAGGTCAATGACCTGACTTAAAGAGAGTACTTTAATCTACAGTCTCATTAGAGCATAGAGCTCAATCCAACTGCACCTGTGCAGATGACATCATTCTCACGGGCGCAGCACTAGTGACTACACTGTCCCAAAGGGGAGGAGTTCCAGGCTCCTGCCCCACCCCCAGTTCTGTCACCCACATCGCCTTTGTGCTCCTGCTGCGTTCTGTCACCCACATCACCTTTGCACTCCTGCTGCGTTCTGTCACCCACATCGCCTTTGTGCTCCTGCTGCTTTGACAGAGGAGCAGTTCTGTCACCCACATCGCCTTTGTGCTCCTGCTGCTTTGACAGAGGAGCAGTTCTGTCACCCACATCGCCTTTGTGCTCCTGCTGCTTCAACTACTGTGCCAGCGTTTGAAATAAGTTGTAAAACACTCTTGAATGACTCGGTGTCAGAGACGCTCTAGTGTAACTTATGTCATAAATCTGTTCATGTATCATACCACATCCTCCAAGCAAACTATTGAAAAAGCAAATATATTTGGGATTATTTGTCTCTATTTGTTATTTGCACAGCATTAAATGATTTGTCGCTGTCAGACCTTGTCACAATAAAACTTTTTCTGTAGCCGTAAACACAGAGCCCTTTAATTTGTAAGTGACACAGGAAGTGTTCAGTTGCAGTTAGCGCAGCTTCCACAGAAGTGTGTTCTTTAGCCATAACTAGAAAGCACATTTTTGAATCAAAGGAAGCTCCGAGCGTGAACGTGGCTGCAGCGTAGAAAACAGCAGCGTTAGCATTAGCGTTAGCATTAGCGTTAGCATTGTTAGCTTGTAAGAGGGTCGTCTTGTTTAGCTCCCAAAGCGTTAACTTGCTCCATGTCTTTTGGGATGTTATGTGTAACATGTGCAGGCTCTGTGCTGCACATCTATCATGAGGGCTCTAGAGTTTGTCTGTGTTTGCAGGCTCTGGACTTGGACCACAACAGCCTGCAGAGGATGAAGAAGAGCATCAGAGCCATCCACACATCAGGACTGGGTGAGTGTCTCTGAGAACATGGAGCATGTTCTGCTCAGACCTGCAGCAGCTAGAGCTCTACAGAGAGATAGCTCTACAGAGAGATAGCTCTACAGAGAGAGAGCTCTACAGAGAGAGAGCTCTACAGAGAGAGAGAGAGCTCTACACAGAGAGGGAGCTCTACAGAGAGAGATAGCTCTACAAAGGGAGAGACCTCTACAAAGAGGGAGAGAGCTCTACAGAGGGAGAGCTCTACAGAGGGAGAGCTCTACAGAGAGATGGCTCCACAGAGAGAGAGAGCTCCACAGAGAGAGAGAGCTCCACAGAGGGAGAGAGCTCCACAGAGGGAGAGAGCTCTACAGCGAGCGAGACCTCTACAGCGAGCGAGAGCTCTACAGCGAGCGAGAGCTCCACGGAGAGAGAGAGAGCTCCACAGAGAGAGAGCGCTCTACAGAGAGATAGATCTACAGAGAGAGATAGCTCTACAGAGAGAGAGAGCTCTACAGAGAGAGAGAGCTCTACAGAGAGAGAGAGCTCTACACAGAGAGGGAGCTCTACAGAGAGAGAGAGCTCTACAGAGAGAGAGAGCTCTACACAGAGAGGGAGCTCTACAGAGAGAGATAGCTCTACAAAGGGAGATAGCTCTACAAAGAGAGAGAGAGCTCTACAGAGGGAGAACTCTACAGGGAGAGAGCTCCACAGAGGGAGAGAGCTCCACAGAGGGAGAGAGCTCCACAGAGGGAGAGAGCTCCACAGAGGGAGAGAGCTCTACAGCGAGCGAGACCTCTACAGCGAGCGAGAGCTCCACGGAGAGAGAGAGAGCTCCACAGAGAGAGAGAGAGCTCCACAGAGAGAGAGAGAGCTCCACAGAGAGAGAGAGAGAGAGCTCCACAGAGAGAGAGGTCCACAAAGAGAGAACGCTACGGAGAGAGAGAACGCTACGGAGAGAGAGAACGCTACGGAGAGAGAACGCTACAGAGAGAGTAGAGCTCTACAGAAAGAGTAGAGCTCTACAGAAAGAGTAGAGCTCTACAGAGAGAGTAGAGCTCTACAGAGAGAGTAGAGCTCTACAGAGAGAGTAGAGCTCTGCAGAAAGAGAGAGCTCCGCAGAAAGAGAGAGCTCCGCAGATAGAGAGAGCTCCGCAGATAGAGAGAGCTCCGCAGATAGAGAGAGCTCCGCAGAAAGAGAGCTCCGCAGAGAGAGAGAGCTCCAC
Source organism: Eucyclogobius newberryi (assembly GCF_026437365.1). Classification (NCBI taxonomy): domain Eukaryota; kingdom Metazoa; phylum Chordata; class Actinopteri; order Gobiiformes; family Gobiidae; genus Eucyclogobius; species Eucyclogobius newberryi. The sequence continues at coordinate 27,924,247 of NW_027315846.1, read as the reverse complement.
AGAGAGAGAGAGCTCCACAGAGAGTACGAAACAGTCTGCCATGACGGCAGAGGCTAAAGTGAACGGCACACGGAGCTAACCCTGCCACACGACTGCAGAGCTACAGCTCTAAACACGACTGCAGAGCTACAGCTCTAAACACGACTGCAGAGCTACAGCTCTAAACACGACTGCAGAGCTACAGCTCTAAACACGACTGCAGAGCTACAGCTCTAAACACGACTGCAGAGCTACAGCTCTAAACACGACTGCAGAGCTACAGCTCTAAACACGACTGCAGAGCTACAGCTCTAAACACGACTGCAGAGCTACAGCTCTAAACACGACTGCAGAGCTACTGCTCTAAACACGACTGCAGAGCTACAGCTCTAAACACGACTGCAGAGTTACAGCTCTAAACACGACTGCAGAGCTACAGCTCTAAACACGACTGCAGAGCTACAGCTCTAAACACGACTGCAGATCTCTAAACATGACATATGTTTCTGGTTAATTAGTCAGTAAATATATTCAAACAGAACAGTTTGGACTAAAGTGAAATGTTGCTGTTTTTAGGACAAACTTATGTGAAATCAATAATACAATGTTTTATTTTAAGCAGAAACTCCTCATTTTCTTTTATTTTTTCCTTAACGTTTTTTGAAATATTGAAATGATTTCAAATATGCTTTTGAATGGTTTATGTAATTTACAGAAATATTAACTCATCACTTGTATCAATAATAATAATCAATAGAAGACATGTCCAGGAACTGGAGACAAAAGACAAATGTGCCAAACCAATGAAAGAATCTACTGCATGTTTTATTCACTAGAAACATGTTGTTATGTTTGAACTGCATCTGAGTTCATTTACATCAGTTTAACATCTGAGCGTAAAAGACTGAACTGATGATGTAATGAGCATGTGTTGTGTTCAGCCCACGTGGAGCACTCGGAGCAGTATATGGACGTGCTGGAGGACCTGGGCAACAGTCACCTGAGCCAGGACAACCACGAGGTGTCCACAGGCTTCCTCAACCTGTCCGTGTTCAGCCGCGAGGTCAGCGCTCTGCTCAAGAACCTGGTGAGAAACATCATCACATACCTCATTGTTCTTATTCATCAGAAGCAGTACAACAGCAGTACACTTTTTATGAACTCGCTAGCTCTGATTTCCAAACCATCTACACAGTCAAAGCCACGCCCCAGTCACACCCCAGTCACACCCCAGTCACGCCCAAGCCCCACCCCAGTCACGCCCTAGTCACACCCCAGCCACAGCCCCGTCCCAGTCATACCCCAGCCACGGCCCAGCCACAGCCCCGCCCCAGTCACACTCCAGCCCCGCCCCAGTCACGCCTCAGTCACACCCCAGTCAAACCCCAGTCAAACCCCAGCCCCAGTCACGCCCCAGTCACACCACAACCCCGTCCCAGCCACACCCCAGCCACACCCCAGCCACGCCCCAGTCACGCCCCAGTCACACCCCAGTCACGCCCCAGCCACGCCCCAGTCACACCCCAGCCATGCCCCAGGCCCACCCCAGCCCCACACCCGTGCCAGCCACACCCCAGCCGTGCCCCAGCCGCACCCCAGCCACGCCCCAGCCAAAGTGGTCTCTACTCCCACACGTGCTGTACCAAACATAGAGAATGCTAGAGTGTCATGTGTGTTCTTTGTTCCAGGTGCAGAACCTCAATAACATCATGGCGTTCCCTCTGGAGAACGTGCTGAAGCTGGAGCTCCGGGACAGCAGGCTGGTCAGTTTACGTCATACATTAAGTTTTGGTTTGTTCAATGGCCCAACCAATTATTTGTTTTGCCAATTCAATCTGCCAATTTAGGAGGTTCGTTAGACATTGGCCAGGGGCCGATCTGCCACTGATGTCACCAATGTTTGGGATTGGTTGAATTAACACATTTTTTACACTTTTCAAACCTCCAAATCTGGACATGCCATATTTGAAATCTCTGATGTTTGTCTGACAATCCCAAAAGAAATAGTTGCTTAACATGCATATTAATTACAATTTAAAACGCGTCCAAAGCAGGTCTAAAACAGGTCAAAAACAGGTCTAAAGCAGGTCTAAAGCAGATCTAAAGCAGGTCTAAAGCAGGTCTAAAGCAGGTCTAAAGCAGGTCTAAAGCAGGTCTAAAACAGGTCTAAAGCGGGTTAAAACGGGTCTAAAACGGGTCTAATGCAGGTCTAAAATTGGACTATAGCTGGACTATAGCGGGACTATAGCTGGACTATAGCGGGACTATAGCGGGACTATAGCGGGACTATAGCTGGACTATAGCGGGACTATAGCGGGACTATAACGGGACTATAGCGGGACTATAGCGGGACTATAGCGGGACTATAGCGAGCGGGACTATAGCGGGACTATAGCGGGACTATAGCGAGCGGGACTATAGCTGGACTATAGCGGGACTATAGCGGGACTATAGCGAGCGGGACTATAGCGAGCGGGACTATAGCTGGACTATAGGAGGACTATAGCGGGACTATAGCGGGACTATAGCGGGACTATAGCGGGACTATAACGGGACTATAGCGGGACTATAGCGGGACTATAGCGGGACTATAGCTGGACTATAGCTGGACTATAGCTGGACTATAGCGGGACTATAGCGGGACTATAGCGGGACTATAGCGGGACTATAGCTGGACTCTTATAACTATTACAATCTGACGTATATTGATGGAGAAATGATCATGAATTTAGACGCGTCTAAAACAAAAACGCACATGTCCCGGGACGAGACCGCGGCCCACCTTTCATGACCAGACCTGTGGGACAATCTGCACATCACGCACAGATGTCTGACGTACCGTGGACTCGCGCAGGTCTTTCAATCCAACGACGAAGCCTGGAAACAGGCTGTCCTCCTCCGGTGCCACGGCGCGTAAACTTAACAAGCAGACTTCCAATCGCTCAGCGCACACGGTCCTTACGCGTGTCACATTTACACCAAATCATCCATAAAGCTGTTCTTCACTGTGTCTGCAGCACCAGACGTTTAACAGTGTTTCAGATGAACTGGAACGCTCTGGCAGCCGGGACCGTGGTGCGTCGCGGAAGTGCGACAGATTAAAAAAGATAATTGAATTTTATTACGGGAAACTTGGTCTCAGGCCAGAGCTTCGGGTCCTGACTAGGCCCGCGGGCCGTCTTTTGGGCCGACCCTGCTCTAGAATGTACGGTCAAATATTAACTTGTGGATAAAGTATAGAGGCTGTGAACATACATGGATGGAAGAGCCATATGTTTTATCTATTTCTGTTCAATTTTTTTTTTTTTTTCAATTTAAGTTTTGTTAAACACAAAACACACATTAAATAAATCAAACATCACAGCTCAGATAATGAGTCCCATCTCGTCCAGAGTCTTTGTTGTAAGCACAGATTTTACCCAGGAATAATAATTGAGCATATTTACGACTGATCTAAGTCTCATTTCCTTGTGGCGTGGACAGCTGAGTAGTGTCAATCATTGTCAATGTAAATCATTCCCTGCGTGCTACTGCACACCTGCAGCCTGGTTCCCATAGCAGCAGTTTCCCTGGTTACACATGTGTGGTTGATATGTGTGTGTGTTTAGTGAGTTCCTTCAGTTACAGGACAAACATGACACAGAAAGACTGTGATCGAGCTCAGAAGCGATGATGTGATGATGTGCTTCTGCACGAGGTTTGATGGGAGGCGGCCTCTGGGAAAGGAGGGTGGGGGGTGAGTGTGCGCATGCGCATTTAAAGAAAAATTCTATTCGAGTATATTTTTTCTCCATAATTGTTGATGGTCTCTATCAACACTTAAATACACCTTATTATTTATAGTAATCAGCACTGTTTTGTAATTCATGGTTTAAGGATTGTGATTCATTGGAGCAATGATTTATCCCAGTTACAGATGAGTCATTTCTAACATGGATGAATGACACGTGTGTGTGGTGCAGCCTGACTGACTTTGACCTTCTCCTCCAGGAGCTGAAGAAACAGATGGAGAAGAGCTGGAGGGATTATGACCTCAAAATGTAAGGACACTGAGCAGATTCTGAAGCAGGTGCATTATGGGTAATGATCTTCTCTACCGAGCGTTCTCCCCCGAGCGTTCTCCCCCGAGCGTTCTCCCCCGAGCGTTCTCCCCCTGAGCGTTCTCCCCCTGAGCGTTTTCCCCCTGAGCGTTTTCCCCCTGAGCGTTCTCCCCCTGAGCGTTCTCCCCCCTGAGCGTTCTCCCCCCTGAGCGTTCTCCACCCTGAGCATTCTCCCCCCAGAGCGTTCTCCCCCCAGAGCGTTCTCCCGAGAGGTGACTGAGCTCCAAACCACAGTGCCAGGAGCGGTGAGCGGTGATTGGTTGTAGACGTCCTCTCTGAGAGACGTGTCCTTGTGTGTCCCTGAATGAACTGGACATAATGCTGCCACTAAAGAGTGATCCTCTGATTATTTATTTAATGAGTTAACTAGTCAAACGATGGTTTCTACTGTAAACTGAGATTTGATCAAATAAAGGGTAAAATGTGGATATAGAGAATATTAATAAATTGTTCATGAAAATTGAAATCCGGTGGTGCTGATCGAGTGGTTGGGACGCGGTGTCGTGGATTGGCTAAGATGGCGCAGCTGGTGGCGGCCTCGGCGTTCCAGCGGAACAGGATGTTAACAGACTATTACTGACATCCAACCCTCGAAAAGCTGCTGGACCAGACGGTGTCTCTCCCACCACCTTAAGACACTGTGCAGGCGAGCTGGCCCCTGTCTTCACTGGCATTTTTAACACCTCCTAGAGTCATGCCACGTCCCAGCTTCAAGTCGTCCATCATTGTCTCTGTCCCCAAGAAGCCCCGGATCACTGGACTTACTGACTACAGACCTGTGGCGCTGACGTCTGTCATAAAGTAATTTGAGCGCCTGGTCCTCCCCACCTCAAGTCCCTCACCTCCCCCCTGCTGGACCCCCTGCTGCTGGACCCCCTGCTGCTGGATCCCCTGCTGCTGGACCCCCTGCTGCTGGACCCCCTGCAGTTCACCTACAGAGCCACAGGTCTGTGGACGACACCATCAACCTGGCTCTCCACTTCACCTGCAGCACCTGGACTCCCCGGGAACTTACACCAGGATCAACACCATCATCAACACCACCTCCTGCTCTGCTCCAGGACAAGCTCTCCCAGCTTAACGTGCCTGACTCCACCTGCAGGGGGAGCGCCGACTCCACCTGCAGGGGGAGCGCTCACTCCACCTGCAGGGGGAGCGCTCACTCCACCTGCAGGTGGAGCACCGAATCCACCTGCAGGTGGATCATGCAGGTTTCAAGTTTGCGGACGACACCACCCTCATCACCATGACGACTCTACCCTCATCGGGCTCATCTCGGACGGGGATGAGTCTGTCTACAGGAGGTGGAGCGGCTGGTGTCCTGGTGCAGCTCTAACAACCTGGAGTTCAACGCCCAGAAAACAGTGGAGATGATCGTGGACTTCAGGAAAGTCACAGCCCCCCAGCCCCCCTCACCATCTCAGACCCCCCCATCTCCACTGTGGACTCCCCCCACTTCCTCTGCTCCACCATCACCAGGACCTCAAGTGGGAGCCCACCATCACCAGGACCTCAAGTGGGAGCCACCATCACCAGGACCTCAAGTGGGAGCCACCATCACCAGGACCTCAAGTGGGAGCCCACCATCACCAGGACTCTGGGACGAACAGGTCGGATCACAGCCGACCCTTCTTACCCTGGACACGGACGATTTGAGCCACTCCTCTCAGGCAGGAGGCCACTCCCCTCAGGCAGGAGGCCACTCCCCTCAGGCAGTAGGCCACTCCCCTCAGGCAGGAGGCCACCTCCCTCAGGCAGGAGGTTCTGGACCAGAACCTCCCTCCACTAGAACAGTTTCTTTCCCTCTGCTGTTGGACTCATGAACACTTCTTAAACACTGTCACTTTAACTATCATTTAATCACTGTTCACTTTCTGCTCTACATATTTAAACTCAGCTGTACAGTTTTTATAATATAATAAGCCTATTTTTGTTCTCTTATATCAGATTTGAATTGTGTTTCTTTTTTACTTTTACAGTTGTTTTTGCATTGTTCATTGTTTGATGCACTTGGGGCTAAGAGCCCACCTTGTGGCGCTTGGGCCTGATAATAATGAGAATCTGAGCATATTTTATAGTTAAGTTGTAATATTATTATAACGTGGTGAATCGTATTATGAGGTGAAAATGTCAGTGATGTGGTTGTGTTTGGTCAGAGGGAAACTGGAGAAGGAGCGAAGAGAGAAGAGCCGAGCGCTGAGCCTGATCCGCCTGGAGAGCCCGGAGCAGGGGGAGGAGCTGGAGAGGGAGAGGAGGGGCTTCCAGCTGCAGATGTGTGAGGTCAGACATCATTAAAGGTGGTATAGACGATTTTTTTCAGCAAATTTTTTGTCATATTTCCTCGTGGCGTGGATAAATCATTTGTCCTGCCACGTATCAATCATAAAACGCACCTATCGCTCACCTGCAGCCGCGTCAGGCTCGTCCCCACGTTTCCGCGTGCCTAAGCGCATGGATCTATCATAATATAGTTCCCTCAGTGTACGGGGCAAAATGAAGACGGAGAAAGACAGTTCGAGCTGACGCAGAAATCTACGGGAGACGAGCAATGCGATGCGCTCCGTTGCGCTAATAAACAAACGCACGTGTGTGTTGTATCGGTCCGCACGGGGTCTTCCGCCTGCGTTCTCAAATCGCCGAAAAATCGTCCATACCGCCTTTAAGGGCGTGGTACTTGAACAATACCTGCTTTTGATGCCACTTCCTGAATGGTTCTTTTTTCTGTGCAATTGTGCAAAAGCTAAAACAAACTTGTGTGACGTTTGTCCAGTTATAACTGTGTCTCATGTCTCTGTCTGTGAGTGTCACAGGCAGCGCTGCACCGCACATGCTCATGACACAGGCTTTGAATGCATGTTTACTGCATCTGCGTTACCCACATTGCCACATGTTCAGAAGGGTTTACTGCCATCGTCAATGAACCACATTCACAGAGGAACGTGGTGCATCTTTATACATCTTTACGCAGAGTTGCTCCACGCTGGATTCTGACTACACCAGCAGTGTTTGGTGGTGTTACTTTTAAAAGTAACTTGTTACATTACCTCGTTACTGCCCTGGAACGCACTACTTTTATAACACAGTAGCACGTTCCAGGGCAGTAACGAGGTTAGAGTTCTCTTGTGTTATCAATAATCATCATTCTTGGATAACTTTCCCTTTGTGTTCATTCACGCACAGTAAAACGGAGGTCAAACCCAACTGAGTACTCCTCCGAACACCAGGCTGTCATTACTGTTCTATAACACCAGGGGGCGAGCCTGACAAACACAGTGACATTATCATTAAAATATCAGATAAGCAAAGTAAATGCATTTAATGAGCTTTATTTCTCTTTTCTGTTGAAGATGAGCACAACACAATGTCATCAATAAACACGTTTCGTGCTCCAGCAGTGAACAACATGAGCAGCGACGCACAACAACACAACACACTTGTTTAACTGTAGTTTATTTAAATCACACTCACCACATCGCTGGTACTTACATTGACTCCTCACATACTAAATAGTGCTGAGAAAGAAGGAGGAGGACCCAGGCCCAGCTCTGGGACTGTGCTGAGGACACGCCCATCTCTGGGACTGTGCTGAGGACACTGTGCCGAGGACACGCCCGGCTCTGGGACTGTGCTGAGGACATGCCCATCTCTGGGACTGTGCTCAGGACACGCCCATCTCTGGGACTGTGCTGAGGACACGCCCATCTCTGGGACTGTGCTGAGGACACGCCCGGCTCTGGGACTGTGCTGAGGACACGCCCGGCTCTGGGACTGTGCTGAGGACACGCCCATCTCTGGGACTGTGCTGAGGACACGCCCGGCTCTGGGACTGTGCTGAGGACACGCCCGGCTCTGGGACTGTGCTGAGGACACGCCCGGCTCTGGGACTGTGCTGAGGACACGCCCGGTTCTAGGACTGTGCTGAGGACACGCCCGGCTCTAGGACTGTGCTGAGGACACGCCCATCTCTGGGACTGTGCTCAGGACACGCCCATCTCTGGGACTGTGCTCAGGACACGCCCAGCTCTGGGACTGTGCTGAGGACACTGTGCCGAGGACACGCCCGGCTCTGGGACTGTGTTCAGGACACACCCAGCTCTGGGACTGTGCTGAGGACACGCCCAGCTCTGGGACTGTGCTGAGGACACTGTGCCGAGGACACGCCCGGCTCTGGAACTGTGCTGAGGACGCGCCCAGCTCTGGGACTGTGCTGAGGACACGCCCAGCTCTGGGACTGTGCTCAGGACACGCCCGGCTCTGGGACTGTGCTCTGGACACGCCCAGCTCTGGGACTGTGCTCAGGACACGCCCGGCTCTGGGACTGTGCTGAGGGTGGGTGCACAAAACGAACACTTTTACGTTCCTCTAAAAAAGTAGTTACTCTCACACGTTACCTCCAACTCTGTGCTACACACTAAGATGACCTCCATGACCTCTGACCTGGACCAAGCACAAGGATTAGAGTGACGTTTGGATCATATGATCAGCTTGAACATGGAGGACTGATAAAACGTACTGTTTGTGCCTTTGTTTGTATATTTGGGTTAACCATAACTGTGTCCAGCCCTATCTTAGCAAGGCAAGTTTATTTGTAGAGCACATTTCATACATAAGGAAATATAAAGTGCTTCACAACAGGAAACATGCATTAAAAACATAGACATGACAGAAATCACAAAATAGTTTAGGCCGTGGCTGCAGAGCCGCGGCGCGGTCAAATGGCCCAGCAGTTTCAGGAACCGCGGCACTGCCATATAGCCTCATGGCTAACCCTAACCTTAACCCTAACCCTAACCCATGGCTAACCCTAACCTTAACCTTAACCCTGACCCTTAACCCTTCATCTTTACGCAGAGTTGCTCCACGCTGGATTCTGACTACACCAGCAGTGTTTGGTGGTGTTACTTTTAAAAGTAACTTGTTACATTACCTCGTTACTGCCCTGGAACGCACTACTTTTATAACACAGTAGCACGTTCCAGGGCAGTAACGAGGTTAGAGTTCTCTTGTGTTATCAATAATCATCATTCTTGGATAACTTTCCCTTTGTGTTCAGTCACGCACAGTAAAACGGAGGTCAAACCCAACTGAGTACTCCTCCGAACACCAGGCTGTCATTACTGTTCTATAACACCAGGGGGCGAGCCTGACAAACACAGTGACATTATCATTAAAATATCAGATAAGCAAAGTAAATGCATTTAATGAGCTTTATTTCTCTTTTCTGTTGAAGATGAGCACAACACAATGTCATCAATAAACACGTTTCGTGCTCCAGCAGTGAACAACATGAGCAGCGACGCACAACAACACAACACACTTGTTTAACTGTAGTTTATTTAAATCACACTCACCACATCGCTGGTACTTACATTGACTCCTCACATACTAAATAGTGCTGAGAAAGAAGGAGGAGGACCCAGGCCCAGCTCTGGGACTGTGCTGAGGACACGCCCATCTCTGGGACTGTGCTGAGGACACTGTGCCGAGGACACGCCCGGCTCTGGGACTGTGCTGAGGACATGCCCATCTCTGGGACTGTGCTCAGGACACGCCCATCTCTGGGACTGTGCTGAGGACACGCCCATCTCTGGGACTGTGCTGAGGACACGCCTGGCTCTGGGACTGTGCTGAGGACACGCCCGGCTCTGGGACTGTGCTGAGGACACGCCCATCTCTGGGACTGTGCTGAGGACACGCCCGGCTCTGGGACTGTGCTGAGGACACGCCCGGCTCTGGGACTGTGCTGAGGACACGCCCGGCTCTGGGACTGTGCTGAGGACACGCCCGGTTCTAGGACTGTGCTGAGGACACGCCCGGCTCTAGGACTGTGCTGAGGACACGCCCATCTCTGGGACTGTGCTCAGGACACGCCCATCTCTGGGACTGTGCTCAGGACACGCCCAGCTCTGGGACTGTGCTGAGGACACTGTGCCGAGGACACGCCCGGCTCTGGGACTGTGTTCAGGACACACCCAGCTCTGGGACTGTGCTGAGGACACGCCCAGCTCTGGGACTGTGCTGAGGACACTGTGCCGAGGACACGCCCGGCTCTGGAACTGTGCTGAGGACGCGCCCAGCTCTGGGACTGTGCTGAGGACACGCCCAGCTCTGGGACTGTGCTCAGGACACGCCCGGCTCTGGGACTGTGCTCTGGACACGCCCAGCTCTGGGACTGTGCTCAGGACACGCCCGGCTCTGGGACTGTGCTGAGGGTGGGTGCACAAAACGAACACTTTTACGTTCCTCTAAAAAAGTAGTTACTCTCACGCGTTACCTCCAACTCTGTGCTACACACTAAGATGACCTCCATGACCTCTGACCTGGACCAAGCACAAGGATTAGAGTGACGTTTGGATCATATGATCAGCTTGAACATGGAGGACTGATAAAACGTACTGTTTGTGCCTTTGTTTGTATATTTGGGTTAACCATAACTGTGTCCAGCCCTATCTTAGCAAGGCAAGTTTATTTGTAGAGCACATTTCATACATAAGGAAATATAAAGTGCTTCACAACAGGAAACATGCATTAAAAACATAGACATGACAGAAATCACAAAATAGTTTAGGCCGTGGCTGCAGAGCCGCGGCGCGGTCAAATGGCCCAGCAGTTTCAGGAACCGCGGCACTGCCATATAGCCTCATGGCTAACCCTAACCTTAACCCTAACCCTAACCCATGGCTAACCCTAACCTTAACCTTAACCCTAACCCTGACCCTTAACCCTTAACCCGGTGCGGTCTAAAATAGCGCAGCAGTTTCAGGAGCCGCGGCACAAAATAACATGGCAGTTTCGGCCGCGCGCCGCGGCTCTTTGGACACTCCCTATAGTTTAAGACATAAAAGAAGAGTGCAGAGAGAATCCTTTCAGTCAAACACAGCGAAGCAAAACTGTTTTTATCTTAGATTTGAACATTGTCAGAGCAGAACCTGTCTCACATCTTCAGACTGTTCCGCTTCCTCTCCTGATGATCCTGGGGGGGGGTTGGGGGTATAATTTTCTACTGGATACAAAAGCTTCTGTAGATTGGTCTGTTGGAGCAGGTAGTTTGCTGGTTGTAGTATTTGTTACTTATTTAGTTGAATTACATGTTCCATGTTCTTCTGTAGTATCTCCTGAAGATCCAGGAGCTGAAGGTACGCCAAGGCCCAGACCTCCTGCAGAGCCTCATCAAGTTCTTTCAGGCCCAGCTCAGGTCAGTCCTGGTCAAAATCCCCTCCTTGCCCTGACCTCCAGGAGCTCACCGTGACCTCCAGGAGCTCACCGTGACCTCCAGGAGCTCACCGTGACCTCCAGGAGCTCACCGTGACCTCCAGGAGCTCACCGTGACATCCAGGAGCTCACCGTGACATCCAGGAGCTCACCGTGACATCCAAGAGCTCACCGTGACCTCCAGGAGCTTACGTGACCTCCAGGAGCTCATTGCGACCTCCAGGACGACCTCCAGGAGCTCACGGTGACCTCCAGGAGCTCACGGTGACCTCCAGTAGATTAACCCTGACTCAGCTGCCTTCTTTCTCTGTAGTTTCTTTCAGGACGGGCTGAAAGCCGCTGAAAACCTGTGTCCTTTCATCGAGAAGCTTGCGAGCTCCATTCACACGGTAACAGTCTCCACACTCTAATAATGATGGAGACTTTAAATGTTCTCACACATGTGGAAGGTAGAACGGACCAATGAGGCTTCACATGATTAAGTCGTGCAATTATATCTACTCTGACATGTAGAGATGATTTAGTCTAGAGTAAAGTATAATAACGTCGTCGTCGTCGTTATCATCGTAATAAGATAAGATAACCTTTAATTGTCCCACAATGGGGAAATTCCAGTGTTGACAGTATTGCACATGGGTATGACAGTATTGCACATGGGTATGACAGTATTGCACATGGGTATGACAGTATTGCACATGGTTAAGTCAGTATTGCACATGGGTATGACAGTATTGCACATGGAGAAGAATGTCTCAGACACTGGGACTATCAGCACAGGAGTTCCACAGGACTGTGTACTTTCTCCCCTGCTCTTCTCCCTGTACACAAACTGCTGCACCTCCAGCCACGACTCTGTAAAACTGATAAAGTTTGTGGACAACACCACCCTCATCGCCATGACGACACCACCCTCATCGCCATGACGACACCACCCTCATCAGGCTCATCTCAGACGGGGATGAGTCTGTCTACAGGAGGTGGAGCGGCTGGTGTCCTGGTGCAGTGCTAACAACCTGCGGCTGCTGAGGAAAGCCAAGCTGCCAGCGCAGATGGTGCAATTCTACACGGCCATCATTGAGTTCATCATCACCTCCTCCATCACCTCCTCCATCACCTCCTCCATTACCTCCTCCATTACCTCCTCCATCACCTCCTCCATCACCATGTGGTACGCTGGAGCCACAGCCAGGGACAAACAGGGACTACAGCGCCCTCTGATGAGAAGGTGATCGGCTGCAGACTTCCATCTCTGCAGGACCTGTAGGTCTGCAGGGCTCTGGCACTCCCCTCAGGCAGGAGGCCACTCCCCTCAGGCGGGAGGCCACTCCCCTCAGGCAGGAGGCCACTCCCCTCAGGACCAGAACCTCTCTCCACAAGAACAGTTTCTTTCCCTCTGCTGTTGGACTCATGAACACTTCTTAAACTCTGTCACTTTAACCATTATTTAATCACTGTTCACTTTCTGCACTACATATGTAAACTCAACTGTACAGTTTGTGTAGATAATAAGCCTATTTTTATTTTTATCCTATTGCAGATTTAAATTGCTTTTCCTTTTTACTAAAAGCAAGTTCCTATGTTGTGAATTATGTTCATTGACAATGGCAATAAACCTTTTCTGAAGATTGATAATAAATGTATACAATTTAGATATTAATCCCCTATAAAGTTCGGATTTATGAGCTTTAATGAATGTTTTAGTCAAAAGGTTATGATGATAAACATCATTTTTAATTTCTTGGTTATAAAAAATCCTTTTTTGTTTCTCCAAGTCAAATGATTCTTTCACCTCCTCAAAGCTCTTCAGATGATTCTCTTTTACATCTGGTAAAAGACCTTTATACATTTTGTTGTCCAGACTTTAAATCTTGAGTCTGAGTTGTAGGTGTGACATTTGGATTGAAAGCCAGTTTAAGATTTTAACATATTTGTTTAGTTTGTATGTTTTGATCAGCTCCTTCCATATTGTAAGAACAGATTTGACCCAGGGATTCTTAACTTAGCGTCTGTTATCTGCCAGTAAGACCTGCACAGGAACCTCCGGCACCACATTACTCTCAATATGAGACCATTGAGCTTCATATTCTGAGTCACACCAGCAACGCTCTGATCTGACCTGAAATAAAGTATTTTTTTTATTAATTTGTTTTGATAATTGTAAAGTTTTTAATCTAATACAGATTTTATTCCCCATGCCATATAAATCTAGAGATTGTTTTATTCCACTCATCAAACAGTCGGTTGGGGATGGAAATCAGAAAAGTCTGGAACAGATCCGGGTAAAAGATTATTTTTTATAGTTTCAGTCTTTTGACATGGACTTAAGTAGGGGATAAGGTTCAATTCAAGACATGTTTTTATAATAATATTTTTTCTCCAGAATTGTTAGGTCTCTATGGAGACCACACCTAAATATCTAAGAGATGTTTGTCATTTAAATGGGAAGGTCTTTCTAAAGGTCAGAGGGGGCGTCAGTAAGAGAGAATTTAAGTTTTTTGTACATTGAATTTGACATTGGACCAATTTTTTTGAGAAAATGCATCACATTGGGTATGAATATTTCTGGCCTTGTCAAATACAATAGAACATCAACTGTAGCAGGCGATTCCATTTTCCGTCCTGTAATTATAACTCTTTGAATTGTTTTTGATTGTCTAATAAAATTGGACCAATGGTTCCAAATGCAAATCAAACAGGAGGAGAGACCAGGCACAGCCCCGTCTGACCCCCCTTTCCAGACTCAGTGGATCTGTCAGATGACCATTGATTTTAATTCCTAATGTTGGACCATCTTAAAGAGCCCCAATAGTTTTTATAATTAGATATACTATTTAAATTTGTTCATCACTTTAATAAATAAGTCCATTTAACAGAATCAAAATCCTTCTTCAGCGTCCAGACTTATGATCACATCTTTGTTTAGTTGTGTTTGTATTTGTCTCATTGTGTGTGAGGATCGTCTTATGTCGTCTTGTGTTTGTCGTTTGTCATGAATCCTGTCTGATCTTTGTGGATTCAGTTTGGGAGGATTTGGTGTATATACGATATTTCACATTCAGAACAGAGATTGGTCTGTGTGAGGCACAGTCAAGTCGATCCTTTCCCTCTTTAGTATTAAAGGATATGATGACCTCTTTCACACTTGGAGGGATCTGAGCTTTTTTAAAGGTCCAGTTAAACGGTGATAAAAGAAAGGAGTAAGTGTGTCTTTTAGAGCTTTATACCACTCATCACTCCCCGGAGATTATTATTATTTTATTCTTTGGATTGCACTTTGAATTTCAGGAGCTGTTATTTCAGCACCTAATTTTTGGTTTTGCTCTTTGGTCTTTGGTCATTATTTTAAGGTATTTTTATGATTTTTTTTTTTGTAAAAAGATTCAAACGATTTTTTTAATTTGCTCTCGGCCTAAAATTACATTATTCTGGTTGTCTCGTGTTTAAAAATTGTTCTTTCTGTCTGTTGTTGTTTGAGCTTTCAAGGTAGTAATTTAGAGAATTTTTAACCACGTTAGTATTAACTTTAAAATGATTTCCTGTGAGATCAGTTGATTCATTTCAACTCTTTTTTTTAAGTTACTGTAGCATTTGAGGGTTCCTGTTTTCTGTCTGTTTAGCTTCCAAACGTTTTAATTTGTTCTGTAAATTGTATAGTTTTTCCTATTCAATTTACAGAACAAATTAAAAATTTGACTTTTTATTTTATTTTTAGCTACATTGCTTGATTGTGTTTCTAAAAATAAAATGTACCTTTTTTATTTTCAATTTTTTTTTGATATTTTTGATTGTTTGATTGGGTTCAATTTTCCGTTAACGTTAAAGTGTTCAGGACCTTTTTGATGCTATTGATTGTGTTGTTAAATAGTCTCTGGTCGAAAAACGCACTCGCACCCGCACTCGCTCTCGCACTCGCTCTCGCACTCGCTCTCGCACTCGCTCTCGCACTCGCTCTCGCACTCGCTCTCGCTCTCGCACTCGCTCTCGCACTCGCTCTCGCACTCGCACTCGCACTCGCACTCGCTCTCGCACTCTCTCACTCTCTCACTCTCTCTCACAGTCACACTCACGAAAGTCATACAATTTAAACAAAAGACCAGATACAATGAAAACAAGATTTTTTCCCAAAAACTTATCCAGTTTGCCACAAACCTAATCTCCCACATTTTTCATGTAACTAGACACAGAGTGTCAGAAGTACACGTTTTATTTAAGATAAGATATTATTCAAGATAATAGAGCTATTTTGTTCTGCATCCTCATAGTCACAATAGTACTTTTAAGATGCAATAAAGTCAGAGGCCAAAACAACATAAATGTTCTCTTCTGCTTCTGCTGGTGTTTTGTGCGTGTGTTTTTTGGAACCTTCAACAGTAAAAAGAGTCACAGGATGTGAGAAGGAGACTGAGGAGTCTGTAGTTGGAGTAGATTTAACTCTGCCACAACAAGAAAGAGTAGCATTGTTGAAACATGACTGTAGGATGATGGTGTAGTGTGCTGCTTCAAGAACACATCCATATGCACAAACAAATCAATACGAAAACTAGTTTAATAACTATGTTCTCATTTGAGCAATTATCAAGAGCAAGTATTAAAAATGTTATAACATAACAAAATTGCTGCTGCGCTTTAGCCTGGTCTTGATCTGAATGATGCCTGATAAAAGAACAAAGTATTATCTAATCTAATGAAATAAGTACCTGATCAAATTAAAGGATCTACACAATGTTGTATAAATAATTATTTTAATTGTGATATTTAAACCAGTATTGAGTATCAAGATGTTTTCTTAATATCAAAATCGAATTTGAAAAGTATTTTAACAGCACTAATGGTTTATTATAGGCCATTGTTCTGATCTGTCCCAGACAAAACGACATATAAAACTGAAAGTATGTGAGTATCTGAGTATGTGATGCCACTCGGCTGTACACCGTGGCCTGAGATGACTACGGTTATTTCATTACTTGGTTTACAGATTAGATTATTGATCTCTACAATAGAAATAAAATAAATTATCAGTTTTTTTTTTTTATAAAGTGCTGCCGACAACGCAAACGCAGGGACTCCCAGACTTCCTCCTCCCCAGACACTTCCTCCAACTCCTCCGGGGGGGTCCCGAGGCGTTCCCAGGCCAGCCGGGAGACATAGTCCCTCCAGCGTGGGACATGCCACGGGGATTTATTTTTGGGCAAACCTGGGAGAAAAAATCTTTTGAAATTGAAATTATATTTATATTTCGGCCGCCTGTTCAATATATTTCATTTAAAAAATCTGTAAACCAAGCAATAAAATAACTGCGGCCTAAGGATGAAAATGTTTGGTGAACAGGTCCGTCAGGAGCAGGACGAGGAGGTGAAGAAGCTGATCCAGTTAAGAGACTCTCTGAGGCTGCTCCTGCATGTGGACGCTCAGGAGGTGCTGTTCCACACTCAGCTTCTCTCCTGTGTCAAAAGACATGTCTGTGATGTGTTTGGGGTCTTTTCAGGAACACCTGAACAGGAAAAACTCTGGGAACAGCTACAGCATCCATCAGCCCCAGGGCAACAAGACGTACGGGACAGAGAAGTCCGGCTTCCTACTCAAGAAGAGCGATGGGTAAAAGATCAACCCTTTAGTTTATTCAGTTAGTTTTTAACAAAGTACATATCATTTTACATTCATTCATTGTAAACTTCAATAGTTAAGCGAAATATATTTGGAAAATGAATTTTGTTTTCGTTTTAAAAATTCACTTTGTGGAAGTTTAGTCTATAACAGACTGCGAGAGGCGAGGATCGTTCTCAAGTTCTTTATTTGATGAAAACTGGGAAAAACAGGCAGAACAGCAGCATGTTGTTCATCTGAGATTTGACTTTCCACAAGATTTAACTGTGTTTTATAAAATGCCCTAACGTCAGCTTTAAGATTGTTTGTAGAGAGATAATCAGAAAGTACACAGAAAGTGCATCGTGACCCAAATGATGAATAGGACACAGAAATATAAGATAAATGCATGACAATAATTTGGTCAATATTCACAACTTCACGACTAATAAGTCCGGGGTATACAAGTAAATGAGCTTTACTTGTATACCCCTGTCTAATTAGAAGAAAAGGCTTTATCAGGCCATACCTGCTGACTAATGCCTGATCTTGTCAGCTCTCAGAAGCAGGACAGAGTCTGGTGCCAGAGTCTGGTGCCAGAGTCTGGTGCCAGAGTCTGGTGCCAGAGTCTGGTGGTCGAGGGAATGTTGTGTCCTTCACAAAGATCCTGCTCTCATTGTGTTTAAAGCACTTTGAGTGGAGGACTTTAATATGACTTCAGCGTTGACGCTCGCTTGCTCCGCTGCTGCCGAAATGTATCTTGAAAAATACCTTTTCACCCACAAAATCCCAAGAAACGAGGAGCAAGAGATGAGCAAACATGGAAAACTGGTAACACTACGAGAATAAGCAAACAATGCTGACCGTCTATTATAAGGAAGTTGTGACCTTCACAATGAACTAAACTTGAACTTGTGTCACATTTGGCACATCAGGCTTCATTCTATAGGCTTTAATATTTCCACTGAAGTCGCTGCTTGGTAGCCGTGCGTCTACGAGACTGGACGAGGACAGGAGACCACCCCCACCCCCATCTCGTCACTCTGATCACTCTGACTCCCCAAAAGCAGACCCCCATCACTCCGACTCCCATTTAGCGCCTTTAGCCTGTTTTCTATATCTGCCCAATCAAGCTCCTTTGTTCCAAGGAATCTCCCTGCAGCTTTAGCAATGATCCTGATCCTTTCAGTTCTGCTTTGAGTCTGAGCAGCACAGTTTACAACATCCACCATAAAGAGTACAAAATCCTCTCTATCCACAACCAGGGTATTCTCATTCATTCTGGAACCTGCACACTTGGGACCTCCACTCTTGAAACCTTCACACTTCTTGGGAGCCACGCTGGTGTAGGGTCTCAAAACTACATGTATTCAGTTTATGATTAAGGAAGATTTCTTAGCAGAAACGAGACAAGACGGGGCACCAGGGTTAAACCCAAAGAGCTAAGATACGGTCCTTAATCAGGCTCGTTAAAAAGGTCTGAAGGGTGTTTCACGATTCAGGGACTTACACATAGTCTAATCAAACAAACAATAGTCAATAACTCTTTCGTGTAGTTTATTTATCAAAAGGGAAATCAAAACACCGGAGCAGAAATGCGCACAGGTAAATCACAGGTGATGTTATATCAGATTTAACAGCAGATTTCATGCAGATAATGTTAAACCAGGGTTTTGCCTTTGATAACCAAACGTGTCTATGCTAATCTATATCAAAAAGAGGGAAAGTGAGAAGCTAAAGGGAGGAGGAACCGCTGAGCTCTACCCAAATCACGCTACAAAACGGACCGCACGCAATTGACTCGGCTTACGGTTCTGTAGACTCGGTCCGACTGGTCCTGGTCCGCGGACGAGGTCCGGAGCGAGGCGTCGCGTGGAGCGGTGTGGCGGCGAAGATTCGTGAAGCGTGCGGCGGCCGTGGAGCGATGCGTCGCGTGGAGCGGAGGAGGCTGCGACGTGCTGTAAGGTCCTTGGCGCCGGGGAGCGGTGTGCTGCGACGTGCTGTAGGGTCCTTGGCGCCGGGGAGCGAGGGGTCGCGTGGAGCGGTGTGCTGCGACCTCCTTGAAGCGGCGGCGGCAGCGGAGGCGATGTCGGGGAGTTCCTTGGCGGTAGAACGCTTTAGCGGTGTGTTAGCTCCTCACGCGGCCTTTACTCAGATGAGGACGTAGTGCTGATCCACGTAAACGGCGTAGATTACTTCAAAAAGAAAAGAAACGAAGTAGCAAAGAAAGTCTCTGTCCGGTTTAGCGCTTAAGCTTAGTTCCAGGCGGTTTCAGGTAGTTCCAGGTGGTTTCAGAGTCCTAGACTGGCATGGCCTTGTCGACCACGTGACGGACGGATTTTGTTGAGACAAAGGAAAAGTGAAAGCTCGCCCGGGGAGACGGCTTCAAGATAGAAGAACAAGAGAAGAACAAAGAGAGGGACAAAAAAAAGAGCGTTTCTAGCTTGGAGCGTCCTTTTGATACCTGGCCCGCAGGGCATGCTGGGAGCGAAAGGGGCGGGCGCTACTGCGAAAACTTCCTGTTTAACATTTTCCTGACCGAGAAAATAAAACTGGAGTAACGTAAATAATAATGGCAAAAACATTGAACCCTGTTTTAACATTTACACGTTAAACACTTTTGGCAGTTTGTGCACATTATTTCTTGAGGTAGACACATTTTACATCTTCTTTCACCTGTGATAAAAAATATCGAGTTAAAGCATTGGGAATATAAAACCTTAAACAGTGGAAAAATACGTAACACAAGGTGAAACATGAGTTGATTCGAAAAACATTCATGGCATAATCACATAAAACAGTTCATCGGGGCATCTTCCTGTAAGACTGTGGGGAGAAGAAGGTCTTTTGTCACAGCGGCTCCCCTGATGTTCAAAGAGAGATTTTCTGTTATCTGGCCGTGGAATGTCCATCTCCATTCCCCTACACTGGCCTTTCTCATTTCGCCCTGGCTGGGAGCAGCGCTGGCTCCTCTCTCTGTATTTACTCTAAACTCGTTACTTGAAACTTTCTTGACTGCATCTGCATAGGATATACCTTGAGAGACCTTTATTTTATGCACCTCAGCAGCTCTTTTGCTAAACCTGCATCCCCCGTAGGCAGAGCTATGTTCTTCCCCACAGTTACAGCACTTCAGTTTTGCTCCCACATCACACTTCCCATACTCGTGATCTCCTGCACATTTACCACATCTTTGCCTCCCTCTACAGACCGCTGCAATATGCCCAAAGCGCTGGCACTTAAAGCAACGCAGGGGCGGTGGAACATATGGCCTAACGTCATGGCACATGAACCCAATGAACACCTTACGAGGCAGGCACCTCCCTTCAAGTGTTACCATTACCGACAAGCTGTCACATCTTACCCCAGACCGGGTCACCTTCAACCGCCTAGCGTCCACCACCTTAGCTCCAGTCAAATTCTCCTTAACTTCATCCACAGACGTCGCCGTAGGGACACCTACGATAACTCCTCTGACCGTGTTTCTTTCAGCATCAGACACAAGAATGTCCTTTCCACCCAGACGTTTAGTTCCAATTGCCTTCCGTTGCTGAGCCGCGTCCTTGCACACGACCAGCAGCGAGCCATCTCTAAGGACACTCGCACTCTTGATCACTCCCACAGCTACAGTTAGGCTCTTTGACAATGCCACTGAATTCCACTCCTTAAAGGATGCACTATCCTGTGCAAGCTTTATGATCACCTTACAGTCTCTGCTCTCACCCCGGATATCAATAGCTTCAGCCTCATCCTGCTGCTCATTCCCAGAACCCTCGGACGAGCTAAGGGACTTTTTACGTTTCCGGGCACGTGCAGCCAGAAAAGGCTGCTCCTCCACGCCATCCAGAACGTCTTCGACCACCGATCCACTCTCCTCCGCCATCTCCCGTCTCTCCAGACCGGAGACTAGCTCTTCTTCTTCTTCTTCTTCTTCTTTGGTGTTTTATCGTAGTCCTGTCGCATTACCGCCAGACTTTTTCATGTTGTTGTATCCTACAGAAGTCCTTCCTCCCCTCGATCGGCCAATATTGAGGGCTGCGTGGTTTGCGTGTAATTAGCATATTACAATGATGGAACTACAGTCAAATTCAACAATACTGGACACTGGGTTACAGAAAATAACATAAATGCAGTTGTTGTGCACGCGTACAAAATACATACCGGCAATGCAACCTCAAAATAAAGACATTTGCGATCTCCAAAGGCAGCCAAAACTGCGTGCTGCCGTGCCTGGTGCCTTCATGGCTCGCTGTTTCTTCTGGTTAAATAAAGTTTTGTTCGAAACGTGTGCTCTGCCTGCGACATTTAAAGTGTCCACTAGATGGCACCGTAAGAAAGCAAATGGATGCTCATGGATGTTCTGTTCACCTTCATCATCTAAAACACTGCTTTATGCTTGGTCTTCTGCGCTTTCTTGAGCTCTTGGAGCTGTAGCTCTTGCTATCCAGCCTTGACAGTTCAATATCATGACAGACTGCTGATCGTCTACCTGGAGACAGGCCTTAGTTTCTTTGAGCATTTTGTCAATTATCACAGGTTTTTACAGCCTGACCTTCTCTAATGCCTGGTGGTTGCTGTCAGAGCTAACGTTGACACCCTGGTAGCTGTAGGAACCAATATGAGACTTAGCTATCGTGTCCAAAACATGCTCTACAGGGCTTCAAGTTCACGCTCTGACTTACCTATAGCATCAATGTCACAATATCAACTCCTTCACCTTGAAACACCTTGCTCAGAATAGAAGCTGGCTTCAGAATATCAATGAAGAAGGCAGAATAAAGTAACATGAGAGGATCTTTCCACTTTGGTAAGAATCCTGCAGTTTCTGCATTGTTACCCTGAGCCACCAGACTTTCCAAGTGCTGAATATACAAATGTGTCACAAACAAGCTTAAAGCTTGAGATGTATAGATGATCCAGCGAGTTCCACAAGCTTTTCTTGGTTTCCATGCACTGTTTGCAAAGTCATAACAGTCTTTGAGGATATCTACAAGACCCTTCAGTTCATCATTTCTTTTGATGATTTGAAGTATATGTAATACAGTCCCATCTACATATGGTCCACAGACTTGAAGTAGCTGTCATCCATGTTGAGGATGCTTTCATACATCGTAAAGCGCATCTCTTCTTTGGCTGTTAGATATGCCACTTCAGACTTTTTCTTTTTTCTTTGATTGTAGCATCCATTTTGGAAAATCTTGTTGAAAATCTAGGATCTTTTTGAGGAATCTGTAAAATAAAAGCCAAATAAAACATGAGAGAAAACATGTTTTTATGATCCCAGTTAGTAGTAGGGCTATACGTAGGCCTACAGGTGTGTTGTGTAGATTATGAATTAAAAGCCTATGACATGATCTGACATGTAGTAATTCAATAATCACTAATACAAACAAGAATACAAGCAGAAGTCTATCATTAATTAAACAATAACTCTACAATGCACTGACTGTCAGTTAAAAAACAAACTTCTGATCTGCTGATTGGTCCTAGTCACTTGCGATATTGATCATCTTGTGGTCGATGAAGTTAATTGAGTTGAAATTGCCGGTACACACGGCGCTAGTACAGCCTGGTACACAACAAATAATACTCTGAGTTCACGACCTGATCAGCTTTGCCGATAGCTCTAAGGTGATGGGTGTCTACTTTGGCATGGCGGTTTGAACGGGTGTGGTCCCTTTGCAAAGGTGTAGGTTTTTACTGCCTTCGATGAACAGCAGACTGTTCACTTCAGAGCGATCACAACACCTTTGTTCTCATCATACTCATCTCATCATCAATCCATCTTGACCGTGATCGTCTGGAGTGTTCCTGCAGCCGCTGGTTTTAGTTTGTGTTTTTCAGCAGCAGCGCGGTGTTTCTCAGCGCGCACATGTGCTACGCTGCTTCCGCTGAGCAGCCAGTTTTTGCAGACGAATCGCTGTGGGTATGTTCACCGCGCTGTTTCTTTTAATATTAAAAATATATTACGGGAAAAAATGAGCGTCGGTCAGTGTGTCCAGAGACTTTATTTTTGAGTCGATCAAAACTGATTTTTCTGTCGGTCATTGTCCATTTCCGACCCGTAATTTCGAGGCTTGTGAGCTGCATATTTGGAACAAGGAGCTGCAGAAGGAGGTCAAGAATATGAAAAGTAAGATCCTGGATTTGGAGTCCAGATCTCGCGGAAACAATATCAGACTTGTTGGGCCACCGGAAGAAGAAGGTGAAAATGGTGAACATATTCTTGAAAAGGTAATTCTGCGAATATGACGCTAACTTTACGCACAGCTGATACATCAGGGCAGTGTCACAGCTTTTGATTGATTCAGGAGAAGGGCGTATCAGCCCGCTGCGCTCAATATGGCTGGAAACACTGCATCTGTGAGGAATTCACAAAGAGAAAACTGAAACATGGGTTTTCTTTCCCCGTGACTAGGTTGACATACAAAGGAACAAAAACATTTGCTCAGAACACCAGGAGAAGCAGAGGTGCTCCTCAGGACACCAGGAGAACCAGGAGAAGCAGAGGTGCTCCTCAGAACACCAGGAGAAGCAGAGGTAATCCTCAGAACACCAGGAGAAGCAGAGGTGCTCCTCAGAACACCAGGAGAAGCAGAGGTGCTCCTCAGGACACCAGGAGAAGCAGAGGTGAACACCAGGAGAAGCAGAGGTGCTCCTCAGAACACCAGGAGAAGCAGAGGTGCTCCTCAGGACACCAGGAGAAGCAGAGGTGCTCCTCAGAACACCAGGAGAAGCAGAGGTGGAGAAGCAGAGGTGCTCCTCAGAACACCAGGAGAAGCAGAGGTGGAGAAGCAGAGGTGCTCCTCAGAACACCAGGAGAAGCAGAGGCGCTCTTCAGAACACCAGGAGAAGCAGAGGTGCTCCTCAGAACACCAGGAGAAGCAGAGGCGTTCCTCAGGACACCAGGAGAAGCAGAGGCGCTCCTCAGGAAGATGCAAAACACAGAGAACTGAACAGCAACAAGAGATGGAGCCTCCAGCGTAGAGCATGTGTGTTCAGGTTGTGGTCACATGGTGATTGGTGATTCAGTGCAACATAAAACAATGAACAATGATAAAACAACCCATATAAGCTAAAAAGGAAAACAATGCTATAGGATAATGTACACACATGTACAGTCGTACAGTTGTATACAAAATCAAGTGGCACTAAATTGTCTAAAACGTAATTTCATAGTGATTTATTGAATAGAAATATTATAAAACTCATCCCCGTCTCTGTGCAGGATCCGTAAAGTGTGGCAGAAGAGGAAGTGTGGGGTGAAGTTTGGCTGTCTGACCATTTCCCACAGCACGGTGAGAACCATGAGCATGCACTTTTTCACTCATCATTTCTTCCTCGAATACGGCTGTGGCGATATTGCAGTACTGCCCTATTGCAGTAACTGCACTAGTGCAGTACTGCACTATCGCAGTAACTGCACTATCGCAGTACTGCACTATCGCAGTAACTGCACTATCGCAGTAACTGCACTATCGCAGTACAGTACTGCGATAGTGCAGGCACTGCGATAGTGCAGTTACTGCGATAGTGCAGTTACAGTTACTGCGATAGTGCAGTTACTGCGATAGTGCAGTTACTGCGATAGTGCAGTTACTGCGATAGTGCAGTACTGCGATAGTGCAGTACTGCGATAGTGCAGTACTGCGATAGTGCAGTTAGTGCGATAGTGCAGTACTGCGATAGTGCAGTTACTGCTAGTGCAGTTACTGCGATAGTGCAGTACTGCGATAGTGCAGTACTGCGATAGTGCAGTTACTGCTAGTGCAGTTACTGCGATAGTGCAGTTACTGCGATAGTGCAGTTACTGCGATAGTGCAGTTACTGCGATAGTGCAGAACTGCGATAGTGCAGTTACTGCTAGTGCAGTTACTGCGATAGTGCAGAACTGCGATAGTGCAGTACTGCGATAGTGCAGTTACTGCGATAGTGCAGTACTGCGATAGTGCAGTTACTGCGATAGTGCAGTTACTGCGATAGTGCAGTTACTGCGATAGTGCAGTACTGCGATAGTGCAGTTACTGCGATAGTGCAGTTACTGCGATAGTGCAGTTACTGCGATAGTGCAGTACTGCGATAGTGCAGTACTGCGATAGTGCAGTACTGCGATAGTGCAGTACTGCGATAGTGCAGTTACTGCGATAGTGCAGTACTGCGATAGTGCAGTTACTGCGATACTGCGATAGTGCAGTTACTGCGATAGTGCAGTACTGCGATAGTGCAGTTACTGCGATAGTGCAGTTACTGCGATAGTGCAGTTACTGCGATAGTGCAGAACTGCGATAGTGCAGTTACTGCTAGTGCAGTTACTGCGATAGTGCAGAACTGCGATAGTGCAGTTACTGCTAGTGCAGTTACTGCGATAGTGCAGCTACTGCGATAGTGCAGAACTGCGATAGTGCAGTTACTGCGATAGTGCAGAACTGCGATAGTGCAGTTACTGCTAGTGCAGTTACTGCGATAGTGCAGCTACTGCGATAGTGCAGAACTGCGATAGTGCAGTACTGCGATAGTGCAGTTACAGCGATAGTGCAGTACTGCGATAGCGCAGTTACTGCGATAGTGCAGTTACTGCGATAGTGCAGTTACTGCGATAGTGCAGTACTGCGATAGTGCAGCTACTGCGATAGTGCAGAACTGCGATAGTGCAGTACTGCGATAGTGCAGTTACTGCGATAGTGCAGAACTGCGATAGTGCAGTTACTGCTAGTGCAGTTACTGCGATAGTGCAGCTACTGCGATAGTGCAGAACTGCGATAGTGCAGTACTGCGATAGTGCAGTTACTGCGATAGTGCAGTACTGCGATAGCGCAGTTACTGCGATAGTGCAGTACTGCGATAGTGCAGTTACTGCGATAGTGCAGTTACTGCGATAGTGCAGTACTGCGATAGTGCAGTACTGCGATAGTGCAGTACTGCGATAGTGCAGTACTGCGATAGTGCAGTACTGCGATAGTGCAGTACTGCGATAGTGCAGTTACTGCGATAGTGCAGTACTGCGATAGTGCAGTTACTGCGATAGTGCAGTACTGCGATAGTGCAGTTACTGCGATAGTGCAGTTACTGCGATAGTGCAGAACTGCGATAGTGCAGTTACTGCTAGTGCAGTTACTGCGATAGTGCAGAACTGCGATAGTGCAGTTACTGCTAGTGCAGTTACTGCGATAGTGCAGCTACTGCGATAGTGCAGTACTGCGATAGCGCAGTTACTGCGATAGTGCAGTACTGCGATAGTGCAGTTACTGCGATAGTGCAGTTACCGCGGCAGATCCTTCCAAATTGATATGCATATGATCTTTTTGTCTGATTTTGCCAAATAATCAATATAAATGACAGTCGTCATAATTTCCAAGTCATCAACCTACAATTCGAATGTTATTGAACAAATGAACAAACATTTTTTTTTATTTTAAAAAAAAACAACTTAAAATGCACTGTTCCAAACAGAGTTTCAATCCATGTTATTGTTGTAAAGAACTGAAAATGGTCATGGCGATAGTGCAGTTACTGCGATAGTGCAGTTACAGTTAATGCGATAGTGCAGTTACTGTGATAGTGCAGTTACAGTTACTGCGATAGTGCAGTTACTGCGATAGTGCAGTTACTGCGATAGTGCAGTTACAGTTACTGCGATAGTGCAGTTACTGCGATAGTGCAGTTACAGTTACTGCGATAGTGCAGTACTACGATAGTGCAGTTACTGCGATAGTGCAGTACTGCGATAGTGCAGTACTGCGATAGTGCAGTACTGCGATAGTGCAGTACTGCGATAGTGCAGTTACTGCGATAGTGCAGTTACAGTTAATGCGATAGTGCAGTTACTGTGATAGTGCAGTTACAGTTACTGCGATAGTGCAGTTACTGCGATAGTGCAGTTACAGTTACTGCGATAGTGCAGTTACTGCGATAGTGCAGTTACAGTTACTGCGATAGTGCAGTACTGCGATAGTGCAGTACTGCAATAGTGCAGTTACTGCGATAGTGCAGTTACTGCGATAGTGCAGTACTACGATAGTGCAGTTACTGCGATAGTGCAGTTACTGCGATAGTGCAGTACTGCGATAGTGCAGTTACTGCGATAGTGCAGTTACTGCGATAGTAGTCACTGCAAATTGATATCCATATGATCTTTTTGTCTGATTTTGCCAAATAGTCAATATAAATGACAGTCGTCATAATTTTCAAGTCATCAACCTACAATTCGAATGTTATGGAACAAATGTCCAATCATAACAGGTTTTTTTATTTAAAAAAAAAACAACTTAAAATGCACTGTTCCAAACAGAGTTTCAATCCATGTTATTGTTGTAAAGAACTGAAAATGGTCATTTGTTAAATGACGTATGTCAGTGTGCTCTCACACCCATGAAGAGCTCTTAATCATCAGATCAACAACTCCTATGGATCTAGTCGCAGTTTGTTATTTTTTTGGCCAAAGTTGTGAGACGAGGAAAGTGAGCCTCATATCACTGCTATGCAACAGTCAGCCACGCCTTCCACGCCGTGGGCGGAGGCACGCCGGGCTCGTCAGACCACGTCATGATTCACCTGATCCCCACGTACAGACAGAGGCTGAAGCTCTGCAAACCTGTAGTGAGGACTTCAGAGAGGTGGAGCAATGAGGCAGAGGAGGAGGAGCTACGTGCGTGTTTGGACATTACAGACTGGGTGGAGCTACATCACAGACTGGGAGGAGCTACACAGACACTGTGATGTCATACATTCTGTGCGGACAGCATTAAAGTCACTTTCAACAATGACAAACCCTGGTTCACACTTAAACTGAGGTTGTGGCAGAAGGAGGCGGAGCACAGGGCGGAGCTAGAGGGCGATTCAAAGATGCAAAGTACGGGTTCAGCAGGAGGTGTCCAGAGCTAGATCTCAAGGCAAGTTTATTTGTAGATTTCACATTTCAAAGTGCTTCACAACAGGAAAAAAATGCATTCAAATCACAAAAAAATTACAGAAATCACAAAACGGATTAAGAAATAAAAAAGAGTGCAAAGAAAATCCTTTGCACATCTAAACAAAACTTAGATTTGAACATTGTCAGAGTAGAACCTGTCTCACATCTTCAAGAAGAACGTCCCAGATTTTAGCTGCATAAAACTGAAACACACCAGCAGGAGTCCTGACTCTGGCACCAGCAGGAGGCCGGTCCATGTTTAGTCCTGACTCTGGCACCAGCAGGAGGCCGGTCCATGTTTAATCCTGACTCTGGCACCAGCAGGAGGCCGGCCCATGTTTAGTCCTGACTCTGGGCACCAGCAGGAGGCCGGTCCATGTTTAATCCTGACTCTGGCACCAGCAGGAGGCCGGCCCATGTTCAGTCCTGACTCTGGCACCAGCAGGAGGCCGGTCCATGTTTAATCCTGACTCTGGCACCAGCAGGAGGCTCGGTCCATGTTTAATCCTGACTCTGGCACCAGCTGGAGGCCGGTCCATGTTCAGTCCTGACTCTGGCACCAGCAGGAGGCCGGTCCATGTTTAGTCCTGACTCTGGCACCAGCAGGAGGCCGGCCCCTGAGAACAGGACTAATGTGATCGTACTTGCTGGTTCTAGTCAGGACCTGAGCAGCAGCGTTCTGGATGTACTGCGGCTGTTTTACAGCTGAACAATTACTTTCCAATCCATCTTTATTTGTACAGCACATTTTACCAAAGCACAGAGTAAAAACCAAATAAAACCAATGTAAAATATACAAAATAATAACAGGCGGTCAAGAAAACTGTCATTGTCAGAGTAAAAAAGGAATGTCCTAAAATGCAACAAGACATTAAAAAGATAAGAGGAGAAATGAATGATCTGACTTCACATGAAATAGTTAAGAAAATGCTCTTTAAAAAACAAACTTATTATGAGAGTGGATCAACATTCTCTATCATGTGGGTGTGTCCCTCATTTCTCCAGGAGAATTATATTGTAGAAAAAGGTCCAGTTGTTTCATCTGGACTCAAACAAGACATTTTGACTCTCATCCAAGAATCATTGTCAATCTGTGAATTTAGACCAGGACCTCAGATATTTATACTAGTCTGTGGTAAGCCCCGCCCACCGGGCGGGCCCTCCTGAAGTAGAAAAAAAAAATTGAAACTTCACCTCTTTATTTTCTCTCAAGCCTCTTGTTTACTATCAGTCCTTTAATGGGCTATTAGTCTCCCTTTTGTCCCTGGCTCACTCTCTCTCTCTTCACTGAGGACCTGATGAGCATCCGAATGCCCTGGAGAGGTGACGTCCAGGGCATTCAGATACTACAAACAACAAGCTGAAAGAACTTTTTTTTAAATACGGGACAAAATGATGTAATCTTAACCAAACAAGACCAAATTCAATCAGTATTTGAATCCTTCTATGAGTAAAATCAAAAATTTCAGAGGATAAAGAGGATGATATTAATTCCTTTTTGGACCTTAATTTATCTGTTATGACTGAAATAAGTTTTGGAAATACAAGGCCCAATCTAAAGATCAAATACCAATAAATCTCCAGGAGCGATGGGTTCACCTCAGAGTGGTATAAAGCTCTAAACACACACCTCAGAGTGTATAAAGCTCTAAACACACACCTCAGAGTGGTATAAAGCTCTAAAGACACACCTCAGAGTGGCATAAAGCTCTAAACACACACATCAGGGTGGTATAAAGCTCTAAACACACCTCAGGGTGGCCTAAAGCTCTAAACACACACCTCAGAGTGTATAAAGCTCTAAACACACACCTCAGAGTGGTATAAAGCTCTAAATACACACCTCAGAGTGGTATAAAGCTCTAAATACACACCTCAGAGTGGTATAAAGCTCTAAAGACACACTTACTCCTTTCCTTTTGGAAACTTAACTGGCCCTTAATAAAACTCCTCCCCTTCTTGTGTGGAAAAAAGAAGAAGAAGAAAAGAAGAGAAGGAGCGACTGGACTGTGCCTCATAGAGACTATTTCTATTCTGAATGTGGACTATCGTTTATTCACCTCAATTATGTCCAAAAGAATGGAACAAATCCTCCCAAACTGAATCCACAAAGATCAGACAGGATTCATGACAATCGACAAACACAAGACGACATAAGACGATCCTCACACACAATGAGACAAATACAAACAACTAAACAAAGATGTGATCATAAGTCTGGACGCTGAGAAGGATTTTGACTCTGTAGCTGGGCTTATTTATTTAAAGTGCTAAACACATTTTAAATCAACAATTTAATTATTAAAATCTTAGGACTCTTTACAATGGTCCAACATCAAGAATTAAAATCAATGGTCATGTGACAGATCCACTGACTCTGGAAAGAGTCAGACAGGGCTGTGCCTGGTCTCACCTCCTGTTTGATTTGTATTTGGAGCCATTGGCCTAATTTATTAGACAATCAAAAACAATTCACAGAGTTACAATTGATGGGACATAAAGTTGCTGCAGATGATGTTCTATTGTATTTGACCAAACCAGAAATGTCCAAACCCAGTGTCATGAATTTTATTCAAGAAGTTGGTCCAATGTCAGGATACAAAATTAAAGTACAAAACATTGAAATTCTCCCTTTCTGGCTCCCCCCTCTGACCTATAAAAAATTTACCCATTTAAACGGCAAATAGAATCTCTTAGATATTTAGGGGTGGAACTTCATAGAGAGCTATCAACTATTCTTTTTACTACCATAAAAGCATCTTGAAAAATTGAACATTATCTCCTACTTAAAGGCGCAATGGACGATTTTTCGGCAATTTGAGAACGCAGGCGGAAGTGCGCATGCCACTCTCCCGTTCGGACTGATACAACACACGTGCGTTTGTTTATTAGCGCGACGGAGCGGAGCGCATCGCATCGCTCGTCTCCCGTAGATTTCTGTCCACTTCTGCGTCAGCTTGAACTGTCTTTCTCGTCTTCATTTTGCCCCGTACACTGAGGGAACTATATTATGATAGATCCATGCGCTTAGGCACGCGGAAACGTGGGGACGAGTCTGACGCGGCTGCAGGTGAGCGATAGGTGCGTTTTATGATTGATACGTGGCAGGACAAATGATTTATCCACGCCACGAGGAAATATGATTAAAAAAAATTGCTGGAAAAAATCGTCCATACCACCTTTAAGGTTAAAAACTATAAAAAGGTTTGAAACTATATTAATTATTGTTTTGCCAAGATTTCTCTTCTGATTTCCATCCTCAACAGACTGTTTGATGAGTGGAATAAAACAATCTCTAGATTTGTATGGCAAGGGAAAAAAAACATATTTGTTTCAAAAAATATGTAGTATTTGTTCCACTCTTTTGGACATAATTGAGGTGTATATATACAACTCCTATTTTTTTATTTTGTTCTTCTGAAATTCCATCATCTTTATCGTCTGGAATTTTTGCAAAATGTTTTTTATAACAGGATTCAAATGCTGATTTGAATTTGGTCTTGTTTAGTTAAGATTACATATTTTTTTGTCCCGTATTTTAAAAATTGTCCTTTCAGCTTGTTCTCTAATTTTCCAAGATAGTAATTTAGAAAATGTATTTACACTCTCATAATATCTTGTTTGGTAAAGAGCATTTTCTTAACTATTTCCTCTGAAGTCAGATCATTGATTTCTTCTCTTATTAATCTCTTATTAATCTCTTATTATCTCTTCTCTTCTCTTTTTAATTTCAAGGCTTTCCTCCAACATTTTTTTTTTTTGCATATAATTTTTCTTTTCCTCCTTTTGTTTCTTTTCTCTGAGGCTATGGCTATAATTTGTCCTCTCAAGACTGCTTTGGAAGCGTCCAAAAGGATGTGATCAGTATAATTTTCTCCCAGATAAGTCTTAATGTTGTTGGACATTTTGTCCTTAAACAAAGGGTCATTAAGCAGCTGCATTGAACCTCCAGTGTGTTCTTTTGTCTTTACTCCAAATCTACAGAAATGTGGAGCATGATCACTTAGGTCTATTGTGTCTATATCTGCTTCAGTCATTTTACATCTGTCTTTATTGAGAACAAAAAAGTAATCCATTCTGGAATAGATTGTTTGCGGATTAGAAATATGGGTATACTGGGGTGCTCCCCCCCACGATGTATTTAGTCAGAGTTTATGTCCTAAAGCAGGCGCCAACATGGAGCAGAAAGTCTGATGTTAAACACAAATAAATCATGTCATCAGTCTCTTCAAATGAACAGAAATGTATCTCCATGGTGACCACGACCTGAACTCACATGCATGCCCCACGCTGGAGGCTCCACCTCTCCCGAGGAGCACCTCTGCTTCTCCTGGTGTTCTGAGGAGCACCTCTGCTTCTCCTGGTGTTCTGAGAGTTTTTTACCTTCTAAAGTCAGAAGAGTCTCAAGGAAAGAGAACCCATGTCTCAGTTTCCTCCTGAGTTCGTCACAGATGTGGTGGAACTTTTGCCGTTGTTGACGAACCTTGTATGGAATATCTGGAACAAAGAAGACGCGCTTGTACTGGAGGTCTCCTTTAACCCTGGAGGTCTCCTTTAACCCTTGAGGTCTCCTTTAACCCTGGAGGTCTCCTTTAACCCTGGAGGTCTCCTTTAACCCTTGCAGCCTTCATGACCCGTTCCTTCACACGATCTTTAAGAAACATAATTTTCAGGCCTCGTGGTTTATCAGCTGCTGGTCTTGGTTGTCATGGTGATGTGCTCTTTCTATTGTGACAGGAGAGACTTTAACTCCTGAGTCATCAAGGAGCTCAGGAATAATCTTCTCCAAAAAGCTTTCTGTTTCCTCTCCTTCTTCTCCTTCTCCTTCTTCTCCTTCTTCTCCTCCTTCTCCTCCTTCTTCTCCTTCTTCTCCTCCCACAAGCCTCAGGTTAGAACCACGTGATTTGGACTCCAAATCCAGGAGCTTATTTTTCATTTTGTTGTTCTCCGACTCCAGCGTGGTCACCCTGGCCCACAGCGCCTCCATGTGACCCACAGCGCCTCCATGTGGCCCACAGCGCCTCCATGTTGCCCACAGCGCCTCCATGTAGCCCACAGCGCCTCCATCTGGCCCACAGCGCCTCCATGTGGCCCACAGCGCCTCCATGTAGCCCACAGCGCCTCCATGTGGCCCACAGTGCCTCCATGTAGCCCACAGCGCCTCCATGTGGCCCACAGCGCCTCCATGTGGCCCACAGCGCCTCCATCTGGCCCACAGCGCCTCATCTGGCCCACAGCGCCTCCATCTGGCCCACAGCGCCTCATCTGGCCCACAGCGCCTCCATGTGGCCCACAGCGCCTCCATGTAGCCCACAGCGCCTCCATGTGGCCCACAGCGCCTCCATGTAGCCCACAGCGCCTCCATGTAGCCCACAGCGCCTCCATGTGGCCCACAGCGCCTCCATGCCATGTGGCCCACAGCGCCTCCATGCCATGTGGCCCACAGCGCCTCCATCTGGCCCACAGCGCCTCCATCTGGCCCACAGCGCCTCCATGTGACCCACAGCGCCTCCATCTGGCCCACAGCGCCTCCATGTGACCCACAGCGCCTCCATCTGGCCCACAGCGCCTCCATGTTGCCCACAGCGCCTCCATGTAGCCCACAGCGCCTCCATCTGGCCCACAGCGCCTCCATGTGGCCCACAGCGCCTCCATGTAGCCCACAGCGCCTCCATGTGGCCCACAGTGCCTCCATGTAGCCCACAGCGCCTCCATGTGGCCCACAGCGCCTCCATCTGGCCCACAGCGCCTCCATCTGGCCCACAGCGCCTCATCTGGCCCACAGCGCCTCCATCTGGCCCACAGCGCCTCATCTGGCCCACAGCGCCTCCATGTGGCCCACAGCGCCTCCATGTAGCCCACAGCGCCTCCATGTGGCCCACAGCGCCTCCATGTAGCCCACAGCGCCTCCATGTAGCCCACAGCGCCTCCATGTGGCCCACAGCGCCTCCATGCCATGTGGCCCACAGCGCCTCCATGCCATGTGGCCCACAGCGCCTCCATCTGGCCCACAGCGCCTCCATCTGGCCCACAGCGCCTCCATCTGGCCCACAGCGCCTCCATCTGGCCCACAGCGCCTCCATCTGGCCCACAGCGCCTCCATCTGGCCCACAGCGCCTCATCTGGCCCACAGCGCCTCATCTGGCCCACAGCGCCTCCATCTGGCCCACAGCGCCTCCATCTGGCCCACAGCGCCTCAATCTGGCCCACAGCGCCTCATCTGGCCCACAGCGCCTCATCTGGCCCATAGCGCCTCCATCTGGCCCACAGCACCTCCATCTGGCCCACAGCTCAGCGGCTCCTCTAGCAGATTCGACGGGGCCATGGCAGTGATCACTTCGGCTCAAAAGTTCTCTCCATTCTGATGCAAAGAAGTCCAGAGTGTTATTGTTGTTGACTTATTTGTTGTCTGTTGTACATGTTTCACCCAGTAATCTGTTTTTACATGGACTCGTAATCTTTTATATTTTTCTACTGATCCTAACTGTACTGAATGTAAATGTATGGTTTGTATATTTCTGGCATTTACAGGGACAACGGTTGGAAACGAGCTAAGCTACAGCTTACACTGGTGATTAACATGTGAATCTTACAGGTAAACCGACCTCCAGCAAAGATGAACCTGCTGACCTGTCAGGTGCGACCCAACCCTGAGGACAGGAGGACCTTCGACCTGGTCACTCGTATGTATCTGACCTCTGACCTCCTCTTTGACTGCTGGCTGAATCCGGCTGGAGCGTCCTTCAGTGTCTTGTGCCGACTCAAACAAAACATTACTGACTTGAGCCAAGAGATGAGAGGAAAGAGGCATGTCCCACCCTGAGCCTCTTGCCTGACCAGCCATTCCCAACACATTTGACAGACTTTACAAAACCTGAGGGTCTGGGATCCAACCCATTCGCGCCAATTCCCAAAGGGAGTGATTGACAGGCGGATTAACCAATCAGACAAACGAGTTGTCCGTTCGTGTCTAAACAAACATGGTGGATTACGAGGAATGAATAAAAATAACAGACTGAGAAACGTTGAGTCAACAAGCGACGCACTAAACTCTGTAAATCTCAGGTAAATAAAGTTATATATTTTGTTCTGAATGTTCCGAAAATATTTGAGAGACGTCTTCCGCATTTGAGAGACACGTGACACAAAGTCTTCTGCATGTGAGAGACACGTGACACAAAGTCTTCTGCATGTGAGAGACACGTGACACAAAGTCTTCTGCATGTGAGAGACACGTGACACAAAGTCTTCTGCATGTGAGAGACACGTGACACAAAGTCTTCTGCATGTGAGAGACACATGACACAAATTAGCGGTGATGGTTGGAGCGGTAAATGCTGGAAAGTTTTTTTTGACGCCCTCCAATGGTCCGATTCCAGACCGAGATGCATTCGAACAGAATATGGGCGGGGCTGGTGGGTCAGGCAACTGAGCCTCTGACCTCCACACACTCTGACCTCCACGCTCTCTGACCTCCACATTCTCTGACCTCATCTGACCTCCACACTCTCTGACCTCCACACTCTGACCTCCACACACTCTGACACCCTCTGACCTCCATACTCTGTGACCTCCATACTCTCTGACCTCCACTCTCTCTGACCTCCACTCTCTCTGACCTCCACACTCTCTGACTTCCACACACTCTGACCTCCACACTCTCTGACCTCCACACTCTCTAACCTCCACACTCCCTGACCTCCACACTCCCTGACCTCCACACTCTCTGACCTCCACTCTCTCTGACCTCCACACTCCCTGACCTCCACACTCTCTGACCTCCACACTCTCTGACCTCCACTCTCTCTGACCCTTGGAGGACCCTAAAGCAGTGCATTCTTGCAGTGACCCTTGACCCTTGTGTTTGTTTGTCCAGATAACCGCACGTACCACTTCCAGGCTGAGGATGAGCAGGAGTGTATGATGTAAGTCACACATTTGTGCTCAGTTTAGGGCCTGAGCAGAACGTTCTTGAGTGAAGAGAACAAATATGAAAAGACGGCTCAAAAATGGATTGACACGGCAGCGATGGGAGCGCCGACCAGACAAACTTCAACGTAGACGATTGAAACTTGGCATAAAATGTAGGTCAATGATCTTATGACCCCGCCCTAAACCCTACAGGAAGTGGGCCATATTCACACATCATCATCTTTTGACATTTCCTCCAACAGTTTTCATTCAACACTTCAAACATGGTCAAAATGTGCAAATCCCGCGTTTGATTAAAGATGATGAACAGTGGGTGTGGCCATGGTGACAGTGGGTGTGGCCATTGTGACTTTGTGAAAAAATTAAAATACTAAATTCTTTTACAAACCCTGTCGTATTTGAACACGTCCCCTGGGGCCTCCACAAGTCTGAGATTGTTCCTACGTCATGCAAGCCACCATCTTGGTTCTCAGCGCCCGTAACTCATCCATAGTGTCTGATATATGTTGCTCCGCCTCAACGATGCATGCTCTGCCCCCTCCTCTCACTTCTCTTTCCTCCATGCTCTCATGCCCTAACTTCCTCCATGCCCTCACTCCCTCCATGCCCTCATGCCCTGCATGCACTCACTTCCTCCATGCCCTCCATGCCCTCACCTCATGCCCCGCATGCCCTCACTCCCTCCATGCCCTCCATGCCCTCACTCCCTCCATGCCCTCCATGCTCTCATGCCCTCCTGCCCTCACTCCCCTCACTCCCTCCCTCCTTTCCCTCATGCCCTCCATGCTCTCATGCCCTCCATGCCCTCACTCCCTCATGCCCTCCATGCTCTCATGCCCTCCATGCCCTCACTCCCTCCATGCCCTCCATGCTCTCATGCCCTCCTGCCCTCACTCCCTCCCTCCTTGCCCTCATGCCCTCCATGCTCTCATGCCCTCCATGCCCTCACTCCCTCCATGCCCTCCATGCTCTCATGCCCTCCTGCCCTCATGCCCTCCATGCCCTCATGCCCTCCTTGCCCTCACTGTTGCCATGTCACGCTGCATGTCACACAACATCAGGGCCACCTGTTGTAAAGTTCTCTCCTCCCTCCAGCCTGTAGGATACTTGAGAGTCCACACTGGGAATGGAGTTTGGTTTATTGTGGGAGGGGCTGTAAGCAGCCACGCTGGGCCTGTTAGCCATGTTAGCTTTGTTAGCCATGTTAGCTAGTGTGGCGGGCTGTTTTCAATGGAGGCCTCGGTCCGTCAGCTTGTTTTGTTTAGTTCCCGTGCTTACTCCTCTTGCTCCTCCTTAAATCGAGAAAAAATATTTATAAATTCAAACTAGAAAACGGTAAAAAACTGTTGAAAACAAATGATCTTCCGTAAAAGAAAGTCAGAGTTTGTCATCCAGACCGTATGGGCTCTTTTGTGTCTCAGCTGGATGTGGGTGCTGCAGAACAGTAAAGAGGAGGCTCTGAACACGGCTCTGGGCGGAGAACAGCTGCAGGGAGGCGGGCTACACGAGTTATCTCGCTCCATCATCACTGAACTCAAACACACACCCGGAAACGACGCCTGCGCCGACTGTGGAGCTCCAGGTGGGAATGTTAACTGAGCTACATGTCTTCAGTCTGACATTTTGTATTTGTACGTGATTATATTGACATGGATTAAACCTGAATGACCATTGAAAGTCCTCTTATATACTGCGGTGGTGGAAAGTACAAAAGTAAAAGTACTTTGTTTTAGATATCTGTACTTTACTTACAGTGGATACGTTTTACTTTTAACAGGACTTTAGAAGTTCTATTGCATAATCACTCTTATTTTTCATTATCAATAACAGTAAGTTATACATCATTTTAAAGATTATTTTCTCCACAAAACAAATAATGATACGCAAATACCAATAGTCCCAACTTTTCCTAACACATGTTTTACCTGTTTTGCTGTTTATGACGGCCTCATCGACGTTCAACCCTTCAGTAAGTGGACTCGTTCTGTCCGTAATAATCCACAGAAAAACAATATCCTCTTGTATTTTCCTGAAGTTATTGGATTTCGAGATATTGTCAAGTAAACAAAGTTTTCTTCTGTGAAAAAAATCACAACAAACGCTCGTCCGGCGCATTTCTCCGTCCATAACAAATGACCTGTTTGACTTAAAAAATGGTGTTTGGCATTGATCTTTTCTTCAGACTGTTAGCTAAAGAATGAGACCATCCACGCATTTTTTTGTCCACGGGTTTGTTTTTTACAGCCGCCGGGGGAAAAAAGGCGCCGCCATTGCAGCGCTTCAGACGCGTGGATCTTTGTTGTTTATCTGCACCTAGCGTTGTGTAAAGATGACGTAGAACATTTTGATTGACGTTATTCTAGCCAATGAGCCAAGCTTTTGAACAGTGGGTGGGTTTTAGGAAAGAGCCAGACGGAGAGTTCTCGAGGCCTATGCGCGAATACAATGAGGAGCCAGTTTTTTCGGCGTTTTCTGATTTTGTTAGATATATGTATAATTATACCAATAAAAAATGAAAATATATATCTATTTTTTCACCTCTATATGGGAAATTCATGGGTAAACTCATTTACACATTTTCACATACATTGTTTTTAGCAGTTATAATAGGTATTAGTGGCCTACAAAACATCAAAATGTATGTTTTATGATCATAGAGGAGCTAAAATTGTAATAAAACAGTTTGGCACAGTTGTCGCATATTTGGATCACTTGTTCCGAATATACTTTTTCATACAAAAAGGTCAACAGCACCAAAATGCCTGTTCCTAGAGCTCTGAAACTTTACAGGCCTCCTGCCTGAGGGGAGTGGCCTCCTGCCTGAGGGGAGTGCCTCAAATAGTATCCAGGGTGAGATACTATTTGATCCGACTTGCTCGTCCCAGAGTCTGCAGCCGATCACCTTCGCAGCAGAGCGCACAATGAGCTGTAGTCTCTGTTTGTCCCTGGCTGTGGCTCCAGCGTACCACACGGTGATGGAGGAGGTGATGGAGGAGGTGAGGATGGACTCAATGATGGCCGTGTAGAACTGCTACATCATCAGCTTGTCTTTCCTCAGCTGCTGCAGGAAATACATCCTCTGCTGGGCCTTCTTGATGAGGAGCTGATGGTGGGCTCCACTTGAGGTCCTGGTGATGGTGGTGCAGAGGAATCGGAAGGCTTCTACGGTGGTGATGGGGGGGTTCTGAGATGGTGTAGGGGGGCTGGGGATCATCTCCACTGTCTTCTGGGCTTTGAACTCCAGGTTGTTACCGCTGCACCAGCCGCTCCACCTCCTGTAGACAGACTCATCCCCGTCCCAGATGAGCCCGATGAGGGTGGTATCGTCATGGTGATGAGGGTGGTGTCGTCCACAAACTTGATCAGTTTTACGGAGTCGTGGCTGGAGGTGCGGCAGTTGTTCACAGGGAGAAGAGCAGGGGAGAAAGTACACAGCCCTGTGGAGCTCCTGTGCTGATAGTCCCAGTGTCTGAGACATTCTTCCTATGCTGCACGCACTGCCTCTGATCCATCAGGAAGTCGGCGCTCCCCCTGCAGGTGGAGTCAGGCACGTTGAGCTGGGAGAGCTTGTCCTGGAGCAGAGCAGGAGATGGTGTTGATGCAGACCT
The DNA here is from genome assembly GCF_026437365.1 of Eucyclogobius newberryi. NCBI lineage: Eukaryota > Metazoa > Chordata > Actinopteri > Gobiiformes > Gobiidae > Eucyclogobius > Eucyclogobius newberryi. The sequence continues at coordinate 27,884,924 of NW_027315846.1, read as the reverse complement.
GAAGTCCACAAACAGGATCCTGACGTAGGTTCCCGGGAGTCCAGATGCTGCAGGATGTGTAGAGCCAGGTTGATGGTGTTGTCTACAGCCCTGTAGCTCTGTAGGTGAACTGCAGGGGGTCCAGCAGCAGGGGGTCCAGCAGGGGGGAGGTGAGGGACTTGAGGTGGGGGAGGACCAGGCGAATGACTTCATGACAGACGTCAGCGCCACAGGTCTGTAGTCAGTAAGTCCAGTGATCTGGGGCTTCTTGGGGACAGAGACAATGATGGACGACTTGAAGCTGGGACATGGCATGACTCCAGGAGGTGTTAAAAATGTCTGTGAAGACAGGGGCCAGCTCGCCTGCACAGTGTCTTAGGGTGGTGGGAGAGACACCGTCTGGTCCAGCAGCTTTCCGGGGGTTGGATTTCTGAAAGAGCCTGAAAAAGGACAAAATCAATAATCCAATAACATTGGAAGTTTTACATGTCGCATCCCTTAACATGAACAGCATATTGAACCATATCTAACAATCAAAACATTTAACAGAAATGAGAAAATAAATAATATACATTATATTTTTACTAGAGACCAATTTGAATGACATTGAACATCAAAAACTAACCACATTTTGTAATAAAAAAAATCTTACTTTTCACCACACAATGTTAATGGCAGAAAGAAAATATAAACAGAAATATTTTTACTCCACTCTGAGGGAACCCTCATCAGTGGTAAGGATTGGAATTTTTACCTTCATTAGACGTTTTGAACTCGAGAGGCACTGGAGGAACAATAAATAAGAAGTTCTGTAAATTGATGAAGAATTAAGATCAATGGCCACCTGAAAGATCTGCAGACTCTGGAGAGAGGGCTGAGACCAGGCTGTGCCAATATAAATAAAATCAAATACATTTCATGGTGTCACAATCGATGGGATGGAATATAAAAGTGCCTGCTATGCAGACGATGTTCTATTATATTTGACCAAACCAGAAATTTCCATCACCAAAGTGAAGCGATTAAAAAATGGGCTCGCTGTCTGGATACAGACAAATCTTTTTGGGGAACCTCCTTTTCCCTTGAGGAAGACCTACCCATTTAAAGGGCAAATGGATTCACTGAGATATTTGGGTGTGGTCCTGCATAAAGATTTATAAACTATTCTGGAGAAAAATTATACCCCTCTTTTTACTGCTGTAAAAAATACTTTGAAAATGTGATATTCCATACATAAGTCTAAGTCAAGCGATTGAAATCAAAAAAATGAATCTATTGCCCAGATTTCTTTATCTGTCCCTAACTCTTCCAGTCTCCACCCCCAATCGGCTGGTTGAGGAGTGGAATAAAACAATCTTAAGATTTGTATGGCAAGGCAAAAAGCCATGTATCAAATTGAAAACTCTACAACTATCAAAAGGAGGCGTGATTTACCTTGTCTGAAAAAATAATCTTATTTCAGGTCAGATCAGAGCGTTGCTGGTGTGACCCAGAATATGAAGCTCAATGGTCTCATATTGAGAGTGATGTGGTGCCGGGGGTTCCTGTACAGGTCTCATACTGAGAGTAATGTGGTGCCGGGGGTTCCTGTACAGGCCTTATACTGGGAGTAATGTGGTGACTGAGGTTCCTGTACAGGCCTTATACTGAGAGTAATGTGGTGCCTGAGGTTCCTGTACAGGCCTTATACTGAGAGTAATGTGGTGCCGGGGGTTCCTGTACAGGCCTTATACTGGGAGTAATGTGGTGCCGGAGGTTCCTGTACAGGTCTTAAACTGAGAGTAATGTGGTGCCTGGGGTTCCTGTACAGGTCTTATACTGAGAGTCATGTGGTGCCGGGGGTTCCTGTACAGGTCTTATACTGAGAGTAATGTGGTGCCGGGGGTTCCTGTACAGGCCTTATACTGAGAGTAATGTGGTGCCGGGGGTTCCTGTACAGGCCTTATACTGAGAGTAATGTGGTGCCGGAGGTTCCTGTACAGGTCTTACTGGCAGATGACAGACGCTTGAGTCATTTGGAGGAAGTGAAGAATCCCTGGCTCAAAGGAGCTGATCAAAACATACAAACTGTTGTTGAAATGTTAAAATCTTAAACTGGATGGCTTATGACCAAGGTTTTGCACCTACAACACAGATTGTTACCACCCAACTGTCCGCCGGCGAGCATTTTCTATATCTCAAATATTCTCTTACATCATCACTTTTATTTCCGTGGTCAATACCAGGAAGTTATACATCATTTTAAAGCTTATTTTCTCAACAAAACGAATATGTCATTGATTTACATTGAATAATATGCCCCAAGAAGCAATTACCAATAGTTTGTGAGAAAGTCTCAACTTTTACAAACGCATGTCCTGTTTGCTGTTTATGACGGACGAAACGGCTTTAATTCTGTACATCCTTGTACTCAGTCTGTCCGTAAGGAATCATTGAAAAACAATATCCACTTGTATTTTTCCTGAAGTTTTCCGATTTCGAGATATTGTCAAGTAAACAAAGTTTTCTTCGTTTCTCGCCGGACGAGAATGCGCTTGTTCGGCGCATTTTTCCGTCCATAACAAATGACCTGTTTGACCTATAAAATAATGTTGGATATCCTTCTTTTCTTCAGACTGTTAGCTACAGAATGAGACCATCCACAATTTTTTTCTGTCCACAGGTTTGTTTGCTACAGCCTCCGCAAAAATAAATGTGCCGCTTGCGACGCACATGGATTGCACTGTTTACATCTAAATAGCGCCGCATGCTAGCGACGTAGCAGACTTTGAATGACATATTATTCTAGCCAATAAGAATAGCTTTAGAAAGAGGGGTGGGACAAAGGGCTTATTGACACAGAATCTTCTGTATTATCGTGCGTAAGGCTCATGTAAGGCTGTAAAGAGCCAGATTTCTCGACAGTTCTCATTTTGCACATAATGTTTTCTGATTTTATTAGCCTTTTGGATGTGCATTTTGTTAGATATATGTATTATTATACCAATACAAAAATAAAATAAAAATGTTATAATTGTTTTTTTTTTTTTTTAACCTCTATATGGGAAATTCATGGGTAAACTCATATTTACACATTTTCACATATATTGTTTTTAGCAGTTATAATAGGTATTAGTGGCCTACAAAACATCAAAATATATGTTTTATGATCATAGAGGAGCTAAAATTGTAATAAAACAGTTTTTGGATCACTTGTTCTGAATATACTTTTTGATACAAAAAGGTCAACAGCACCAAAATGCCTGTTCCCAGAGCTCTGAAACTTTACACAGTTGTTGTCAACAAGATAAACATCATGTACAGTGAACAGCATAAACACACAATGAAGTATGTCCTGCTCAGGACCATTACAAATTGACAATATTCAGGCGAGACTAAAAAAGGATGTTTTGTTTATGTTTGGGCTTCTGTAGTGTAAGTTCTGAAGCCCTGACAGTGTGACATGTGCACATCTGCAGAAACTAGAAGGCCTAAGCTTTCTAATGATGTATCACACTTGCATGTGGAACATAAGATCCTCTTTTAATAAGCAATGTCATTTGGGTATGTCCAACCATTGTGCACAGGGCGAAATAGGTGGATGGTAACAGGTTACGAGTTTTTCACCAGATTGTAAAAGATAATCACATGAAAAGTTTTGTGTTGCCTTGTGGCCGAGTGGTTACGAAACTGCACACGTAGGCCTGGCTCTGAGAGGCATACGTGTGTAGTTTCATAACAGTGTCGTTTAAATCCAGACTTTGACAATTTGCTGCATGTCCTTCTCTCTGATCCCCCATTTCTCACTCATCTGTCCTGTCTAATAAAGCATACAACCCGAGCTAACGAGCATCACACACAAATGATGCCCCTCCTCTTTTCCTCCTGTGTCTGACGTCCTCATCTGTTTGGAGACAGCTTCAATGACACAGGTTTTCCTCTGAGGTTTGACTCCCATGGGTTCTTTCTTTGTGGTCCATGTTCTCACCTTTTCTGTGGACGTTTCCTCTGGAGTGCTCCGCCCGCCCTACCACTTATAACATGTACAATAGGCTCCTCCCCTCTGTGGCCAGGACTCCCCTGAAAAAGGTATTCTAAATCTCAGTGGGACTTTCCGGGATAAATAAAGGTCGTTACGTATATTTTGTCATGTCACACTATTACTTTAATATTTTTTTCTCATTTAACAAAACTAAGTGATCTTCTGCCACACGGCGACACTGCTGCTCTCTGTGCTGCAGAACCCATGTGGCTGTCCACTAACCTGGGCATCCTGACATGCATCGAGTGCTCGGGGATCCACAGGGAGCTGGGCGTTCACTACTCCAGGATCCAGTCGCTCACGCTGGACTTCCTCAGCACCTCGGAGCTGCTGGTACGGCCCGACCCCATCGTGCAGTCTCTGATTACAACTGCGCCTGTCAAAATATGTCTGTGTCACATTATATTTCTGTGTATATTATAGTTGGCGGTCAGTATTGGCAACACGCTGTTCAACGACATCATGGAGGCGGGGCTTCCCAGCGATTTGGTCAAACCTTTGCCACACAGTGACATGTGAGAGAAAGTTCTCTATTTTCTTTTATACAATATACAAATAGTACCTTTCAACCCAGAAAAGCAATACAAGGTACATTTAAAAAAAAAAAAAAAAAAAAAATATATATATATATATATATATATATATATATAGTTTCTTTAATGTTGCACTATTAAGTTTTGAGTACGTATGTATTATTACACATACTTACTGTATGGTCTTAATTGGATTGTTTAATTCTGTCTAACGTGTATTTGATCGTGCTCATGAAAAACGGGAGATATTCGTCTTTGAGGCTCAAATAGTTTTTAACTCATGTGTGAATGTCAAACACTGCTGTATATATATATATATATATATATATTATATATATATATATTACACTAACGACATGATACTAATCGCACCATCAAGCACTAGAGCCACTTTATATAATCCACGTATGGAACATGGGGCCAAAAATTGCTTAATTTTAAATTGGACAAATTTGATCATATTGTTTTGTAGTTTCTATGCCTTAGTTTTATCTGGATGTGTTTTATTATTATTTTTTGTACTTGTTTGTGAGTTAAGTGTTTAAAATTAAATTTAAAAAAAGAAGATGGAAGTTGAATCAGATTCAGGGCTCAATGTATTTGATCTGAACTCTTCAAAAACACTTGGACCAGGTGACGGTCGCTAATGTTTATTCTCATTATGTTTTAAGATATGTTCTTCTTTTAATGACAAAGATAAATCCCAGGCTCAGGCCTCAGTTCTCTCACTTCTGCCAGGATGAGCTGATCCTTCTGGAAGGTTCTCACACTGAACCTGTCTGTGCAGGAGAGCCAGGAAAGAGTACATCGTGACAAAGTACGCTGAGCGGCGCTACGTGGTGAAGAGGGCGGAGTCAGACCCAGGCCGACTGTACCACGCGGTCAGGACTCGGGACATGAGTGCCCTCCTGCAGCTGTATGCAGAGGGTCAAGACCTGGTCAAGCCCCTTCCCCTGCCCGACACACACGCACCGGTCAGTCCAAAGCCCCTGCCCGACACACACACACACCGGTCAGTCCAAAGCCCCTGCCCGACACACACACACCGGTCAGTCCAAAGCCCCTGCCCGACACACACACACACACACACCGGTCAGTCCAAAGCCCCTGCCCGACACACACACACCGGTCAGTCCAAAGCCCCTGCCCGACACACACACACACACACACCGGTCAGTCCAAAGCTCCTGCCCGACACACACACACCGGTCAGTTCAAAGCCCCTGCCCGACACACACACACACCGGTCAGTCCAAAGCCCCTGCCCGACACACACACACACCGGTCAGTCAGTCATGTTCTCTTTCAATCTTTATAATGCTTTTAGGATATATTTTCACCCCAAATGGTTCAAACCTAAAACAAAGATGAACTCAGATTAATATCTACAAAATGGATATCAATCTGAGTAAACTTTGAAGTTTCATGGCTTCTAGTTGTGTTGTGATGTTTCAGCCGCTGAGGGAAACGGCTCTGCACGTGGCTGTGCGTCAGGAGGAGAAGAGCTCACTGGCCCTGGTGGACTTCCTCTGTCAGAACAGGTCAGAAGCACCACTGGCTCTGACAAGAGCACAGTACTTTGTAATGATGCAGTACTTTGTAATGCTGCAGTACTTTACAGTCTGTGTGCTCCTGCAGTAACTGCGTGGAGAAGAAGACGAGTGAGGGCAACACGGCTCTGCACTACAGCGTCCTGCATCACAAAACAGAGGCGCTCAAGCTGCTGCTCAAGGCCAAGGCCGCTCTGCACACAGGTACAGAGGAGGTTCTGCACACAGGTACAGAGGAGGCTCTGCACACAGGTACAGAGGAGGTTCTGCATACAGGTACAGAGGAGGCTCTGCACACAGGTACAGAGGAGGCTCTGCACACAGGTACAGAGGAGGCTCTGCACACAGGTACAGAGAAGGCTCTGCACACAGGTACAGAGGAGGCTCTGCACACAGGTACAGAGGAGGCTCTGCACACATGTACAGAGGATGCTCTGCACACATGTACAGAGGAGGCTCTGCACACAGGTACAGAGGAGGCTCTGCACACATGTACAGAGGAGGCTCTGCACACAGGTACAGAGGAGGCTCTGCACACAGGTACAGAGGAGGCTCTGCAGACAGGTACAGAGGATGCTCTGCACACATGTACAGATGAGGCTCTGCACACAGGTACAGAGGAGGCTCTGCACACATGTACAGAGGAGGCTCTGCACACATGTACAGAGGAGGCTCTGCACACAGGTACAGAGGAGGCTCTGCACACAGGTACAGAGGAGGCTCTGCACACAGTACAGAGGAGGCTCTGCACACAGGTACAGAGGAGGCTCTGCACACAGTACAGAGGAGGCTCTGCACACAGGTACAGAGGAGGCTCTGCACACAGGTACAGAGCAGTCCAAGTATGGCTTTGCAGCGATTGTCACGTGGTAATTGTCAAGAAAAAGTTGAAAGTTAAAATACCAGGTCAGGACTTCCAGGATGTTAGTTTGGACGCGTCGGGTCGGCTACGGTCGTATCCATGGAAATAATCCGCCTTTTTTACGAGTTCACCTGGCAAGACCCAATATTTACACATGGGAGCAGACATAAAATGAGTTTGGACACTTATTTAAATAAAGTGTCTAAGATAAACAAGAAGAAAAACGCCACCGAGAATCAGGCTAGTAATGCTGCACCTGAGCGAGCTAACTCTGCTCCAGCGCCAGCCTCTGCGCACTCAGGTGGAGGTCGCTTCTACACCACCCGCTGCGCGCCCTGGCCCTGGCCCCGCTGTGCGCCCTGGCCCCGCTACTGGCCCTGGCCCCGCTACTGGCCCTGGCCCCGCTACTGCCATGGCCGCGTCACACAACCACAACTGCTCCAGATCCGATTCTTCTTCAAGGGAGACCCAGAGCGAGATAGACCCGGTGATCATGGCGGGTTTAAGGGAGAATACAAAGACACAAAGATGGATGCGGCCCTGGCCCTGGAGGAGGCCTCTTATCTGAGGGACACTGCGTGTTTTGACAGATAAACTGGACAACCTGGAGATTGTCTGCATTCCAGAGGACCCTGAGGGCAAGGGTGTGGTCAAGTACATGGAGATCTGGGTCCTCCAATATCTCAAACTTCCAACGAAAGCTGGGACAGTAACGATAGACCGGCCCGAATCAGCATCCAAGACCCATTATGCTGAAGTTCTACAGCTTCAGTGATAAACAGCATGTTATGACGGCATCTAAGCGTCTCAGGCGGCAATTTTCCCTGGACCCCTAAAAGTATGAGTTAAGAGAGGACCAGTGAGCTAATGACACCGCTGATGTCGTGACTTAAGTACTCCAATCAGACTGGCTACACAGGGCTGTGTGGAAGGCCCATTTTGGCTGCAGAGGAAGCGGCACCGATGCAGAAGAGTGAACTGAATAGTCTCTTGATGATGTGTGAATGTGTGAATATGAGTGTATTGACGTGGCATGAATGGATGGGTTGAATGAGCTCAAAGGGGTGAATTCCAAAAACTGGAGGAACCCAAAGAAGGCAAGCAAGAACATGCACCCGATTGTTCGAGTGAGAGTAGGAGAGATGGGACCTGAGCAGATGTGTGCAGCGTTTGAGAAGGTTAGACGCTCAGGGAAGAGCAGGGTCTTTTCTCTTCTCATTAGGTTTGATTGGATTTAATATGCTGTTAACATGATCACTTTTCAGATGCCGTTATTTGTTGTTAATTGTATTGAAATTACCCTTATTCATGTACCAATGCTTTGAAACTGTCTCCTGATCAAATCAAACCGGAGGGAAGTTCTGAGCCTAACCCGAGCCGTCTCCGGGTCCCAGCCCCGCCAAAGAGCTGGGTGTAAATACCATCCTTAAATCAGTGTCATAATCATCAATCATCATCATGACAACTGAATGTGTCTTGATCATTCAAACTCCAAAAAATGCCAAAAAAATGTCTAAAAGAAAAACAACTATTTAAATAAAAAAATAGATAAATGAGCAGACATGAGCAGCAGGATGAGCTGGGCCGTTCTCAGAGTAAACAGAGTAGACCCTTTCTTTGAAGTAATCCACTCTTACAATACTGTCAGAGATATGAGTGAATGAACATGTACAAACACATGGATGCTCACTGGAGCCGGGCCCGTCACGTCCCAATGGTTCTTGTGTCCACAGTGAACGCTGCAGGGGAGACGCCCCTGGACATGGCTCGGAGGCTACAGCACACACAGTGCATTGAACTGGTGAGACCTTCTCTCCTTTTCACAGAACACACAGAGACAGGATGAGTCTATATGAGTGTGTTCTGAAAGTAGCAGAGGGAGAGCACCACATCCAACAACTCCACAGCATAAACCTGCACCGTGTGATTTCATTTGTGCTCTACAGCTGAACAAGTGCATTCTTTATTTAAAGCTAGCAAATGTAGCAGGTCAAACCTGGTACTTTCACATAGCATAATTCCTGATCTCAATCTCTTCTTCTCCTGCTCCAGTTGGAGTTGGCGCAGAGTGGAAAGTTTAACGCTCAGATCCATGTGGAGTTTATGTGGGAGAGCCAGGCCCAGGAGCTGTACGACAGTGAAGACGATCTGGATGAGCGGGTAACATACTGCACACTGTGGTGTTCACCTGTATGTCCACTAGGGGTGTTTGCCTGTATATGTCCACTAGGGGTGTTCACCTGTATGTCCACTAGGGGTGTTCGCCTATGTATGTCCACTGGGGGTGTTCACCTGTATGTCCACTAGGGGTGTTCGCCTATGTATGTCCACTAGTGTCTGGACTCTGTGTGATGCTGACCCTTTGCAGTTTTGGTCTCTGATGTCAGATTGAATGAGTGAAGCTTGTGTCTGGAGCAGGGTCTGATTGACACTAGTTTAAACTTTTGTTTGCATTTGACAATTCCTCTTTAAAAGCTGATGTTAATTTAACCAAACATTAGTTTTATGGACGTAATAAACAGTGTTGTGCCTGAACGCGTTCATTCTGGTGTCTGTGAACGGCACATTTATTGGCTCGAGCCTTCCATGGAACATGGAATGCGACGAGACATTGTTCTTGCCTGGTTTCTTATTATAGTTTTTCATGGTCAAATTTTGCCACAACTCGGGCATTTTTGACCCCCTAGCATTGATAAATGTCACACATGGGGTCATAGGACACACAAGGGACATAGACGCGATCGGCTCGGCCCGAACTCCAATAAAATTGAGGTTGTGAGAACGCCCGTCGCAACAGTGCCGACTAGTTCAAAAAAGAAAAAACATGAAACTCCTTATCTTTGGCCAAGGCACATGAAACTTGGGACAGTGATAGAGCTACCTTTGACCTCTGACCTTTGACGAGTAACGGTACGTACACACCGCAGACGCCTAAACGCGCCCGACGCAGAATTTGAGCGCGTGTACATTTGAAAGGTTTACGCAGTGGACGCGCGCTCTCGACGCCCCGGCCACTATACACAGGCGCGCGTACGGCGCACTCGAGCTCTCTGCGCACATGCGCAGTAGAGGTGTTGTCGCTTGAGCAGTGGAGTTGTTGTCCGTGTGGCCTTTCATTGTGTAAAATGGCGGATATCGAGAGCGTTGTTTTCACGTTTTTGGTTTTCAAAACCCTCACACGGAGGCGCCGGGCTTGTTTCTGTCTCTGTTCCACCGTGAACACATAGTACAGCTCCTATCAGTCTTTCGTCTGCCATGGTTGACGAGCAAGGAAAAAGTGGCGCTTCTTGGGGAATTCCACGGGGAATACGGGAAATGCGAGGGGAAATACGTACGTACGTACCTCACTGGAGCGTCAGCTCTGATTGGCTGCTGTGGCGGCTGCTACACTTCTGCTGCAGAGACCTCAACATATCTGAACGCGTCGCGTAAGCCGCATCGGCCGCATTGGCCGCCTCATACGCGCGCTCAAAGCGTCGAGAGCGTAAGAAAACGCACCAATCGCGCCGCAAAAACGAAGACAACGCACTACGTGCTCGACGCGCGTTTACTATAGACTTTAAATGTAAACTGGACGCTTCGGCCGCGGCGGTGTGGAACCCCCTTTAAATGCACCTGGCAGCATCGCTCTATGATAAACAGGAAGTCAGCCATGTTGAATCAAAGTGGCACCGCCATGCTTGACTTTTTTTTTTTCAAAATCGTACTTGTCCTAGGTTTTTTGTCCGATTGAGCTCAAAACAACACTTTTTGCATCTAAAGACATTGAAATTTAATAAATATCCAAAAGAATGTTGATATTCTTTACGGTCTCCGCGTAACACGCCCTCCAAAAAGGCTTAATTTTCAGTGTTTTCAAGGACAAGTCACGCCTAATGGAATTGATCTGCGGAGCTCATATTTCACTCACTAATGTGTTTTTATGTCTGATTGGAAATAAATACCCATGTAACAAATGTACTCTCTAGCGCCCCCTACCCATTGTGTGAAAACCTCAACATTGTCTGATTTGTTTGAAACTCATGTATTATATTCTCTTCGAGACGCCATGAAAAAAAGTGCATTGCTGATATTGTGTATTTTCACAATTGGCCGGCAGAGACGCAATGAATGCCTTCACTTCCTCTTCCGCTTTTATTTTGATGGGACATTTCCTCTCATGCCGCATTAGAATTATTATTCTTTAGACTTTATTATTTAGGCTTTATTCTTTAGACTTTATTCTTTCTGCCACAACTCGAGAGGGAGAGAGAGAGGGGGAGAGAGGAGATTGTAGGATTTTTGACGCGTTTCCACGCTGTAGCCCGGGTCATTTTGTAGTCTCACTCCATTTTTGTAGTTCCTCCTCCTTATTTTCCTGCCTCTGGACAGGCGGGAAGCCGGTCGGGCGGGAGGCGAGAGCATCATCGCCATCAAAGGCTTTAATTATTTTTAATTTCGTTCAATAAAGTGTCAGATTTCTAGAGACTTCCAGGTGAAAAACACACCGTTATGTTCAACCTGAGCCTGTGTCTGGCAAATGTGAGAGCTCCAGAGTTGTAGCGGCCGATAGTGTCGCACCGCACTGCACATGTGCATCAAAACAAAAGGCAGCGACAGCAACAGAGCAGCAGGAGTCGCTCTACGACTAGTTACATGAGTTTTATGATAAGGTTGGTGAGAATGGGAACAATCTAACATTTCTGTGCAAACTTTGCCTCTGGAGAAGTCTGTCCCTTCAGTGTGAATGTAAATCCTGGGGAAGGATTCAAAATTGGATGAAGATGAAATCTGACATAGTTTCAGCATTAACCTAATACAATAATTGCTGTCTGTGGTTGTATTTGGGCTGTGGAAATAATTTAGAAACATTATAACATAATATTGAAAAAAATAACTGAACTAGTTCATGTAGAAAGTGAACTTTCCCAACACTGGTAATAAAGCAAAATATTCCACGTAGAATCCATATAAAAGTCCTGTAAACATTTTTATGTTTTAACGTTTTCGGCCCTCAGAGGCGACTGTTGTTGTGATTTTGGGCCTTACAAAAATAAATTGATTTGATTTGATTTGACATTTTAATTTCAGGCTAATATTTTAATTTCATTCATTCATCCCAGAATGGTTGGTTTGAGTGAAAATAAGTTTCTTTTATGATTATTCCCTTTAATCCGATGATAGCCATGTCCCACCGGTGAGCCTGGCCCTTTACTAAATCATTACTAAAATCATTCAGTCTGACGACTGTTTTATTGTTTGATTTTTTTACTTTTAACAACCTATGCTGGTAAAATCAACAATTTTGTGCAGCAGCTGCTGTTGGGAATTGGGGCTCTACAAAAACAAATTGAAGTGAAATTGAATTGATAAAATTGCACAGAAAATCATTGCTTGTCTTCCTCGGTCCTAGACGAGCCCGTCACCCAAAAGCCATTGCTCTCAAGGAGTTGAGAATGGGAGTGCATTTGCCCGCTGGAGTGTGGCTAACGCTAGCACGTCCCCCGGCAGCCGCCCCTGTCAGACCTATGAGAACCTGGACTTCCTCTACAACAGCACCCCCACTGGAGAAGTCACGCCACCACCGCCTCTACCTGCCAAGGCCATACAAAGAGGTGAGGGTGCCATGGGTGTTTAAGCCTGTCTGAGTGTCTCCATAGACACATGGTATGATACCTGCATGAGTCACCCAAACATGTCATGATTAAATAACCTTTCTGAGAGGCACAAACATAATTGCAGCACAACTGAGCCACAGATCTGCAGAGTCCAGAAAAATGTCAAATTTTAAAGATATTTTATTGTAATGATCAAATACCTCTTCATCTTGTGCCCCTCTCCTGCTCTAGTATTGTGCATTTAATGTGACTGTTGTCTACTTGTGTAGGTCGCTCAGACCCTCAGATCTCCATCTCCTCTCAAGACTCCACCAGGAGCTCGTCCAGTCCCCAGAGTCAGCCCAGACTCAGCCCCATTGTCCCCAGGGGCCAGGGGGGAGGCGCAGGTCGAAGCGGGAGGGCCCCTGGCTCTCCACAGAACCAGGGCTGCCTGCAGGAGAGTCAGAGGTCTGCAGGACATGTACAGCCTGTGGCAGGATCCGGGACACAACCGGCCACTGCAGCAAACAACCGCAAAGGGCCTGTCAGGTAAGACGGCCGCACAGACGCACACAAACACACATATACGCTTTGTGTGACTGTGTACGTGTGCTCTGACAGTTCACAGAAGACCACGTCATACCGCAGGACCAGCAGTGTTGGACCGGCCCAGTCCAAAGTGCTGTCCCCCAGTGCACAGGGCAGTGCACAGGGCAGTGCACAGGGCAGTGCACAGGGCAGTGCACAGGGCAGTGCACAGGGCAGTGCACAGGGCAGTGCACAGGGCAGTGCACAGGGCAGTGCTCAGGGCAGTGCTCAGGGCAGTGCACAGGTCACGGCACAGGTCACTGCACAGGGCACTGCACAGGGCACTGCACAGGTCATTGCACAGGGCACTGCACAGGTCACTGCACAGGTCACTGCACAGGTCACTGCACAGGTCACTGCACAGGGCACTGCACAGGGCACTGCACAGGGCAGTCAGGAGGAGCTGTACTGCAGCTTGCAGTCCTCCTCTTCCTCAGCACACTCTGGGACAGTGCTGATCCCTGCCCCTCGATCTCGCAGAAATGCCATGGTAAACTCACACTGTTTACAGCCTCTGTCATCTGCCAGTAAGGCCTGCACAGGAACCCCCGACACCACATTACTCTCAATATGAGACCATTGAGCTTCATATTCTGGGTCACACCAGCAACGCTCTGATCTGACCTGAAATAAAGTAATTTTTTAGACACGGTAATGTTTTTTTTCCTTGCCATATAAATCTAGAGATTGTTTTATTCCACTCATCAAACAGTCAGTTAGGGATGGAAATCAGAAGAGTCTGGAACAGATGGAGAAATCTGGGCAAAACTTTCATTTTTACAGTATAAATCCTTTGACTTAGACTTAAGTAGGATTTAAGGTTCCATTTTCAAGATCCTTTTTTATAGTAGTAAAAAGTGGGGTATAATCTTTTCCAGAATTGATGATAGATCTTCATGTAGATCCACACCAAAATATCTCAGTGAATCTGTTTGTCTGTAAATGGGTAGGTCTTTCTAAAGGTCTAAGGAGGTTTTTGTACATTAGTTTCATATCCAGACATTGGACTTGGGTATGGGAATGTCTGGTTTGGTCAAATATAATAGAATCATCATCAATTTGATGTTCCGTCCCATCAGTTGTAACTCCATGAATTGATTTTGATTGTGAAATAAAGTTGGCCAATGGTTCCAATACAAAGCAAACAGGAGGGGAGACCAGGCACAGCCCTGCCTGACTGTGTAAATGGTAAATGGTCACATTTATATAGCGCTTTTCTACCGTCAAGGTACTCAAAGCGCTTTACATCAAGGAACCAGTCACCCATTCACACACACATTCACACCCCAGATGTACGCAGACACTGGGGGGCAAGTTGGGTTAAGTGTCTTGCCCAAGGACACAACGGCAGTATTCACATGAGGCAGCTGCGATCGCACCGCCAACCTGCGGGCCAGTGGATCTGACCGCTCTGACTGAGCGGGGAGTCGAACCGCCGACCTTTGGATCAGAAGACGAGCACTCTACCACTGAGCTACTGCCGCTACTCTTTTAGAGCCTTCCTCCATCTTTGTTTTATTCATTAGGATTCAAATACTGATAGAATTTGGTCTTGTTTGGTTAAGATGACATCACTTTTGTGTGTCCCGTATATTTAAAATTGTTCTTTCAGCTTGTTGATTTTTTAAGTTTTCCTAGATAGTAATTTAGAACATTTTGATCCACTCTAATAATATCTTTGTTTGGTAAAAATCCTTTTCTTAACTTGTTACCATCCACCTGCGCGCCGGCGCGCATTTTCCATATCTCACATATTCTCTTACATCGTCGGTGTAATCCCTCATTCGACTACAACTGAAGCTTTTTCTACTATTCTCTTACATCATCACTTTTATTTCCGTGGTCAATACCAGCAAGCCATACATCATTTTAAAGCTTATTTTCTCAACAAAACGAATGTCATTGATTTACATTGAATAATATGCCCCAAGAAGCAATTACCAATAGTTTGTAAGAAAGTCTCAACTTTTACAAACGCATGTCCTACCTGTTTGCTGTTTATGACGGACGAAACGGCTTTAATTCTGTACATCCTTGTGCTCAGTCTGTCCGTAAGGAACCATTGAAAAACAATATCCACTTGTATTTTTCCTGAAGTTTTCCGATTTCGAGATATTGTCAAGTAAACAAAGTTTTTTTCTGTGGAAATATTCACATGAAGGCTCGTCCGGCGCATTTCTCCGTCCATAACAAATGACCTGTTTGACTTATAAGACGGTGTTTGGCACGGGTTTATTTTTTACAGCCGCCGCCGCAAAAAAAAAATGTGCCGCTTCCGACGCACATGGTTCCACTGTTGACATCCACATAGCGCTGCATGCTAGCGACGTAGCAGACTTTGATTGACATATTATTCTAGCCAATAAGAATAGCTTTAGAATGCGGGGCGGGACTTAGGGGTCCCACACACAGAATCCTCTGTATTCACATGCGTAAAGGCTGTAAAGAGCCAGATTTTTGGGCAGGAGGCGACTAGATTTTACGCATAACGTTTTCTGATTTGATTAGCCTTTTGGACGCGCATTTTGTTAGATATATGTATTATTATACCAATACAAAAATAAAATAAAAATATTATAATTTTTTATTTATTTTTAACCTCTATATGGGAAATTCATGGGTAAACTCATATTTACACATTTTCACATACATTGTTTTTAGCAGTTATAATAGGTATTAGTGGCCTACAAAACATCAAAATGTATGTTTTATGATCATAGAGGAGCTAAAATTGTAATAAAACAGTTTGGGCACAGTTGTCACATATTTGGATCACTTGTTCCGAATATACTTTTTGATACAAAAAGGTCAACAGCACCAAAATGCCTGTTCCCAGAGATCTGAAACTTTACACAGTTGTTGTCAACAAGATAAACATAATGTACAGTAAACAGCATAATCACACAATGAAGTATGTCTGATCATTAATTTCTCCTCTTATCTTTTTAATGTCTTATAGCATTTTAGGACATTCCTTCTTAGCATGGTTTTCCTTCAATTTCCATCAATTTTTAACTTTTCTTGCAGATCTTTTAGCTTTTTCTCCCTTTGTTTCTTTTTTTTCGGCGGCTATGGCTATAATTTGTCCTCTCAAGACTGCTTTGGAAGCGTCCAAAAGGATGTGATCAGTGTAATTTTCCTCCAAATAAGTCTTAATGTTGTTGGACATTTTGTCCTTAAACAAAGGGTCATTAAGCAGCTGCATTGAACTTCCAGTGTGTTCTTTTGTCTTTACTCCAAATCTACAGAAATGTAGAGCATGATCACTTAGGTCTATTGTGTCTATATCTGCTTCAGTCTTTTTACATCTGTCTTTATTGAGAACAAAAAAGTAATCTATTCTGGAATAGTGTATGTGGGTTAGAAAAATGGGTATACTGGCGGCCCCTAGGGTTCATTTCCCTCTAAATGTCGCCGCCACAGATTAGGGTTCCCTCAGTGTTTTTTTTCTCACGTCTATAATATCTGGTGGAGGGGGCTGTAAGCTGTTGCATCGGGCCTCATGACTCGTGTGTGTGGTTGGTGACTTCATGACTCGTGTGCATGACTCGTGCGTATGTGTGACTTCATGACTCGTGTGCATGACTCGTGTGTATGTGTGACTTCATGACTCGTGTGTATGTGTGACTTCATGACTCGTGTGTATGACTCGTGTGCATGACTCGTGCGTATGTGTGACTTCATGACTCGTGTGCATGACTCGTGTGTATGTGTGACTTCATGACTCGTGTGTATGACTCGTGTGCATGACTCGTGTGCATGACTCGTGTGTATGACTCGTGCGTATGTGTGACTTCATGACTCGTGTGCATGCCTCGTGTGTATGTGTGACTTCATGACTCGTGTGTATGACTCGTGTGCATGACTCGTGTGTATGACTCGTGTGTATGTGTGACTTCATGACTCGTGTGTATGACTCGTGTGCATGACTCGTGTGTATGTGTGACTTCATGACTCGTGTGTATGACTCGTGTGCATGACTCGTGTGTATGTGTGACTTCATGACTCGTGTGTATGTGTGACTTCATGACTCGTGTGTATGTGTGACTTCATGACTCGTGTGTATGACTCGTGTGTATGACTCGTGTGCATGACTCGTGTGTATGTGTGACTTCATGACTCGTGCGTATGACTCGTGCGTATGTGTTGCAGGTGTCTTGCAGCAGGCCTCACCACAGAAGGGTCCGTGCTCTTGTGGACTGCAGAGCTGTGAGTTCAGAGCAGCTCTCCTTCTTCATGGATGAGGTCATTATAGTCACAGGCAGCAGTGACCCCCACTGGTGGGTAAGTGCAACTGCACCACTGTCATGGTCTGAAGTATTTCAATACTTTAACATTTACATAGTTTTTAAAGACTTAAGTTAATATTTGTGTCTTGTAGGTCGGTCACATTGAGGGAGACACATCCAGGAGTGGCACGTTTCCTGTCAACTATGTCCTCAAACTGACATGAGCCCTACAGGAGGTGTGAGGACACCTCTGAAGGACAGAAGACAGTTCTACAGAACATTTGAGAGCGTCTCTCATGGACATGGACAAGACTTTCATAAACTGGACATTGAGAGGACACGACATCTGGACTGACCAGTTGTGCTGCTGCCGATATTTGTCTTTAAAATCTACATTTCACCCTCAGAGTGAGGAGCAGGTCAGAGGTGACTGACCCTGAACAGCTGAAGGAGCTGGTCAGAGGTGACTGACCCTGAACAGCTGAAGGAGCAGGTCAGAGGTGACTGACCCTGACCAGCTGAAGGACCCTGAGCAGCTGAAGGAGCAGGTCAGAGGTGACTGACCCTGAACAGCTGAAGGAGCAGGTCAGAGGTGACTGACCCTGAACGGCTGAAGGAGCAGGTCAGAGGTGACTGACCCTGAACAGCTGCAGGAACTGGAAGGAAACTAGACCTGGAATGTTCCACTATGAACTCTTTGGACCTTGAGGATAATAAGGGCGCTTACACTGCCTCTCCTGTAGAGGGCAGAGTTTGTGTTAATGTACACTTTATTGTTGCCATAAGAACCGTGTCCTCTGCATTTGGCTGGAGCAGGACTGTTGCTCCCTGTTCACCTTGTTTTAGGATCTTTCATTATTTTATTGAAACATAAACTACTTAAGGTACTTTTATTTTGCCAATTTCTTGCACTTATTTGTCACATTTAGAAAAAGTAATGAGATTTGTTTCTCTTTTCAAACTCACACAGTCAGTCTGACTGCTCCAGAGACCATCAGTGAAGCGTGCTGTCACTTTAGAGCCCTTCATGTGTCCAACACCAACAACAAACAATACACCAGTTGCCCTTCCCTATCGTCTCTGTGAGGGACAGGCTGGTTGACTTGGTGGTGTCTCCTCCTGGAGTGAGCAGCAGATGGTTTCAAATGTACTGGAGATCAACAGATGAAATAATGTTCATTTAGCAATGTCCCAAAGTCCCCTGTCCCAAAGTCCCCTGTCCCAAAGTCCCCTGTCCTTAGACCGTGTTCCACAGTGAAGGAGAGATCTGACTCCCTCAGACAGACAGTGCAGCTGGTTCCACTCAGGAGGAGAACCGGTTCTTCAGGAGGAGAACCGGTTCTTCAGGAGGAGAACCGGTTCATCAGGAGGAAGCGGAGGGGAGTGGTCTCGCACGTGAGGAGGAAGCGGAGGGGAGTGGTCTCGCACGTGAGGAGGAAGCGGAGGAGAGTGGTCTCGCACGTGAGGAGGAAGCGGAGGGGAGTGGTCTCGCACGTGAGGAGGAAGCGGAGGGGAGTGGTCAGGACCGTGCACATGTCAGTAAACAAAATTCACTGGCTAGAAATGTAATAATATTAATAATAAAAGCAAGATACATCAAATAATGTATACATTAAAAACAAAGTACATTTACTAATAAGATCTTAGTCTGAGTGTATATAAACATTTTCAGTTAAATTTACAGATGTTGTGCAGAAAGTGACACCAGCCCATCCGAGATGAGCCCGATGAGGGTGGTGTTGTCATGGTGATGAGGGTAAATGGTCACATTTATATAGCGCTTTTCTACCGTCAAGGTACTCAAAGCGCTTTACATCAAGGAACCAGTCACCCATTCACACACACATTCACACCCCAGATATACGCAGACACTGGGGGGAAAGTTGGGTTAAGTGTCTTGCCCAAGGACACAACGGCAGTATTCACATAAGGCAGCTGCGATCGCACCGCCAACCTGCGGGCCAGTGGATCTGACCGCTCTGACTGAGCGGGGAGTCGAACCGCCGACCTTTGGATCAGAAGACGAGCACTCTACCACTGAGCTACTGCCGCCCAGGGTGGTGTTGTCATGGTGATGAGGGTGGTGTTGTCATGGTGATGTGGGTGGTGTCGTCATGGTGATGAGGGTGATGTCGTCATGGTGATGAGGGTGGAGTCGGCGCTCCCTCTGCAGGTGCATTTTTTTGGCTGGTGCGACTTATAGTCCAGAAAATACGGTAGAGTGAATTGTGAAGTTCCACACTGGTCCAGTGTGAGCCATGAAGATGTTCATGAATATTATACTCAAAAAATGCCATTTTGTACCACAGTCAGTTGTACTTCTGAACATGGCACACACTTTACTTCTTGTATGACACTGTTCTGGTGCTAGTGCTGGATCTGGCAGGTGTTTGTGTAAAAGTTGGAGTAATTGAAGCCTGCGAAAGTTCACCTGGAAGACCTAACTTAAATCTGCGTCGGCCCCATGGAAGGACACCTGTCCCCAGCTCCATCATCGCACTCAAGCGGGCGTCCGCCTGTCCGTCTGTGAGAGTCAGATCCCTCACTTCACCATGGACTCTTCCAGGTTTCTGCGCTTATCCCAAAGAGGTTATGCAGTTTTTCCCGGCCAAGAAGGAGGGTGGAAGGACAGAAGGAGGGTGGAAGGACAGAAGGAGGGTGGAAGGACAGAAGGAGGGTGGAAGGACAGACAGAAGGAGGGTGGAAGGACAGACAGACGGAGGGAGGAGGGAGGAAGGACAGAAGGAGGGTGGAAGGACAGAAGGAGGGTGGAAGGACAGACAGAAGGAGGGTGGAAGGACAGACAGAAGGAGGGTGGAAGGACAGAAGGAGGGTGGAAGGACAGAAGGAGGGTGGAAGGACAGAAGGAGGGAGGAAGGACAGAAGGAGGGTGGAAGGACAGAAGGAGGGAGGAAGGACAGAAGGAGGGTGGAAGGACAGAAGGAGGGAGGAAGGACAGAAGGAGGGTGGAAGGACAGACAGACGGAGGGAGGAAGGACAGAAGGAGGGTGGAAGGACAGAAGGAGGGTGGAAGGACAGACAGAAGGAGGGTGGAAGGACAGACAGAAGGAGGGTGGAAGGACAGACAGAAGGAGGGTGGAAGGACAGAAGGAGGGAGGAAGGACAGAAGGAGGGTGGAAGGACAGAAGGAGGGAGGAAGGACAGAAGGAGGGTGGAAGGACAGAAGGAGGGAGGAAGGACAGAAGGAGGGTGGAAGGACAGAATGAGGGTGAAAGGACAGGGGGCGCCTGTACCATGGCCCCCGCACCCGCTCCTCATCCCCAATCAACGCTCTAAAGTGACTCCTCCCCGCTCCCAATCAGCACCCAGGCGGTCGCATTTAAGCCTCAGGCAGATGGCTCGGCCGCTTCAAACCGTACTGCGACCCACCACCTCCCCAGCTCCTCCTCTGCATTCCCCTCATCCTCTACCTTCCCTCCACATCTACCACCTCCAGGCTCCGGGGGAGACATCTAATACAATCAGATCATGGAGCGCCCATGATCGCTACGTCTTCCACCGGGGTCTGAGCGCCAAATAAACTTTGCAATAAAGTTCGCTAAAACATCTTTTCTCTCCAGGGTGAACTACTCATAGTGGCAAGTCTTGGTTGAACAAGTTTGTTGAGAAACCTCACGCTGAGGACGAGGCTGCAGCTGGTAAGGTTAGTTTTTTTTAATATAACTACATTTGCTCTTAGTGACATTAAAAGGAAGGAGAACACCCTCAGAGCTGACTTCCTGTGTCAAAGTCACAAAATAAAGGACACATGGACTTCAGGTGATGTTAAAGGTGAGACGACTCTGACCTGAGCCACATGTGACTGTGACTAATGCAGGAGTCATAGTTACGGCAATAAAACAATGACCTTTATTTTAAAACCATCATTAGACTATTTGAAATAATATATATCATGAATTGGTCAAAATCCACCTAAACGGACGCATATTATATCACAAATTATGGATGCCTTTTAACAGTTAGACTGTCCTCTCAAAAATAGAGCTGGAGTAATATTTTGCGTGATTCGCACTTGAGTTTGTCTGTGTGTGAGCCTCAGAAACCTGAAAGTGTGTAAACCACGTCCTCGTCACCACCACGTCCTCGTCACCATCACGTCCTCGTCACCATCACATCCTCGTCACCATCACGTCCTCGTCACTAGTGCTGTATGAACCATCACGTCCTCGTCACTAGTGCTGTATGAACCATCACGTCCTCGTCACCATCACGTCCTCGTCACCATCACGTCCTCGTCACTAGTGCTGTATGAACCATCACGTCCTCGTCACCATCACGTCCTCGTCACCATCACGTCCTCGTCACTAGTGCTGTATGAACCATCACGTCCTCGTCACCATCACGTCCTCGTCACTAGTGCTGTTTGAACCATCACGTCCTCGTCACTAGTGCTGTATGAATCATCACGTCCACGTCCTCGTCACCATCACGTCCTCGTCACCATCACGTCCTCGTCACCATCACGTCCTCGTCACCATCACGTCCTCGTCACTAGTGCTGTATGAACCATCACGTCCTCGTCACTAGTGCTGTATGAACCATCACGTCCTCGTCACCATCACGTCCTCGTCACCATCACGTCCTCGTCACTAGTGCTGTATGAACCATCACGTCCTCGTCACCATCACGTCCTCGTCACTAGTGCTGTTTGAACCATCACGTCCTCGTCACTAGTGCTGTATGAATCATCACGTCCACGTCCTCGTCACCATCACGTCCTCGTCACCATCACGTCCTCGTCACCATCACGTCCTCGTCACTAGTGCTGTATGAACCATCACGTCCACGTCCTCGTCACCATCACGTCCTCGTCACCATCACGTCCTCGTCACTAGTGCTGTTTGAACCATCACGTCCTCGTCACTAGTGCTGTATGAACCATCACGTCCTCGTCACCATCACGTCCTCGTCACCATCACGTCCTCGTCACTAGTGCTGTATGAACCATCACGTCCTCGTCACTAGTGCTGTATGAACCATCACGTCCTCGTCACCATCACGTCCTCGTCACCATCACGTCCTCGTCACTAGTGCTGTATGAACCATCACGTCCTCGTCACCATCACGTCCTCGTCACTAGTGCTGTTTGAACCATCACGTCCTCGTCACTAGTGCT
Organism: Eucyclogobius newberryi; assembly: GCF_026437365.1. Lineage (NCBI taxonomy): Eukaryota > Metazoa > Chordata > Actinopteri > Gobiiformes > Gobiidae > Eucyclogobius > Eucyclogobius newberryi. The sequence goes on along the minus strand of NW_027315846.1, from coordinate 27,862,449 downwards.
GTATGAATCATCACGTCCACGTCCTCGTCACCATCACGTCCTCGTCACCATCACGTCCTCGTCACCATCACGTCCTCGTCACTAGTGCTGTATGAACCATCACGTCCACGTCCTCGTCACCATCACGTCCTCGTCACCATCACGTCCTCGTCACTAGTGCTGTATGAACCATCACGTCCACGTCCTCGTCACCATCACGTCCTCGTCACCATCACGTCCTCGTCACTAGTGCTGTTTGAACCATCACGTCCTCGTCACTAGTGCTGTATGAATCATCACGTCCACGTCCTCGTCACCATCACGTCCTCGTCACCATCACGTCCTCGTCACTAGTGCTGTATGAACCATCACGTCCACGTCCTCGTCACCATCACGTCCTCGTCACCATCACGTCCTCGTCACTAGTGCTGTATGAACCATCACGTCCTCGTCACCATCACGTCCTCGTCACTAGTGCTGTTTGAACCATCACGTCCTCGTCACTAGTGCTGTATGAATCATCACGTCCTCGTCACCATCACGTCCTCGTCACCATCACGTCCTCGTCACCATCACGTCCTCGTCACTAGTGCTGTATGAACCATCACGTCCTCGTCACCATCACGTCCTCGTCACTAGTGCTGTTTGAACCATCACGTCCTCGTCACTAGTGCTGTATGAACCATCACGTCCACGTCCTCGTCACCATCACGTCCTCGTCACCATCACGTCCTCGTCACTAGTGCTGTATGAACCATCACGTCCTCGTCACCATCACGTCCTCGTCACCATCACGTCCTCGTCACCATCACGTCCTCGTCACCATCACGTCCTCGTCACCATCACGTCCTCGTCACTAGTGCTGTATGAACCATCACGTCCTCGTCACTAGTGCTGTATGAATCATCACGTCCTCGTCACCATCACGTCCTCGTCACCATCACGTCCTCGTCACTAGTGCTGTATGAACCATCACGTCCTCGTCACTAGTGCTGTATGAACCATCACGTCCTCGTCACCATCACGTCCTCGTCACCATCACGTCCTCGTCACTAGTGCTGTATGAACCATCACGTCCTCGTCACTAGTGCTGTATGAACCATCACGGTTAAGTGTCTTGCCCAAGGACACAACGGCAGTATTCACATAAGGCAGCTGCGATCGCACCGCCAACCTGCGGGCCAGTGGATCTGACCGCTCTGACTGAGCGGGGAGTCGAACCGCCGACCTTTGGATCAGAAGACGAGCACTCTACCACTGAGCTACTGCCGCCCAGGGTGGTGTTGTCATGGTGATGAGGGTGGTGTTGTCATGGTGATGTGGGTGGTGTCGTCATGGTGATGAGGGTGATGTCGTCATGGTGATGAGGGTGGAGTCGGCGCTCCCTCTGCAGGTGCATTTTTTTGGCTGGTGCGACTTATAGTCCAGAAAATACGGTAGAGTGAATTGTGAAGTTCCACACTGGTCCAGTGTGAGCCATGAAGATGTTCATGAATATTATACTCAAAAAATGCCATTTTGTACCACAGTCAGTTGTACTTCTGAACATGGCACACACTTTACTTCTTGTATGACACTGTTCTGGTGCTAGTGCTGGATCTGGCAGGTGTTTGTGTAAAAGTTGGAGTAATTGAAGCCTGCGAAAGTTCACCTGGAAGACCTAACTTAAATCTGCGTCGGCCCCATGGAAGGACACCTGTCCCCAGCTCCATCATCGCACTCAAGCGGGCGTCCGCCTGTCCGTCTGTGAGAGTCAGATCCCTCACTTCACCATGGACTCTTCCAGGTTTCTGCGCTTATCCCAAAGAGGTTATGCAGTTTTTCCCGGCCAAGAAGGAGGGTGGAAGGACAGAAGGAGGGTGGAAGGACAGAAGGAGGGTGGAAGGACAGAAGGAGGGTGGAAGGACAGACAGAAGGAGGGTGGAAGGACAGACAGACGGAGGGAGGAGGGAGGAAGGACAGAAGGAGGGTGGAAGGACAGAAGGAGGGTGGAAGGACAGACAGAAGGAGGGTGGAAGGACAGACAGAAGGAGGGTGGAAGGACAGACAGAAGGAGGGTGGAAGGACAGAAGGAGGGTGGAAGGACAGAAGGAGGGTGGAAGGACAGAAGGAGGGAGGAAGGACAGAAGGAGGGTGGAAGGACAGAAGGAGGGAGGAAGGACAGAAGGAGGGTGGAAGGACAGAAGGAGGGAGGAAGGACAGAAGGAGGGTGGAAGGACAGACAGACGGAGGGAGGAAGGACAGAAGGAGGGTGGAAGGACAGAAGGAGGGTGGAAGGACAGACAGAAGGAGGGTGGAAGGACAGACAGAAGGAGGGTGGAAGGACAGACAGAAGGAGGGTGGAAGGACAGAAGGAGGGAGGAAGGACAGAAGGAGGGTGGAAGGACAGAAGGAGGGAGGAAGGACAGAAGGAGGGAGGAAGGACAGAAGGAGGGTGGAAGGACAGAATGAGGGTGAAAGGACAGGGGGCGCCTGTACCATGGCCCCCGCACCCGCTCCTCATCCCCAATCAACGCTCTAAAGTGACTCCTCCCCGCTCCCAATCAGCACCCAGGCGGTCGCATTTAAGCCTCAGGCAGATGGCTCGGCCGCTTCAAACCGTACTGCGACCCACCACCTCCCCAGCTCCTCCTCTGCATTCCCCTCATCCTCTACCTTCCCTCCACATCTACCACCTCCAGGCTCCGGGGGAGACATCTAATACAATCAGATCATGGAGCGCCCATGATCGCTACGTCTTCCACCGGGGTCTGAGCGCCAAATAAACTTTGCAATAAAGTTCGCTAAAACATCTTTTCTCTCCAGGGTGAACTACTCATAGTGGCAAGTCTTGGTTGAACAAGTTTGTTGAGAAACCTCACGCTGAGGACGAGGCTGCAGCTGGTAAGGTTAGTTTTTTTTAATATAACTACATTTGCTCTTAGTGACATTAAAAGGAAGGAGAACACCCTCAGAGCTGACTTCCTGTGTCAAAGTCACAAAATAAAGGACACATGGACTTCAGGTGATGTTAAAGGTGAGACGACTCTGACCTGAGCCACATGTGACTGTGACTAATGCAGGAGTCATAGTTACGGCAATAAAACAATGACCTTTATTTTAAAACCATCATTAGACTATTTGAAATAATATATATCATGAATTGGTCAAAATCCACCTAAACGGACGCATATTATATCACAAATTATGGATGCCTTTTAACAGTTAGACTGTCCTCTCAAAAATAGAGCTGGAGTAATATTTTGCGTGATTCGCACTTGAGTTTGTCTGTGTGTGAGCCTCAGAAACCTGAAAGTGTGTAAACCACGTCCTCGTCACCACCACGTCCTCGTCACCATCACGTCCTCGTCACCATCACGTCCTCGTCACCATCACGTCCTCGTCACTAGTGCTGTATGAACCATCACGTCCTCGTCACTAGTGCTGTATGAACCATCACGTCCTCGTCACCATCACGTCCTCGTCACCATCACGTCCTCGTCACTAGTGCTGTATGAACCATCACGTCCTCGTCACCATCACGTCCTCGTCACCATCACGTCCTCGTCACTAGTGCTGTATGAACCATCACGTCCTCGTCACCATCACGTCCTCGTCACTAGTGCTGTTTGAACCATCACGTCCTCGTCACTAGTGCTGTATGAATCATCACGTCCACGTCCTCGTCACCATCACGTCCTCGTCACCATCACGTCCTCGTCACCATCACGTCCTCGTCACCATCACGTCCTCGTCACTAGTGCTGTATGAACCATCACGTCCTCGTCACTAGTGCTGTATGAACCATCACGTCCTCGTCACCATCACGTCCTCGTCACCATCACGTCCTCGTCACTAGTGCTGTATGAACCATCACGTCCTCGTCACCATCACGTCCTCGTCACTAGTGCTGTTTGAACCATCACGTCCTCGTCACTAGTGCTGTATGAATCATCACGTCCACGTCCTCGTCACCATCACGTCCTCGTCACCATCACGTCCTCGTCACCATCACGTCCTCGTCACTAGTGCTGTATGAACCATCACGTCCACGTCCTCGTCACCATCACGTCCTCGTCACCATCACGTCCTCGTCACTAGTGCTGTTTGAACCATCACGTCCTCGTCACTAGTGCTGTATGAACCATCACGTCCTCGTCACCATCACGTCCTCGTCACCATCACGTCCTCGTCACTAGTGCTGTATGAACCATCACGTCCTCGTCACTAGTGCTGTATGAACCATCACGTCCTCGTCACCATCACGTCCTCGTCACCATCACGTCCTCGTCACTAGTGCTGTATGAACCATCACGTCCTCGTCACCATCACGTCCTCGTCACTAGTGCTGTTTGAACCATCACGTCCTCGTCACTAGTGCTGTATGAATCATCACGTCCACGTCCTCGTCACCATCACGTCCTCGTCACCATCACGTCCTCGTCACCATCACGTCCTCGTCACTAGTGCTGTATGAACCATCACGTCCACGTCCTCGTCACCATCACGTCCTCGTCACCATCACGTCCTCGTCACTAGTGCTGTATGAACCATCACGTCCACGTCCTCGTCACCATCACGTCCTCGTCACCATCACGTCCTCGTCACTAGTGCTGTTTGAACCATCACGTCCTCGTCACTAGTGCTGTATGAATCATCACGTCCACGTCCTCGTCACCATCACGTCCTCGTCACCATCACGTCCTCGTCACCATCACGTCCTCGTCACTAGTGCTGTATGAACCATCACGTCCACGTCCTCGTCACCATCACGTCCTCGTCACCATCACGTCCTCGTCACTAGTGCTGTATGAACCATCACGTCCTCGTCACCATCACGTCCTCGTCACTAGTGCTGTTTGAACCATCACGTCCTCGTCACTAGTGCTGTATGAATCATCACGTCCTCGTCACCATCACGTCCTCGTCACCATCACGTCCTCGTCACCATCACGTCCTCGTCACTAGTGCTGTATGAACCATCACGTCCTCGTCACCATCACGTCCTCGTCACTAGTGCTGTTTGAACCATCACGTCCTCGTCACTAGTGCTGTATGAACCATCACGTCCACGTCCTCGTCACCATCACGTCCTCGTCACCATCACGTCCTCGTCACTAGTGCTGTATGAACCATCACGTCCTCGTCACCATCACGTCCTCGTCACCATCACGTCCTCGTCACCATCACGTCCTCGTCACCATCACGTCCTCGTCACCATCACGTCCTCGTCACTAGTGCTGTATGAACCATCACGTCCTCGTCACTAGTGCTGTATGAATCATCACGTCCTCGTCACCATCACGTCCTCGTCACCATCACGTCCTCGTCACTAGTGCTGTATGAACCATCACGTCCTCGTCACTAGTGCTGTATGAACCATCACGTCCTCGTCACCATCACGTCCTCGTCACCATCACGTCCTCGTCACCATCACGTCCTCGTCACTAGTGCTGTATGAACCATCACGTCCTCGTCACTAGTGCTGTATGAACCATCACGTCCTCGTCACCATCACGTCCTCGTCACCATCACGTCCTCGTCACCATCACGTCCTCGTCACTAGTGCTGTATGAACCATCACGTCCTCGTCACCATCACGTCCTCGTCACTAGTGCTGTATGAACCATCACGTCCTCGTCACTAGTGCTGTATGAATCATCACGTCCTCGTCACCATCACGTCCTCGTCACCATCACGTCCTCGTCACCATCACGTCCTCGTCACTAGTGCTGTATGAACCATCACGTCCTCGTCACCATCACGTCCTCGTCACTAGTGCTGTTTGAACCATCACGTCCTCGTCACTAGTGCTGTTTGAACCATCACCGTCCTCGTCACCATCACGTCCTCGTCACTAGTGCTGTTTGAACCATCACCGTCCTCGTCACCATCACGTCCTCGTCACCATCACGTCCTCGTCACTAGTGCTGTATGAACCATCACGTCCTCGTCACCATCACGTCCTCGTCACTAGTGCTGTATGAACCATCACGTCCTCGTCACCATCACGTCCTCGTCACTAGTGCTGTATGAACCATCACGTCCTCGTCACCATCACGTCCTCGTCACCATCACGTCCTCGTCACTAGTGCTGTATGAACCATCACGTCCTCGTCACTAGTGCTGTATGAACCATCACGTCCTCGTCACCATCACGTCCTCGTCACCATCACGTCCTCGTCACCATCACGTCCTCGTCACTAGTGCTGTATGAACCATCACGTCCTCGTCACCATCACGTCCTCGTCACTAGTGCTGTATGAACCATCACGTCCTCGTCACTAGTGCTGTATGAATCATCACGTCCTCGTCACCATCACGTCCTCGTCACCATCACGTCCTCGTCACCATCACGTCCTCGTCACTAGTGCTGTATGAACCATCACGTCCTCGTCACCATCACGTCCTCGTCACTAGTGCTGTTTGAACCATCACGTCCTCGTCACTAGTGCTGTATGAACCATCACGTCCTCGTCACCATCACGTCCTCGTCACTAGTGCTGTTTGAACCATCACCGTCCTCGTCACCATCACGTCCTCGTCACTAGTGCTGTTTGAACCATCACGTCCTCGTCACTAGTGCTGTTTGAACCATCACCGTCCTCGTCACCATCACGTCCTCGTCACTAGTGCTGTTTGAACCATCACCGTCCTCGTCACCATCACGTCCTCGTCACTAGTGCTGTTTGAACCATCACGTCCTCGTCACTAGTGCTGTTTGAATCATCACGTCCTCGTCACCATCACGTCCTCGTCACCATCACGTCCTCGTCACTAGTGCTGTTTGAACCATCACCGTCCTCGTCACCATCACGTCCTCGTCACCATCACGTCTTCGTCACTAGTAGAGTCAGATTCATCATGATCACTCTTCATTCACACATAACATTAAGGCGACGGACTCTTGCATCTTATTTACAACCGTGTACTTCTGTCGACGACCCACAAACGCTAAAACTCTATTCCAAGTGTTGGTTCTAATTACTGAGAATAACAAGACAAGATTCTGGTCGTTATAATAAAAGTATTTATTCCCTACGATTACAAAACTAACAGATTAAAACGCATGTCATGTCCCTCAAGTTCCCATCAGACCTCTGTGCTCCTCATCTGGGGGCTTTTCACACACAGGACAAAGAATATGAATATTCATAAGAAGGTGGATCTTTTCTGGCACCTCTTGGTACCAGGCTGTACCAGGCTGTACCTTCCAGGACGTCCTAATATGGTCGTGAGATGCGACCCTTGACCCAGACAGAGAAGCTGGGGGAGCAGAGACAGACCAAGCAGACAGAGCAAAGAATGTGCAGTGTGTGTGTGTGTGTGTGTGTGTGTGTGTGTGTGTGTGTGTGTGTGCGTGTGTCCAGTCTGTAATAACAATGAAAGGTACATTAATGCATTACAATATTAAATGCTTATTAATTCCTTCATTCCCTCTTTTGAACTCATTTAAGAGTTCACAATTTAATTAATGTGGTCTGTAACTGAGGGAGCATATAGTCCCTTCAGTTCTTACTTTGTTGATTATTATTTTATAATTATTGTCTTTGTAACATATATAAAAAGTGGAATTTTGGTGTGAAGGTTCATAGCCAATCCAGTCCTACGTAAAATTCTTTAGGAGGTGTCCAGTTAGTCTAGTTGTATTGGAACTGAATCTAATCTTGCATAGAATATACTGTCTGTGTTATATGTGTTTGATGTCTAATGATTTCCGATGCGTCCCAAAGAAGAATACCTATTCTACCTACAACTCTACATCCTATTAAAACAATGACTGCATAAACTAACCACATAAACCAACCTATAACCTGATAAACCAACCTCCCTCTCTTGGACTGGGGAATACCCAGCCCACCTGAAAAAAGCAATGTAAGCGTGTGTGTCACCAAACAGGACCCTGGAGAGTGCACGTGTAAGAAGACCACCAGACCATCTCTAAGCCACAGAGCTCAGAGATCTACCGAGTCCTAAAACCAGCACTCAAACGGAGTCTACAACACAGAAATGTTTAGCAGAAGCACAGGAAAAAAATAAATGTAAAAAGTTCAATTTAAAAAGGAAATGTTCTTTTGAGAGTCTCTTGTGGCAGGGGTAATCTGAGATGTAGATGACAATTCTCCTTTATCCACCAGTTTCTCTGCGTGGGAGGTCCTGGCTTTGACAGTGAATGGACCAGACCAGCGAGGTTCAGTCCAAGATCTCCGGAGCACTTTCAGGAGAACCTTGCCGGGCAGAGGTTCAGCCAGAGCCGGGACTGCCTCCTTGTGGATCTGGGTGGAAAGACTAGATGCCCAAGGCATGTAATTGAGAAAACAGGAGCGGTGTTAACATTAGGATCTAGGGACAGAAAAGATGTCCCAGTCAACAGTTCAAATGGGGAGTGTCCCGTTGCCCTGCACGCGGCCTGTTTTACTGTAAGCAGAGCAAGGGGAAATAAATCAAGCCAATTCACGTCAGTGACAACCATAATTCAGCTAAACATAATTGTAGTAAAAATTAAATAAAATATACAAAATAGTAATTTTAGAGTGCCATTGAAGCGTTCGAAATCTCCTTTGGGACTGGGGATGACAACAGTGCCAAAAGATGTGTCGAATGCCACACATGGCAACAACAGTGTGCATATAAACATTCTTAAAATGGGAGCCTTTGTCAGATTTGATTCAAAGCTAGGATATGCTTTTGGCCAGTGGGAGAATAAGTCAATTATAGTCAAAAGGAAACATTTGCCACAAACTCTGGTACTCATGTTCATAATATAATTAGGGGGTGGCACCGGGGTGAGGCAAATTAGTTGTAGTGGGGTTTAACATGTGACGGACTTGTCAGTTAAAGCAGCGTCTAACAGCAGTCCAGTGAGAAGAACAGGCTTCCCTTTAGGACCCCGCCAGAGGCCAGTGTCACGTTGGTAACAGTGATGGAGTCATTGTCAACGCTTAGGCTTTGACAATGACTTCAGTAGATAATGTAGGTAGCAGCAGTGTGGAGAGCAGAAAGTTACTCACCATCCGACAGCGTCTGAGGCGATATAACCCGCCGCTCTCCTGGTCAGGCAATCTGCAGCCTCAGTGCCCCTGGAAACAAACTCCTGCCCTTTGGTGTGGGCAGGGCATATAACAAAAGCGATAGCTGAGGGCAACACAAGTGCATAATCTAACATTTTGATTAAATCTGGATGTCTGACTGGACCTTATTTAACTGTCCTGAAATAATTTCTTCACCATTCTGTCAGGTGAGTGACTATAACGCCCACAGCGTTAGCAAAGTCTGAGTAGATTGTCACCGGTTAGTCAGCGGAGTCCTCAAGAGTAAGCACAATATTTAAGATCTCTGCACGTTGTGCAGATGGGCAGTAAGAGAGTGTAGAAGAACACCAGTCAACAAAATAATTCTCCAGCTTGAACAACAGCAGCAGCAGCAGCAGACAGTCCCGCTTCCTGAAACAACAGCCATTAGTAAAGAAAACTATGCGTCAATCAGAGGTTTAAAAGAGAGGTCATATTGTGCCTTGGCCAAGGTCTTAGTAAGAGAAACACAGTCACGAGGAGAAGGTCGAGGTCGTCAGCCATGTTGACAAAGAAAATCAAGTCCAGTCCAAAGTGGCAGTGTTCTTCATCCGTTTCTCACAAATAAGTGCATGCAACGAGGCAGTGAACAACGTATAGTCGGGTATGAACAGGCAGCTGTAGCCACAAAGGCTAAGAAAAGAGAGCATGTGTCCACAGTCCTGGGTTAAAGATGGGTCAGAATCATGTTTTCATATTCAGGAGACTCCAAGCCCCCACCTTTTTTCTTTCTTTCCCTGACTGTCACTTTCTCTGCCTTCAAGAAGATTTTTCCTTTACTTCTTTTTTTTAATTTCTCCTTTTTTTTTTATTTCTCTATCCAATTTTCCATGGAATTTTGTGTCTGCTCTGTTGAATTCTTCGTCCATTTTCCTGAAGTCCCTGACTTCTGAATTAGTTTTTGGAGGGCCTCAATTCTCCAAGGTACTATTAAACCTCACTACGACAGAATCACGTCTGATTCGTCACCCGTGACGGTAGACTGGAAGTCCCGGACTTCCCGAAGTCCCTGACTTCTCGAAGTCCCTGACTTCTTCTTGGACGCTAAGGACCCTATCCTTTTCTCTAAGGACCCTGTCCTTTTATTTTCTCACACTGCGCAGTGTTTTATTCAACGTCTAGCCTTGACACAACAATCCGGTGTTTGGACCCAGGTCAATTCCACAACAAGTTCAATTTATCAATTTAGGCAGTATTTCAATAAAGTCACCTTTAACTTATTCAACATCTGTTATTCCACATTCAACATTCAACAACAGTAACATAATTTAGACAAGACAAAACATCACAACATTGCCACAATTGTAAAACAGCAGTGCAAAAATCAAACATCCCACATAGCAAACTATCAAAAAATAAAAAAAACTATAAAATCTAACAAAAATAAAAAAGGTCCTTTAAAATTTTCAAAAACGTTTCAAAAAAAGTAACTACAAAAAAATCCCCTGACCCTATTTATGCCCCAGAAAATGTATTTTGGGGTTTATTCGAAAATGTACGAGTGTCCTATAAATTTGGGACAGACTATTCAACATCCAACACATACCTCCTCCACAATTTAAACAGTTCAATCAGAGAAATTTATAGAAAAGGTTTTCTCTTTACCTTTAAATGTTGCCACGGCGGGAGGAGGGAGAAGTTGGATAAAAGAAGTCTACTTACCTCATGACCAAATCGAGTCCAGTTCTCAGTCCCGGACGTCGCCCCCAAATTATTGGTTCTAATTACTGAGAATAACAAGACAAGATTCTGGTCGTTATAATAAAAGTATTTATTCCCTACGATTACAAAACTAACAGATTAAAACGCATGTCATGTCCCTCAAGTTCCCATCAGACATCTGGTTCTCATCTGGGGGCTTTTCACACACAGGACAAAGAATATGAATATTCATAAGAAGGTGGATCTTTTCTGGCACCTCTTGGTACCAGGCTGTACCTTCCAGGACATCGTAATGGTCGTGAGATGCGACCCTTGACCCAGACAGAGAAGCTGGGGGAGCAGAGACAGACCAAGCAGACAGAGCAAGTGTGTGTGTGTGTGTAGTAATGATAGGTATATTAACGCATTACAATATTAAATGCTTATTAATTCCTTCACAATGCACCAGTAATAATCCTCGTCTCAGTAATGGAGAGACTGCTTTAGATTCTATCCAGCTCCTCTTCTCTCGTGCCACTCAGTAACATTATTTCCAGCCAGGTTAACGTCAAGATCCAGATCATCTTCCTTCATTCTAAATCATCTTTGGGGGTTTGAATCGGCTGATAACCCAAGACAGAGCCCCCATCCTGAGTCTCTACCCAGCCAACTATCATCGAATCATCATCGATCCATCATCGCTCCTTCATCGATCCATCATCGCTCCTTCATAACTATTATCAATAAACATTCTTTCGTATTTCATTGCTGTGGCGTGGTCCTTTTTAGTGACTCAGATAATACAATCATTAAGTGTGATTTGTGCGTTTACAGCACAAAGGGCCGATGATAATTTGAAAATACAATGAATTTAAAGTAATTATTTAAATCTTGATTTCTATTCTTGTTTTATTTTGACCACATTAGTTTCTCTGACATGTCTCTGATCAGCAGATCCTCCATCTTTGTGTGTGACTTACAGTGGGTTTGAGCGTTGCGTCCCCCTCATGGGGTCGTGGTGTTGGTGTGGCAGTAGGCCCTCATAACCGCTGACAGCCTATGACCTGTGACCTGGGCCTTTAAAAGGAGGTTTCCTCACCTGCGCTGGCCCTTCTCGCCTCTGACGTCACCCGCCACCTGGGAGCAGTGAAAGCGGCACGAGGACCGGAGCATTCGTTCTGATCGCCCCAAAAACACCCCAAAGTTTAGGCTTAAAACCAGCGATCACACCAGCGTGTTAACCAGGTTGGTTTGCGCATCGTGCGCTCACCAAACCCTGCTCAAACCTTGTATGACTCGTGCCGCACGCTCCCCAGGTTTAACGCCCCGGTAAGCTGTCTCGCTTCCATAGATTTATATTTCTAATCAAACTCGCTCTAATTTAGCCCTGTTTGTAGTGCGTGACGTTACGTGCCGGCTTTGTGCGCCGGGATTCCTCCCAGTTGCGGCGCGCATTGTGCACAGATTCGAGCACCGGATTGGTAACCCCGCGGGTCTCTCCTCCGACCCCAAACCCAGAACTTCCCTCCAAGTGCCCTTGGTGGGTTCGGGCACGTTCGCACCGGCCCCATTCTACACACGACTACACGAAAGACTGTAACATATCAACGTGTGGAGTTTTTGAATGTCGGCTCTGGCACCCAGCTGGACTGTGGGACTTGTACCGGGTCCCAGGCCTGCTGCTAAGGACCAGCGCCACCTCCTGGTAGGGTAATTGGGCTAAGTGCATCAAGGGACAATCTGGGCTGCTGTTTTATTTTTACTCTTGTTATTTCGGTGAATTGTTTAAATCTGAGTCTCCTGGTCCACTCAAAGAACTTGCGCTTGCTTTACCTGTGTATGTGTCCCTGGCACCAATCCAGGGTGGCGTTGTTGGAAACTAATACAGTCAATAATTATTCATTTAACCCATAAATTGGAATTCATGTGGAAGACATCCACCTAAACATCATATCCCTATCGTAGCCACGACATTGGCACGGACATAGGGCACAGGAAAAGCCCACCTAGAGCCGTCTTTCTGAACGGGCCACTGGAGCCTGTTGCCAGGGGGAACATCGGTACCTTTCAAGATTGGAGCCGAGGAATAGCGGCCCTGGGGAACATAGGGCTGACCTCTGCAGCAGACACGCGCTGTGGCCGAGGAATCCTGAATATAAACGGTGTAGTGTGGAAGAAAGGAGTGGAAAACACACAGAACTCCAGACGGTTCCACGGTCACATGTTAAAGCCTGTTGTGTGGCTCTGGACATAGAAAAGGCTGATGTGGAGCTGTGTTTAACTTTGGAGTCATAACTGGCCCTTTAACCTGCGTTTAAGTTTTTCTTCTTGGCTTTGTTTTGCACAGCTCCAGAGATAAAGTGTGGGTGACTTCATGCTCTAGTATATCAAAGAAAATCAACAGAAGTTTTGGTCATAAAATGGAAAATAACATCCAAAACAGACTGTGCTGCACTCACTTCCTGCCACCAGGGGGCGGCGCGAGCAAAAACCCTTTGCTGAACCAAATAACATAAACATTCAAATCAAATAAACAATCAAAGTAAATGTATTTGACTGAACTTTATTTCTCTTTTATGTGGACAGATGACCACAATACAACGTGTCGGCCTCAAGCAGTGAAAAACATGAGCAGCGACGCACAACAACAGAATGCGCTTGTTTTAGAACAAAAAAATATTATTTTAGGCTTTATTGAGGCCCGTTCAGACCGCGGTGTCAAAGCGTCCAGTTTAAGATAAGATGAGATATTCCTTTATTGTCCCACATGGGGAAATTTCATTGATGCAATGCAGGTAGATCCAGAGGTAGATACAGAAGAAAAGAAGACATCACTTATAGGAAGTTTTAAAAACACTTTCAGTAGAAGATCTCCTATAAACAAAACCTCCCATTTCCCAACAAGGGATGGAGGGGAAAAATAATAAAGATAAAAATGAATAAATACATAAATACCATTGCATGTGATCACGACAGTAATTGCTCATGAATATGTGACACGACGGCACATGGATTGCACATGAATTTCACAGTAATTGCACATGAATCACGACAGTAATTGCACATATGACGGAATTGCACATGGTTAGGTCAGTATTGCGAGTGTTCAGGACTAACAGTGTTTGTTATAAAGTCTGACAGCAGCAGGAAGGAAAGACCTTTACATTCAAAGTCTATGTGGACGCGTGGACAGAGCGGTCAAAGCAAGCTGTTGGATTTATTAAATGTTATCTTAACTGATGTAATAATGTATTATGCTTTTTCTAAATAACCTCGTGTGTGTGTGTCTCTCTCTCTCTCTCTCTCTCTCTCTCTCTCTGCTGACAGTCTGCATCAGCTGTTTTAACATGTTACAATGTATTTACTAGTGTCTTGTCCGAACTGCGTTTGACCCCATCCCCTTAGAGCAGTTCTGACCATATGTGTGTGTTGAGGGCGTTCCTAATAAATATGAGGAATGAACAGTTGGACAGCTGAGAATGCAACGGACCTGTTTGTAACTGGTGCTTTTCCTCTGATCCATTCTCTCTCCGGATGATCAAACTTATTGTTTCCTTGTCTCTTCTTCTCTCTGTTGCATTAATGATTGGATTTGTGCAGATTTAGATCCATCACAAGCCCAACATGCATTGCTTTCCTCTTGTCCCGTCTGTAAATGATGGATCTTGCTTGAAGTTACTAGGACCAGTCCACAGGAAACTGTGGCTTCATCTTTGAAGAGGTGTTTGTGATGGGCCACCACAGCACCATGCCACACCTCCCATCCATCCTGGAGTCCACATTAGAAATGTTGGATGGAAATGTATCCTTACCAGGTTCTCTCAGCTCAGAAGTCTTCTTGTAGAATAAGGCAGATGTTTGACTAAATGCAGAGGCTAGAAAATGTTATCAAGGCTTATAAATCAGAACTTTCAAGGGGAATAATATTTAAATTATATCAGTGCATAATCTGGACAACAATTCTACTAAATATATTTAAAACAAATGGGAAAGAGAAGGAGATCTTGTTTTGACAGATGAAGAGTGGGAACATGTGTGTACATCTCAGTGAGGACAAAATTACACGTCTGGAGTGAATGTTGCAGGAAAAATGTGTCACGTTTTTGGAAAGGAAATGCAACTGTGGGAGAATCTGTGGCACCAGGAGGCAATGCGCCATCACGTGTTTTAGGACTGTCCTGTCGCTCAAAAATACTGCACTGAAATGAACAATGCTCTGGACACTGTTTTCAACATACCTTCCAGTTTTAGAACTATGTATTTGGGCCCCAGAACTCCTGCCATGGACTCAATGAATGGAAACCTTTGGAAAATACTTCTGGCTGCAGGGAAAAAGCACTAAGAAAAGGCTGAAACAAACATCACCAACGATCAAGGACTGGACATAATAACAGACATTAGACACATGGCAAAACCAACATTCTGACTTAATTTGGAAAAGGACAAATTTTAAAGAGCCAATGGAACGTTCATTTTAATTTAAATGAGCCATGATTTGGTTTATTTTATATCTATTTGTGTTTTGTTCTGTGTCAATGTTCTTTTTTTCTCTTTCTTTAAAGGTCCCATAACATGCAAAATCGACTTTTCAGAGCTTTTAACCTTTTTACATTGCTATTTGTGCTTCATATATGTACCCAGAGTGTTTTTTTTGATTGATTCCCGCAGTTTTTAGCTTTAGTACAGACTATCTCCTTTCCTCCAATCTCCAAACTGACGGGAGGTTGGTGCAAGACCGCGTCATAACCCCAGGCACGCGTCACCATCCCCCCCTCACCACTTTCCACGCTCTATCAGTGCAAAGGAACGCAACAAGTGATGGCCAAGGGGCGGCAACGTATGACAAGGGGACCGGCCCCGTCGTCTTTCACCGCCGCTAGAATCAAAAACGTGATTATTGAGTCATTTTGTTTACACCCCCACCGTCTCCGGGGTGGGCGGGGCACACACGCGCTCTCTGAGACTACGTCACGGGTGGGCGGGGGACACACGCTCTCGCTGAGACTACGTCACGGGTTGGGCGGGGGAGCCAGATCGCTCTTTGCAAGGGTGGGGGCGAAAATCAAACCAAGCCGTTTGCATTTCCGGGTTGGTGAGGGGGTCCAAGGTCTGGGTGATATTTCTTAACTATTATGTTAAGGGTCTTGCACAACCCTTTTTATTATCAATTATACACTTAGGATAGACTACGAAACGTGAAAAAAAGCATGATATGGCACCTTTAACTTGAAAAAAGAAAAAGAAGCAAGATGTCACAAACGGCAGAACGGAGCCAAATATGGAACTGGAAACAGGTGATGATATGACAGTATTTAATGGTACAAGCAGTAAAGATAAAGTCACTGGTGTCAAGACGACAAGGGGAGATACTTCCAGTGATGGTCAGGTCCAGCATACAGCGGTGTCAGAGCAGGCGAGAGTCAAAGTCATAAATCCTTTCCAGGTTCGGTACACAGGCAAACAGCAATATCAGCGATCAGACAGAAGGGAATCACAAGACGGTCCAAGGTTGATGACGGCAAACAGGAATCACGAGGAGCAGGCAGGAGTCAGAGTCAAAAGTCCAAAATAGGTATCAGAATCAAAATGCTCGAATGCTGGGATTAACAGGGCAACACAGACAATCTCGCACCGAATAGAAAAAACCAACACCTAAAATACTACACCCAGTGATTAACAATGAGCTACAGCAGTGATGAGCTGAGAGACAAAAGGGGCGGTAACCAGAGGGAGAACAAGAAGGGAGGAGGGAACAAAGAGGAGCAGGGATAGAAGACTGTGAGTGAAACATGACAAAACATATGTCACCAGATCAGACAGTGACCATGACACAAGACAAAATACATGATTAAAACCGTGAGGCGTGTTTGACAAAACGAAAAATGTTGTTTTCCCTTTTTTCTTTTTTTTTTTACTATTTATTGTTTTTGAAACACACAGCAACGAAAAATACATAACACAAAAATGACCTATTTAAAGATTTAGGGAAGAAAATTAATTAAATAAAATTATTATTATTATTATTATTATTATTATTATTATTATTATTATTATTATTATTATTATTATTATTATTATTATTATCCTTCTTGGGAGGCAAGCCTCCCAAGAAGGAGATCATGGGTTCGATTCCCGGACCAGACCCATATCACATGATCTCTCTGGGTGGAGTCTGCATGTTCTCCCCGTGTTACTGTGGATTCTCCCCAGGTTCTCCGGCTCCTCCCACAGTTCAAACACATGCATGTGTTTGGTAAAAGTGGTGACTCTAAATTGGGAGTAGTGAATGAATGTGAAAGTGATTGGTTATCTGTGTGTCTTTGTCTATGTCTCTGTGTTGGCCCTGCGACGAGTTGGCCACTGTCCAGGATGTACCCTGCCTAAGGCCCGAAGTCACTGGGATAGGCTCCAGTCACCCCAAAAGGGAACAAGCGGTAGAAATTGGATGAATGGATGGGTAGAAAGAAAATTAAAAAATGAGAGGAAAAAAATATATTTACACATACATGGATGTACAAATTTAAGTTCACTCATGCATACACCCACATACATTTCCTCTTATGCTTATATTAGAATAATAAATAATACAAATAAATAAAACAAATAATAAGAATAAGAAAATAAAAAGGGGGGTAGGGCTGAGTAGGACATAGCGAATTCAAACTGTTTAAAGGATAAGGGTTAGCAGATAGTGAACTAGGTTGCATCTAATGGAAAAAGGGGGTTAAAGCATCTTATGGCGAGAAGTATGAGTCCCATTTTGTCCATTTTCAAGTTGAGTCTGGCGGTTATTTTTTCCATGTTGCGTATGTCAGTTATGATGTCCGTCCAGTCCTTAACTGTCGGGGCAGCTTGGGTCATCCACTTTTTTGTTATCGCCTTCTTCCCGGCGGCCAAAAGTATGTTCCATAGATATCCATCCATTATGTTCATGACAGGAGTTTTGAGACCTAAATACCACATTTGAGTGGATAGTCTGTATTGCTTTGTTAATTTGTGTCCAATATTTCTGCACAACAGGACAGTCCCAAAACACATGGTAGTGATCTGTCTCAAATAAAATCAAATCAAATCAATTTATTTTTGTAAGGCCCAAAATCACAACAACAGTTGCCTCTGAGGGCCGACTCCCGGCAACCACAGTCCCTCCAGCATTCGGCCCCTCCCTGTGAATAATGTGCACTCTGACCTGGTGTTATGAAAAAAGGGTCACGTTTTTCCAACAAAATTCCCTCCAAACATGGGACTTTGTGCTCCTCCACTGTGATGTACATGTTTCTTCCCACTCCTCATCCGTCAAAGCTAAATATATTTAGTGGATTGGCTGTCAATGTCATTGATACATCCATTTATTTTAGATATAATTCCCCTTGAAAGCTCCGAAGTTTGATAAAGATTTCAGTAAGAGTATTATAATTGTTGGTGCTTTGTTTTATTTCTTGATTGTAATTGTACAAAAGGCCCACGGCGGCACCTGTGTTCCTGTGTTCTTGTAGTTCCTGGGGCGACCACTAGAGGCGCTCCAGCACCGCAGCGTGCTTTATGATATCACTGCATTTCACCCTTTATTCTTTCCTCCAGTGCCCTCTCCTTTGTTCTTCCTTGGCTTGATGACACAACATAGCAGCTACGTTCCGGCTTTGTTCCTGATATAAGAGGGTAATATGTACTGGAATGGTATTCTTCATCTTCTGTGTCCACCTGGGAGCCTGAATGACGCTACCACCAGCACCTCGTCTCTTCTCTTCTCGGCTTTCCGATCATCATTCCTGGCCTCCAGTATTGCTCTGACCGGCGCTCTCGGGCAGTGACTTCTACGAACCAGAACCAGCGCCCTACAGTCCACCCAGTCCGGAGTTACCTCTCCAACAATAATAGCTCCTTATTTGTAAGTACCTATAGAAGTCCTGTTTTTCCAGGCCAAAGGATTTTTTCAACATATCGAAGCTTTCCATTTGGTGATTTTTTACAATCTGGTAAAAAACTTTTATGCCTTTTGTTATCCAAATCTTGAATCTTTGATCGGTGCGGTTTGGCTTAAAGCTTTGATCATAAGCCAACCAGCTTTGTATTTTAATGTCTTTGTTCATTTTATATTTGATTAGCTTCTTCCATGTTATAAGTGCAGATTTTACCCATGGGTTCACAACTTCTTCCAGGTTATTCAGCCGTTCGTCATCTGCCAATAAGGCCTGCACAGGAACCCCCGGCCAGTGTTGTGCCTGAACACGTTTATTGAACGAAAGTTCATGAACGCGTTCATAATTTTGGTGAACGTGAACTGAACGAACGGTATTACTGCTGACGAACGTTAATGTGAACGCGTTCATTCTTGTACGGTCTCAAACTACAGGTATTCAGTTTATGATTAAGGAAGATTTCTTAGCAGAAACGAGACAAGACGGGGCACCAGGGTTAAACCCAAAGAGCTAAGATACGGTCCTTAATCGCGCTCGTTAAAAAGGTCTGAAGGGTGTTTCACGATTCAGGGACTTACACATAGTCTAATCAAACAAACAATAGTCAATAACTCTTTCGTGTAGTTTATTTATCCAAAGGGCAATCAAAAACACCGGAGCAGAAATGTGCACAGGTAAATCACAGGTGATGTTATATCAGATTTAACAGCAAATTTCATGCAGATAATGTTAAACCAGGGTTTTGCCTTTGATAATCAAACGTGTCTATGCTAATCTATATCAAAAAGAGGGAAAGTGAGAAGCTAAAGGGAGGAGGAACAGCTGAGCTCTACCCAAATCACGCCACAAAAGAACCGCACACTGAACTCGGCTTACGGTTTGTAGAGACTCGGTCCGGCTGGTCCTTGTCCGCGGACGAGGTCCGTAGCGAGGCGTCGCGTGGAGCGGTGTGGCGGCGAAGGTTCGTGAAGCGGGCGGCGGCCGTGGAGCGAGGGGTCGCGTGGAGCGGTGTGCTGCGACGTCCTTGAAGCGGCGGCGGCAACGGAGGCGATGTCCGCGAGTTCCTTTGCGGTAGAACGCTTTAGCGGCGTGTTAGCTCCTTACACGGCCTTTACTCAGATGAGGGCGTAGCGCTGATCCACGTAAACGGCGTAGATTACTTCAAAAAGAAAAGAAACGAAGTAGCAAAGATAGTCTCAGTCCGGTTTAGCGCTTAAGCTTAGTTCCAGGTGGTTCCAGGTGGTTCCAGGTGGTTTCAGGTGGTTTCAGAGTCCAGGGCTGGCATGGCCTTGTCGACCACGTGACAGACGGATTTTTGTTGAGACAAAGGAAAAAGTGAAAGGCTCGTCCGTGGAGATGGCTTCCAAGAGAAAAAGACAAAGGCTTGAACACAAAGGGGATGAGAAGAGAAGAGAGAGTTTCTAGCTTGGAGCGTCCTTTTGATACCTGGCCCGCAGGGCATGCTGGGAGCGAAAGGGGCGGGCGCTACTGCGCAGACTTCCCGTTTAACCTTTCCTGGCCGAGAAAATAAAGCTGGAGTAACGTAAATAATGGCAAAACATTTAAACCCTGTTTTAACATTTACACGTTAAACACTTTTGGGCAGTTTGTACACATTATTTCTTGAGGTAGATACATTTTACATCTTCTTTCACCTGTGATGGGCACTTGAGTTAAAGCATTGGGAATATAACCTTAAACAGTGGAAAAATGTGTAACACAAGGTGAAACATACGGTGTATGGAGTTGATTCAGACGAACATTCATGGCATAATCACATAAAACATGGTTTTCATTGGGGCATCCTCCTGAAAGTCACTGGGGAGAAGATCTGTTATCACAAAAGTCACAGCAGCTCCCTGCGGTGAGGGAGAGAGGGAGAACGAAAACCCCCAATGTTCAAAGAGAGATTTTCTGTTATCTGGCCGTGGAATGTCCATCTCCATTCCCCTACATTCTAGTGTCTGTGAACGGCACGTTCGTTCTTTTTATTTTCGTTCAATAAAGTGTCAGATTTCTAGAGACTTCCAGGAGAAAAACACTGTTAAGTTGCCCAAAAAGAGCCTGTGTCTGGCAAGTGTGAGAGCTCCAGTTGTGGAGACGATAGATCGCGCAGACAGAGATTTCACGTGTCGTGTGGTGCTGAATGGACAGCACATGGGGGAAGGCTGTCCCTTCAATGTGAATGTAAATCCTGGTTGTGTAAGGATTCAAAATTGGATATGAAGATGAAATCTGACACATTTTCAGCATTAAACTAATAAAATAATTGCTGCCTGTGGTTGTATTTGGGCTGTGGAAATAATTTAGAACAATTATTGCATAATATTGAAAAAAAGAACTGAACTAGTTCATTTTTTGGAGCTGTGAACTTAGTTCAAAATTTTGAATTGTGAACTATGAACTGAACTAGTTCATGTAGAAAGTGAACTTTCCCAACACTGCCCCCGGCACAGCATTGCATTCAATATGTTTCCATTGCGCCTCGTATTCTGGGTCACACCAGCAGTGCTCTGATCTGGGCTGAGATAAAGTAATTTTTCAGACATGGTAGGCCCCAACCACCTTTTTCTTTTGGTAGTTGTAGAGTTTTAAATCGGATACAGGGTCTTTTACCCTGACATATAAATCTGGAAATTGCTTTATTCCATTCATCAAACCGCCGGTTGGGAATAGGAATTGGCAGGATCTTGAATAAGTAGAAAATCTGGGTAAGACATTCATTTTGATTGATTCAATCCTTTGGCTTAGACTGAAATATGGAATGTATGAAATATTCACTTGTATAAAAAAAGACCTTGAAAAATTGAACTAAGGTTCAATTTTTCAAGGTCTTTTTTTATACAAGTGAAGAGGGGAGTAAAGTTTTTCTCAAATATTTTTGATGAGTCTTTATGGAGGGTTACACCTAGATATTTGAGTGATTCTGTTTTCCATTTGAATGGGTAAATAATTTGAAATGTCAATGGCCAGTAGGATAAAATTTCAGTTTTTTGTATGTTCAATTTGTATCCAGACATTGGGCCAAGATCATCAAAAATATGCATCACTTCAGGTTTAGCGATCTCTGGTTTGGTCAAAAATAGTAAAATGTCATCTGCATATGAGGCAATTTTATGTTCCATCCCGTAAGTTACACCGTAAATTGTTTCTGACTGTCTTAATATATTGTGCCAATGGTTCTAAATACAAAGCAAACAGGAGGGGGGACAGGGCACAGTTCCTGCTTGTGCCACCAAGCACTGCATCTATCTTTGTGTCCACTGCCTTTATGTGATCCGTGATCTCCCACAGAGCCGCCACAATAGCTGGATCCATCCCGTTCCTGTTCTGTCCCGAGGCTGTGCTCGAAACTGAGCCGGAGCTGGAGCTTCGTCCGCGGGTAAGTGAGGAGGCAGAGTCCGGGGTCACAGCTGTACCTGTTAGTTTAGCTGCGGCAGTATTCACCTGGCGCTTAGTTTAGCCTCTGTACTCTCCTCATCTTTGGAAATAAAAAGGTGTGTCTCAGGTTCAAAAGTCACATGACACGTTCATCAGGTCAGGGTCAAGACCAGGAAACGTTCAATTCAGAGACACAGAGTCTAAAGGTGCTTCTGTTTCAGCAGCAGAGAGAGTGAGAGTAGCTAACAGCAGTGGGGGAAGGGACAGACCAGTGAAACAGTGTTTGTCTAAACTCCTAGAACAGACTTCATAAATGTCTTTGAGAATCTTTTTACTGTCGGAACAAATCCTGTTTTTACTCTCAAAGCCTGAAAACCTCTGGAGGCTGCTGCTTTTTACCTGTTGGACTATGAAAAAGTGTTTTATACAAATGCAACAACAAAGTACACTAGATCAAAAACTCCACACAATCGGATTATTTTTGAATTTACAGAAAGAAATTGACACCATTGAACACACAGATTTTTCCAATTCCTTTTGAAATATTTTTTTTATTTCAAAAGGAATTGGAAAAATCTGCCTTTAGGTTAAAGTAAATTCTTGGTTAGAAAATAATTGATCAAATATGTTCCTCTAAAGGGAGAAGAGTCTAGTTGGCAGAGAATTAGTTTTGGAGCACCACAAGGCTCTGTTTTGGGCCCAAAGTTATTTTTGTTATATATATATATATATATATATATATATATATATATATATATATATATATATATATATATATATATATATATATAGGGGTTGCCGCGGGCTTTTCGACTTTTTTTTTTTTAAATGTCCAAAATGTAATATTTTACATTGACTGTATGAATACACTCCTCCTTGAACCGACACCTTAACGTAGTTAAGAGGGGTTTGAGTGCCCGAATGATCCCAGGAGCTATGTTGTTAGGGTCTCCCAAGGCAAACAGGTCCTAGGTGACAGGTCAGACAAAGATCGGTTCAGATGCCCCTTTTGATGACAACACAAACAGGGCCGTTTACGTCGCCTAGATCGGCGTCACCGGGGCCCCATCCTGGAGCCAGGCCTGGGATGGGTGCTCGATGGCGAGCGCCTGGTGACCGGGTCTTACCCCACGGGGCCCGGCTGGGCACAGCCCGAAGGCAGCAGTGCAGAGTACCCAGCCTTCTTGGAGTCCTTGGGAAGAGTACTGGACAGTGCACCGGCCGGGGACTCCGTTGTTCTACTGGGGGACTTCAACGCCCACGTGGGCAATGACAGTGACGCCTGGAGAGGGGTGATTAGGAAGAACGGCTTCCCCGATCTGAACCCGAGCGGTGTTCAGTTATTGGACTTTTGTGCTAGCCACGGATTGTCCATAACGAACACCATGTTCAAGCACAAGGTCCATCAGGTCACGTGGCACCAGGACACAGGCCGGAGGTCAATGATCAACTTTGTTGTCGTGTCATCTGACCTCCGGCCGCGTGTCTTGGACACTCGGGTGAAGAGAGGGGCAGAGTTGTCAACCGATCACCACCTGGTGGTGAGTTGGATCCGCTGGCGGAGATGGAAGCCGGACAGACTTGGCAGACCAAAGCGCATTGTGAGGGTCTGTTGGGAACGTCTTGCAGAGCCCTCTGTCAGTAGGGTCTTCAAATCACACCTCCGGGAGAGCTTCTCCCATGTCCCGGGGGAGGCTGGGGACATTGAGTCAGAGTGGACCATGTTCTCCACCTCCATTGTTGATGCGGCTGCTCGGAGCTGTGGTCGCAAGGTCTCCAGTGCCTGTCGTGGCGACAACGCCCGAACCCGGTGGTGGACACCGGAAGTAAGGGATGTCGTCAGACTGAAGAAGGAGGCCTATGACAAGCCAGAGTGGCCTGAGGCTTGTAGGTCTCCTGAGGTCATTGACAGGTATCGGCAGGCCAAGTTTCTCCAGAGAGAAAGTAAATATAACTTAAAACTATAAAGGGGGACGGATATGTTTGACAGAGTTTAAGTGAGAACGCTGAGGGAGCATTGTTTATCAAGTAAACAAGTTTTTATTATGGAGTTATATCATAGAGTTATATTATGAAGTTTTATTATGAAACAGTTGTTTTGACGAATTAAAAAAGCCACTTCTCTATTTCAGTTTAAAAGTGTCTTTAAGAAATTAATGATGTAAAAATATTTAGCAGGAAAAAAAGCATTTTGTTGTTGTGAAACTTGGAGCTTGTGGTGGTATTTGGGAGCATCGTGTCCAGTACGATGTAGTTGTGTTGATGACAATATGAACTACAATATGACAAATGTCCACCAGCGTGAGAGGTGGAGAGAATATTCTTTCTTCTGTTTGTTATTTGACCTGGTCAAATAACAAACTTCTGATATGTTTTGTGCTTGGACGTAGAGCACTTTTTGTTTTGACCAAACAATAAAAATTCTACTTCAGTCTCTAAACACTGTGAGCTCTGATGTGGTCAGGTGGTGTTGGCCTCAGTCAGTGTGATCTGTGCCAGGCGCTCGGAGCTTCACTCGCTCATGACCTCTGACCTCTCTGACCTCTCTGTGCCCTGGTGCAGAGAGCTGAAGCTCACCTGAGCTCAACATTTACAGCTCGTCTGTTCCTCCAGTTCGGACTGACTGAGGAAAGAGAGTCTTCTCTTAAACTGCTCCCACAGCTTGGAAGTCTCTCCAGTCTGAACTGAAGTTGTGTGAGCCAGTGTCACTGAGGGGTTTTATTTTTTAAAAGAGCGTAAATGTCATGAAAACTGTCAATGCCTCTAAATGCAGTTCTGTCTTTTATACTATGACTCTTCATTTATTTTCAATTTATAAATGTTTTTGTTAAATCTGTGTGCTGCACTTAAGCCCTCGTCGCCCCTTTGAAAGGAGGTTCCAATCTAAATAAGTTCTTACCTGGTTAATAAAGGTTAAAAAATATATTTCAAAAATGTTTTAATAAGTAAAACATGGTCATACGCAGCAGTCTGCTTTGTGTTAATGTTCTTTTTCTTTAAAAAGTTCTGAAAATATGGTGAGATGTTTGACAAATTGTGTTCTGTTTCATTTTGGTTTTGAATTTAGAAATAAAATGGCGTCCCGGCTGGAGGAGGACCTGACCTGTCCCATCTGCCATGATCTCTTCAGAGATCCTGTGCTTCTGTCCTGCAGCCACAGCTTCTGTAAAGTCTGTCTGGAGAACTGGTGGGAGGACAAACCCATAAAGACATGTCCAGTTTGTACAAGAAGGTCCTCAAAAGACTTTCCTCCCCTGAACCTGGCCATGAGGAACCTGTTGCAGACGTATGTAGAGCAGAGAGACCAGGACGCTGCAGAGCCTCTGTGCAGCCTTCATTCAGAGAAACTCCGGCTCTTCTGTCTGGACCATCAGCAGCTGGTCTGCCTGGTCTGTAGAGACTCCAGGACTCACAAAGACCACAGGTTTAGTCCCATTGAGGAGGCGGCTTCAGACCTGAGAGAGGAGCTGCAGACGTCCATGCAGGACAAGCTGCAGGTACAGGCTCGCTCTTTATCTCTGTGACTGTATTTATGTGGAGCTGGTGCAGACCTCCCTCTCCCCAGACACCTTCTCGTGCTTCTGTCTGATTAACTCTGGACTCTTTCTGTGCAGGTTCTGACTGAGAAGAAGGAGCAGTATGAAGAAGCGGCGGATCATATCACAGCTCAGGCCAAACACACAGAGAAACAGATCCAACACCAGTTTGAGAAACTGCACCAGTTTCTGTTGGAGGAGGAAAAGTCCAGGATGAAGGATCTGAGGAAGGAGGAGGAGCAGAAGACTCAGAACATGAAGGACAAGATAGTCTCTGTGAGCAGAGAGATAGAGACTGTGTCCAAGACCATGACAGAGACAGAGGAGCAGCTGAGGGCCACAGACACCTCCTTCCTGCTACACCACAAGTCTATAGCAGAGAGGGTGCAGCGCTGCCCCCTGGTGGAGGAGCTGAAGATTAAAGCTGATTCTCTGATAAACCAGGCCAAACATCTGGGCAACCTGAGCTTCAACATCTGGACGAACATGAAGAGACTGGTGCAGTTCTACCCTGTCATTCTGGATCCAAACAGAGCAGGCCCTGAACTCATCCTGTCTGAAGATCTGAGCTCAGTGAAGTGTGGAAAGAAACAGAAGCTTCCACAGAATCCAGAGAGACGTTCATTTAACGCTGTGTTAGGATCTGAATACTTTACATCAGGGACTCACAGCTGGGACGTGGAGGTCGGGGATAATAAATACTGGACTGTAGGTGTGATGGGACATGTTCAGAGAGGAGAGAACACTGAGGTTAGAGTTTGGTGGACACGTTTCTTTGAAGATAAATACTCAGCCTTTTCTCACCCAGACACACATGTTCCTCTCTCTGTGAAGAGTCTGCAGAGAGTCAGAGTGAAGCTGGACTTTGACAGAGGAACAGTGACCTTTAGTGACGCCGACACAGACACAGACCTGCACACTTTCACACACACTTTCATTAAAGATCTGGTTTCACTTTTAGCCACAGAAAACAAAATCCCCCTGAAGATTTTACACAAGGACTTCAGTGTAAAAGTGTAAATCCTGAAACTGAAGGAGTCTCTTTTACTATGAACCAACAGTTTTGGAACGGTGTAAATAATAAAGAGTTTGTTTTGTCTTTTTAAATCACTCAAAAAAATAATCCTCAAGTTCACTGTTCTAGTCCTGGTTGATTCCTGTTCGAGTTCAGGTTTAGTTCCGTGTTTAGTTTTAGTCCCAGCTTTGTTCCAAATGGGTTGAAGGTGCAAGTTTTACACCCTAAACCAAGTCCAAACCGGGACCAGATGCTTGAACCACGGCAAGTACGACACTTTTAGTTTAGACTGGGGTTTATCTCGGTTTAGACCTGGTTTAGCTGCAGTTTAGACCAGATTTAATCCTGTTTCGGTCCACTGTCTTGGTTGGGGGGTCCTTTGGGGGGTGCTCCGGGAGTACGGGGTCCGGGGCCCTTTGCTCAGGGCTGTCCGGTCCCAGTATGACCGGAGCAGGAGCTGTGTTCGCATTGCCGGCAGTAAGTCAGACCTGTTCCCAGTGCATGTTGGACTCCGCCAGGGCTGCCCTTTGTCACCGGTTCTGTTCATAATTTTTATGGACAGAATTTCTAGGCGCAGTCAGGGGTCGGAGGGTGTCCGGTTTGGGGACCACAGGATTCCATCTCTGCTGTTTGCAGACGATGTTGTCCTGATGGCTCCATCAAACCCGGACCTGCAACATGCACTGGGACGGTTTGCAGCCGAGTGTGAAGCGTCTGGGATGAGAATCAGCACCTCCAAATCCGAGGCCATGGTTCTCGACCGGAAAAAGGTGGCTTGCCCTCTTCAGGTGGGTGGGGTGTCCTTGCCCCAAGTGGAGGAGTTCAAGTATCTCGGGGTCTTGTTCACGAGTGAGTGAAGGATGGAGCGTGAGATCGACAGGCGGATCGGTGCAGCGGCTGCAGTGATGCGGTCGCTGCATCGGACTGTTGTGGGGAAGAGGGAGCTGAGCCGAAAGGCAAAGCTCTCTATTTACCGGTCGTTCTACGTTCCTACCCTCACCTATGGTCATGAGCTTTGGGTAGTGACCGTAAGAACAAGATCGCGGATACAAGCGGTCGAAATGAGTTTCCTCCGCCGTGTGGCTGGGCGCTCCCTTAGAGATAAGGTGAGGAGCTCGGCCACACGGGGGGAGCTCGGAGTAGAGCCGCTGCTCCTCCACGTCGAGAGGAGCCAGCTGAGGTGGCTCGGGCATCTGTTCTGGATGCCTCCTGGACGCCTCCCTCGGGAGGTGTTTCAGGCATGTCCCACCTGGAAGAGGCCCCGGGGAAGACCCAGGACATGCTGGAGGGACTATGTCTCTCGGCTGGCCTGGGAACGCCTCGGGATCCCCCGGAGGAGTTAGAGGAAGTGTCTGGGGAGTAGGAAGTCTGGGAGTCCCTGCTCAGACTGCTGCCCCCGCGACCCGGCCCCGGATAAGCGGCAGAAAATGGATGGATGGAGGGCCGATGATAATTTGAAAATACAATGAATTTATAGTAATTATTTAAATCTTGATTTCTATTCTTGTTTTATTTTGACCACATTAGTTTCTCTGACATGAGGAATAGCGGCCCCGGGGAACATAGGGCTGACCTCTGCAGCAGACACGCGCTGTGGCCGAGGAATCCTGAATATAAACGGTGTAGTGTGGAAGAAAGGAGTGGAAAACACACAGAACTCCAGACGGTTCCACGGTCACCACAATACAACACCATACAATGAGCATGTGTCGGCCTCAAGCAGTGAAAAACATGAGCAGCGACGCACAACAACAGAATGCGCTTGTTTTAGCACAAAATAGTGGTTATAACAGAGGAAATAGAGTTTTTAAAATATTATTTTAGGCTTTATTGAGGCCCGTTCAGACCGCAGTGTCAAAGCGTCCAGTTTACATTCAAAGTCTATGTGGACGCGCGTCTTGGGCGTCCAGCGTTTTTGCGACACAAATCCTGCGCTTTCAGTGTCGGACGAGGCGTGTCAGGGGCGTTTTGAGCGTTTTGATCATCGGACAGAGCGGTCAAAGCAAGCCCAACATGCATTGCTTTCTTCTTGTCCCGTCTGGAAATTAAGGATCTTGCTTGAAGTTACTCTGTCATAGGATCAGTCCACTTGCGATATAAAGGAGCGCAGCAGCAGGGAGACAGGCACGCTTGCTCTCCCCGGGGCCGCGCACTCTCCCCGGGGCCGCGCGCAGGGACAGACCCACTCCGTCACAGACTTCCGCAGGAGTTTGGCGAGAAATTGCTTCACGCGCTCTTATCTTTTGACTTAATACCTTTTGATTTAGTGCTATTTTGCTTTGTCGGCGGTACTTTATAAAAAAAAAAAAGATAATAATTTATTTTATTTATATTGTATAAATCAATAATCTAAGTGCGGCGGATCCATAAACCAAGTAATAAAATAACTAAGGCCTAAACGAGTTATAAGATAAGATAAGATAATCCTTTATTGTCCCACATGGAGTTATATTATGGAGTTTTATTATGAAACAGTTGTTTCGATGAATTTGAAAAAGCCACTTCTCTATTTCAGTTTAAAAGTATCTTTAAAAGAAATAAAATGGCACAAAATGTAAAGAAATAATTTAAACGTATAACTAGCTACAGTGTGTGTGTGTGTGTGTTTGTGTGTGTATGTGTGTCTGTGTGTTTGTGTGTGTATGTGTGTGTGTGTGTGTGTGTGTGTGTCTGTGTGTGTGTGTCTGTGTATGTGTGTGTGTGTGTGTGTGTGTGTGTGTGTGTGAGTGTGTGTGTGTGTGTGTGTGATAAAACGTGTGTGTGTGCTGCTCCTGCCGCAGTCCGTCTCCTGCTCCTGCCACAGTCCGTCTCCTGCTCCTGCCACAGTCCGTCTCCTGCTCCTGCCACAGTCCGTCTCCTGCTCCTGCCAGTCCTTCTCCTGCTCCTGCCACAGTCCGTCTCCTGCCACACTCTGATTCTTGTCGCATCCTTTAACGTTAACGACATACTGAACCCAAACAATCAAAAATGTTAAAAACAATGAGAACAGACCTTGTATTTTTAAGAGTCCCATTTAAATGAGATTGAACATGAAAAAAACAACCAAACCTAACCACATTTTGTTATTGTTATTTGTCATAAAACTCATTATAAGGAGGCAAACATAAGAGATGATATACTGACCTCTAACCTATAGGCTTTGAACAGAGTTCTGAATGTAAGGATAAAGAGGCAGATATGTCCTGGTTAAGGGGAATATTAATGGTTTTCACTCTTTTAAATGTGTGCGATATCACCTTCTCTGCTGATGTCATGAACCCTGATCTGTGGAGGAGACTGGAATCTTCACATTTAGCTACATTAGACGTGTGGAGCTGAGGAGGCGCTGGAGGAGCAATAAATAAGATAAGATAATAAGTATATAATAAGTATCTTATTCAATAATATAGGATTGATTGACATATATAGGGAAATGAACCCTAGAGCACCCCAGTATACCCATTTTTCAAATCCACATACAATTTATTCCAGAAAATACTATTTCTTTAGTATAGTATTGGCCCTGGGACAAGTTGGCCACTGTCCAGGGTGTACCCCGCCTAAGGCCCGAAGTCACTGGGATAGGCTCCAGTCACCCGAAAATGGATTGGGGATGTCCATCCATCCAGAAAATGGATGGATGGACTATTTCTTTATCTTTAATAAAGACAGGTGTAAAAAGACTGAAGCAGATATAGACACTATAGACCTAAGTGATCATGCTCTACATTTCTGTAGATTTGGAGTAAAGACAAAAGAACACACTGGAGGTTCAATGGAGCTGCTTAATGACCCTTTGTTTAAGGACAAAATGTCCAACAACATTAAGACTTATTTGGAGGAAAATGATACTGGGGAAATGTCTCCGCCTCCTCTGGGACACTTCCAAAGCAGTCTTAAGAAAAAAGAAACAAAGGGAGAATAAGTTAACTGATCTGCAAGACAAAATGTTGGAGGAAAACCATGGCAAAAAGGTTGTGTTCTAAAATGCTACAAGAAATGAAAAAGATAAGAGGAGAAATTCATTATCCGACTTCATAGGAAATAGTTAAGAAAATGCTCTTTACCAAACAAGATATTATGAGAGTGGATCAGCATTTTCTAAATTACCATCTTGGAATTGTAAAAAAAAATGTGGTTGTTTCATCTGGGCTTTTTGAAAAAATAAGTTTCGACTCTCATCCAAGAGTCATTCTCAATCTGCGAATCAAGACCGGGAACTCAGATATTTATCCTTCTCTGGGTAGGCCCTGCCCACCAGGTATCTGTAGACGCCCATCCTGGGCGTCGACCTCTCCAGGGTCACAAAATTCCATTATAAACAACAGGTTAAATCTTAACCCTCCATTCCTGTTTAAAGAAGGTCTTTCTTTTTGAACAAAAATAGCCTCTTTAAATCCTCTTTCAAACCATCTTTTCTCCTGCGTAGAATCTTCACCTCAGATTCTTCAAAAGAGTGATTAGAGGCTTCAAGATGAAGATGCACGGCGCTCTGTGGTCCTGAACTTGCATGTCTTCACTTTACAAGAGGCTTTATCAGCACAGAAGACATGTCATATGAGAGGGTGATCTGAGCCTTACATCTATTCATAGTTTTGGTTGTTTGGTTTGGAGCCTATTGTGGACCCACAGTTATTAACACTACCTCAACAAAAGCTCTCTGTTTGGGAGCAAAACTGTTCACCGTCCTGCTTGTCTGACCTGCCAGCCCCGCCCACATTCTGTTCTAATGCATCTCGGTCTGGAATCGGACGATTGGAGGGCGTCAAAAAAAACTTTCCAGCATTTACCGCTCCAACCATCACCGCTAATTTGTGTCACGTGTCTCTCACATGCAGAAGACTTTGTGTCACGTGTCTCTCACATGCGGAAGACTTTGTGTCACGTGTCTCTCACATGTAGAAGACTTTGTGTCACGTGTCTCTCAAATGCAGAAGACTTTGTGTCACGTGTCTCTCACATGTAGAAGACTTTGTGTCACGTGTCTCTCACATGTAGAAGACTTTGTGTCACGTGTCTCTCAAATGCAGAAGACTCTGTGTCACGTGTCTCTCACATGCAGAAGACTTTGTGTCACGTGTCTCTCAAATGCAGAAGACTCTGTGTCACATGTCTCTCACATGCAGAAGACTTTGTGTCACGTGTCTCTCACATGTAGAAGACTTTGTGTCACGTGTCTCTCAAATGCAGAAGACTCTGTGTCACGTGTCTCTCACATGCAGAAGACTTTGTGTCACGTGTCTCTCACATGCAGAAGACTTTGTGTCACGTGTCTCTCACATGTAGAAGACTTTGTGTCACGTGTCTCTCACATGCAGAAGACTTTGTGTCACGTGTCTCTCACATGCAGAAGACTTTGTGTCACGTGTCTCTCACATGTAGAAGACTTTGTGTCACGTGTCTCTCAAATGCAGAAGACTCTGTGTCACGTGTCTCTCACATGCAGAAGACTTTGTGTCACGTGTCTCTCAAATGCAGAAGACTTTGTGTCACGTGTCTCTCACATGCAGAAGACTTTGTGTCACGTGTCTCTCACATGCGGAAGACTTTGTGTCACGTGTCTCTCACATGTAGAAGACTTTGTGTCACGTGTCTCTCAAATGCAGAAGACTCTGTGTCACGTGTCTCTCACATGCAGAAGACTTTGTGTCACGTGTCTCTCACATGCGGAAGACTTTGTGTCACGTGTCTCTCACATGTAGAAGACTTTGTGTCACGTGTCTCTCAAATGCGGAAGACGTCTCTCAAATATTTTCAGAACATTCAGAAAAAAAAATATAACTTTATTTACCTCAGATTTACAGAGTTTAGTGCGCCGCTTGTTGACTCGGCAGAAGTCGGCAACGTTTCTCAGTCTGTTATTTTTATTCATTCCTCGTAATCCACCATGTTTGTTTAGACACGAACGGACAACGCGTTTGTCTGATTAGTTAATCCGCCTGTCAATCACTCCCTTTGGAAATTGGCGCGACTGGGTTGGATCCCAGACCCTCAGGTTTTGTAAAGTCCGTCAAAACGTGTCGGGAATGGCTGGTCAGGCAACCGTCCAGCTGGGTTTGTTTAATTATTTTTAAAAATAATGATTTGCGACTACTGATTATGGTGATGAGCTAGACAGACGCACTCGCTCCGCTGCCGCAGAAATGTGCTTTAAAATCATAGTTTGACCCACATTGTAGCATACCCACCCCTCCCCAAATGAAGGTTGACACTTTACTGATGATTTTTTGATTTAATGGCAATAAATCTTCAAAATACACCGTAAGAGCTGGGAAACACAAAAAGACAGTGCGTAAATGCAAAATGCCATGCTCTTACACCTTAGCAAAACAACAGAAAAGTTAGCTTGATATGACATCGTAATTAATACACATCAATTAACTGTTAACTGTATCACCAAACTTAAATAACATGGGCTTTGGTTACACAAAATACAACATTTGAGCTTTAATGTAACGTAAAACATACCTTGTGCCTCTTCAGAGGGGTAGCTAATACCAAAAAAACGTGTCAATTGTGCTCCATATAACTTTTTCTTTTTCTGCCGTTTTTAGCGTCTTTTCTGTCAAGCTATTTCCGCCAAAACGCTAAACATTCCTGTTTAGTAGTTCTTCAAAATAAAAGTGCACTCTTAAAAAACCGGAGGTCAAATTTACATTGAAATGTTTTGTCAAAAGAAAATACACAATTTGTTCTTTACACTCCCACCAAAATTATGAGTGTTAGTTTACATTTGAACAACAACGAATAATTTTCAAACAGAAATAACCAACTGGTTGTCTTAAGAACTCTCTAACACCAAGACTAGTTTTTGCACAGGACGCTCTACAAGTGAAAGCTTACTGATACGTTGACCTCTGTTATTCAGTCCTTTATCTCCAAGTGAGATTTTAACTCTTTGCACCAATCCGTCTTTTCCACTGACAGTCTCAAGCACTCTTTCAAGTCTCCAATCGCCTCTAGGTGCATGGTCATCAATGTCCAAAACAATATCACCTACTTTCAGATTTGTTTTGGTGACAGCCATTTTTGTCTTGACTTAATGTTTTCCACATATTTCCTTCTCCAACAACTCAAGAATTGTTCTGCTAGAAACTGCACCTATCGCCATCTGCTCTTGCCATATATGTCCTCCTTTGTAAATGTACCTTGTGGGGGCAGCGCTGCACGGTTGTATTGTTTCCTTTCTTTTCCTTGATGCTTTATTTTGTCATGACAGTGAGATATTATCAGCTTGGTAATGTGATGTTCCTTTGGGATCTCAACTGGATGCTTGAAGGAATCGCCTTTCGGTGAATGTTTAAGTCTACCTCCCACCTTGAGGAGACCATCCATATCAATGAAGATGTCGAGCTCACACAGCTTGTTATGGCATTGAAGCTGGTTTCCTTTGTTCAACAATTTTGTCTCTTGTCTATACATTTGTCTCTGCACATCCAAAATGATTACACATTCTGCGTTTTCTTGTTCACTCACTGTCACAGGAGCATTTGACTTTATTTGTTTTACTCTCCTGTGCTTCAGCTTTGACTGCCTTTTGACTGTGATGAGAAATTGCACAATCTTTTAGCAGGACTAGTGTCCGTAACCTTTGTTGACAATGTCTATACCTTTTTGTATTTCTTATCCTTGTTGAACTTACGTTTTAGGTGTTCAAGCCTTTTATTGTCTGGGAAGCATGGCTGTTTTTTCTCACAATGTTCTTGTTCCCTTTTCCTTATTCCGTCTCTGAGTTTATCCATAAACGGTAGATCCTCTTGTGAAACTGTTTTGTCAGTTGTATTCATGTCCTTGAAATCTGACTTGAGAATGTTAAATACATCAATAGGTGTAACAGTAGGAACTTATTTTACAGTAGCTCTGTGGCACAGACTTGTTTCCATTTCGCTTGGACTTGATGTGGAACCCCCAACGATACTCCATCCCAGATCTGTCCGGATTGCAAATGGTTCATTGTCCTTTCCAAGAAGAACCTGCTTTGGAGCTAAAGTTCTGGGACATTTAAATCCAATGAGTAGACCAACATCACAACTCAGTAGAGGTGGCATCTTGTCAATGATCTCAGACAGATGGGGCCATTGTTTTGCTGTTTCGTTTGTGGATATGTTGCCATAGTTAAACGGAATATAGTATTTTGTGTAAGAGGTAGGCAGATCAATTTGAATGTCTGAGTTATAACCTCTCACCCTCAGTCCAGATACTCTATGACATTTTACTGTCATGTGAACTCCGAGCATCGTAGTTAGTTTTAGTTTTACAGGATGGGAGTCAGCTTGTAACTGGTCTCTTACTTCTTCACTAACAAATGTGTTATCACTTTGTGTATCTAATAGAGCATACACCAACTGCTCTTTAGAGGGACTTTGAATAGATGATACCCACACAGGAACAATCATAGAGGTGCTACCAGATTGACCAACATTTGTGACATTGAGAGCGGTGACTGCCATAGTTTCGTTTGCCGTAGTTGAATCTGTGTTTGTGGGGCCTGGAATCCTTTCATTTGCCTTGTGATTTTCATTGTGTAAACTTGTGGGATGCCGTCCTTTGCAAGTGTCACAAGTGTGGCGATGACGACAATCCTTGGCATTATGACCCACCTTTAAACAACCATAGCATAGTCTATTGTCTCTAACGTATGCTTGCTTGTCATCTAGGGATTTTTCTGAGACGCTTGGGCACTTTGACAATTGATGCTTTTCATCTTTGCACAAGATGCAGGGAACCTTGCCAGTATGTATAGAAGCTTGTGTTGTGAAGACTTGAGTTGCAGATCTATTTGGTTTCATCTCTTTCACATGTCCTTTCTCTGTTAACAGACTGCAAGAATTAAGTGCATATGAAGAAGTCACAGGGTTACATGCAATCTCCGCCTCTATTGACACAAACTTGGCAAAATCCTTAAAGGAGGAGAAATCATTACCTTCCATGAGTGTGACTGTGACCTGACGATTCCAGCGAGTTGCCAGCCATTCCGGAACCTTTTGCAATAACTTTTGGTTCTCCTCACAGTCACTTAATATGTCTAAACCTTTTACATGTGGCATTGCTTGGACACAAGCAGACAGAAAATCTGAAAATGTCCTTAAACCTTCAGCATCTTTTGGGTGGATCTTAGGCCATTTTGACAGTTTGTCTCGGAATGCCTTTTGGACAACAAAGGGCTGACCCTAGCATTGGTCAAGCCTTTTCCATGCATCTGGGTATGCCTCGTCATCGCTGCGATAAAACATGCCTTCAAGACATTTTAGTGCAGAACCAGTGATGTACCTTTTTAACAAATGCAGTTTATCAGCAGGAGAAACGCTTTTGCAGTCCACAAGTGAGATGGACGCCCTCCATTCTATGTAGGTAATGGGATCTCCGCTGAATATGATGGGCATTGGCACTGGGATTCTGTTAATGCTATGCTGTCTTGAATAGCTTGGGCCAACTGAGAGATGTCCGTGGGAGGTGAAGAAGCGACAACTTGGGCACTTGGTTGGTGCAAATTGCTCATAGGATTGAATGCACTGGTTTGTTGCATGAACGGGTGGTTTGAGCGTGTAGAAAGCACGGGTGCTGGTTGTGCAAACCATTGGTTGATTGGAGAAGCCATATCATTTGGTGACTTTA
Organism: Eucyclogobius newberryi; assembly: GCF_026437365.1. Classification (NCBI taxonomy): domain Eukaryota; kingdom Metazoa; phylum Chordata; class Actinopteri; order Gobiiformes; family Gobiidae; genus Eucyclogobius; species Eucyclogobius newberryi. Next base: position 27,826,334 of record NW_027315846.1, on the reverse strand, counting down.
AGTGACCGTCCATATCATCTTTTATTTCTGTGTTGTAAGTCTGCAATTTTGCACGTGCGGCTTTGCATTTCCTTTCCCGCCTGTAAACGCTCAAGTTCATCTTTTTGTGCATCTAATTCTTTCCTGTGTCTCTCTTCCATGTCTCTTATTTTTCCTTTTTGTTTAAGTTCCTCTTGTGTGATTTTATACTGAGCTTCCTTTGCAGCTAATTCTGCGGCTGCTTCAACTCTCTTAACAATAATACTGTCATCCGAGTTGTGACTTGGCTGTGTTACCGATGCAGTGACAAATATGGATTTTGCATGTTCAAATGGCGTTGCCTTTCCTTATCTGTATCAAAGTCGTCAATTGCAGCTAAACGCTCAAAGATTACTTTCATAATGTCCTTTGTCATTGATTCACAAATGTCCATTTTGCGCCTTGTGAGAGGAGATGGTGCTATACGCTCTCTTAGTTCACTGTATGCTTTTGTCATGTCATTTGTTGTTTGTTCAATCTCATCTGCCATTTCTGCTTGTTGAGATTCTGGCAAATCACTTTTTAGGTCTTCTCTGTATCTTCTAATCTTTTCTTTCCATTTGTCATAAACGGTCAGCACTCTTCCCTCTCTTTTAATTATTTCGTCCCCTTGAAATGACAGCATTTTTTCTGTAGGAACACTTGGCCTTTCTGAACGACGTGGTAATGCTTTATCTTGCACTTCAGCAAATTGTTCCTCCTCCATTTCGATATTGTCCTTTAATTCTTGCCGTGACATGCTTTGTCTGCCACTTTGATGCAATAAAGTTTTCTTACTTTATTTGTGTTAGACGTTTGTTTATCTGTTCTTCTGATTTGAGTCCCTTTACTCATCACCGTATCCTTGAACCTTTGCTGCAGCTTGCTTCTCTGTGTCTTCGCCGCACCATTCGTAGTTTCACAGGGCAGCTCACTGGAGGTAAGCTCTTACTGTAGCATACCCCCCCCCCGAATGAAGGTTGACACTTTACTGATGATTTTTTAAATCAATTGTAAATGCAAAATGCCATGCTCTTACACCTTAGCAAAACAACAGAAAAGTTAGCTTGATATGACATCGTAATTAATACACATCAATTAACTGTTAACTGTATCACCAAACTTAAATAACATGGGCTTTGGTTACACAAAATACAACATTTGAGCTTTAATGTAACGTAAAACATACCTTGAGCTATTTCCGCCAAAACGCTAAACAGGAAGTAGTTCTTCAAAATAAAAGTGCACTCTTAAAAATACGGAAGTCAAATTTACATTGAAATGTTTTGTCAAAAGAAAATACACAATTCGTTCTTTACACATATAATCCCAGAAAAGACGAAAAAAAGTTGAGTAACATAACGGGACCCAAACGTTCAAAGCTGACGGTCCATGGCTCCAGTGGAAAACAGCCCGCCTCACAAGCTAACGAGGCTAACATGTGCGGCGCAGCAGACCACAGCCCTCCCCCGCGGCGGGACGCATTGTGACACTGAACAGCATATTTCAAACAGTACGGATGAGCTGCAGACACAGAGGGCAGAGATGGTGACGCTGCAGATGGAGAACACAAATATGAAATGTAAGATCCTGGATTTGGAGTCCAGATCACGTAGGAATAATATCAGACTTGTGGGGATCCCAGAGGGAGAGGAGGGAGATGACACTGAAAGTTGAAGTGATTTCAGAGTCAATTTGAACTAAATGATCTACCGTCATTGGCTTTTTTGTCTAGAATGTTAAGACATGAAGATAAGTTTGTTATTTTAAGTTCAGGAGCAGGACCACACCCCTTTCATGCCCCTGCCATAGGCTACACTATTTAGACATCCAGGTCACACACATCAGCGTTCGTGACTTCGTGCCCCTCCCTCCGACCCTCTTTTAATTATTATTATAAGTTATCTCCTAGATGGGGGTATCAAGGCTTTGGAGCCTTCAGCCCTCATCGCCAGAATCTCTGATTGCACATCGGTTCATTTTGACAAATTTTCAAGCTTTTTGACGGAAAATCCAAGGTGGAAAAATGAGAAATTATTGGGTTCTGCCCACAATGGCTCCCGTGGGGTTTAGGACGTGGTCATAATATACATTTTTACTCCAACATGAGGTACGTTTGTACCAAGTCTACAACGAAAGTTGTTGTTGCATTGTGCCCGATCACAAATGAGACTATTATAAATATTTTCAGTTGTCTACGACTAAGAAATTGTCTTTGATGAATTATTAAATATCAAATTTGGTGAGGGTGTGAAAATTTATCAAATTATTGTCATGCATTTATATTATATCTCTGTGTCCTATTCATCATTTGGGTCACGATGCACTTTCTGTGTACTTTCTGATTATCTCTGAACTGGTACAAACAATCTTAAAGCTGACGTCAGGCCATTTTATCAGATCCAAGAAACAGTTTTATAAAACACAGTTAAATCTTGTGGAAAGTCAAATCTCAGCTGCAGATGAACAACATGCTGCTTGTTCTGCCTGTTTTTCCATGTTTTCATCAAATAAAGAACTTGAGAACGATCCTCGCCTCTCGCAGTCTGTTATAGACTAAACTTCAACAGAATTGGTGGAGGATGCGGGTCTCTCATCATGCTTGGAGAAGAAACACTCGAATTTGCCTCTAAACGATTCCCTTCTGGATGTCGGCTGACGACGCATAGCGTCCAGTAACGGTTCAGCTGGGAATGATGGGAGAACAAGGACACCGAGCCGAGAGAGAGACAAGAGGAGACAATTGCTAGTTTATTTTTGACTTACCATTGTGATTGGGACATACAACAAAAGTAAGGCAGAAACCTCTTGCATTTATTATGAAAATCTGCACATTGAAAATGCCAAATTGTTGAGGTTTGCCAAAACCTAAGACTTAAACTGAAATTTCAACATTGCATACAATTATGAACATAGGGGAAATTAGCTCATTAGTTTAGATAATCAGTTGGACTGATTTAAAGAGGAGTAGAATGGGACGTGTAGGTAACTAAAGGGAGCTAAGAAAGCTACTACTTGGCTAAAAGCGCTCTACTGACAAGATTAACTTCCCTCTGTGGCTAGGTGAAAATTTTATTTATTTAGTTAATTTTAGTCTTTCAAGTTTGTATTTTTTTTTCCCTAAACGTTTTTAATTTCATTATTACTGGTATAATTATTGTTTGAATAATAATAATAATAATAATAATAATAATAATAGTTGTTGTTGTTGTTTGTTCCACACTGCCCCGGTCGACCCAGCCCTCCCTCAAGCACAAGGAACAATTGGGTCCAACCTCACTTATGGCTTGGCAGAATCGCATTGCTCTCGACATGCTTTGAACTGAAAAATCTGGTGTTCATCAACATGCTGCTGTTCTGCCTGTTTTTCCCTGTTTTTATCAAATAAAGACCTTGAGAACGATCCTCGTCTCTTGCAGTCTGTTATAGACTAAACTTCGACAAGGGCGCTAGAGAGCCATTATATTAGCTAGCCACTACATTTGCATATCATTGCGTTCAGCTGGGAAATCTTAACAAACACTAACATTTTACAATAAAAAAATGTTTATGAAAAGTGATTTTTTTTTAAATTTTCCAAAAATTGCAATTTTGTTTACAATTCACGATGACCATACTCAAAAGTGTATCAGCTTCAAAATTATAACACTTCATTGTTCATGCGTTGTTTGTCTTGTGACCAAAGTGTTTTTGATGAGAATTGCAGGAGATTCCTGCCTGTTGGTGGAGTGGTTAAGACACAGCACCCGTGCTAGGCCCCAAGTGCAGCCGGCCACAGTGTTGTGAGTTTAAATCCTGACTCTGACAATTTACTGCACGAGTAAATGGGGGACATTTGTCCTGTCAAATATTTTTTGGAGTGAGTCTCATATTTTTTACTGTGACTTTTTTTGGCGTCGGGCTCCCATTGGCCCCAGGTTAATCAATATTTGAGGTGGTGCTACTGAGCTGTCTTTCAATATTTTTTCTCGGAACTTCAAAATTAGAGTTCTAATTTTTGATACAACTCACTAGCATTTTCATCTTTGTTTACTACTTGATTTATGCAATTTAAAAAGTCCCTCGCCGGGATGATTCTCGTGCTTCGGCTCTGGCCTAATAATTATTTGCTTGGATGTCTAAAAATTTTTATTTTGAGTGCACCCTAAGTACAAACATCGCCACATGGACCCCTTCCCTCCATGGTCCATGGGACGTCCGACTGCAGACAGGATGATCAAACACTCACCTGCCTTTACGTAACTGTGCCCTGTTCACCAGCTGCACCCACAGAGCAGCATTCTGAGAAACAAATACAGTTTAGTGGACTCTGGACATTATCACTGCATGCAGAGGATGAAGAGCAGATGTAAGCCTTTAATCTGGGTTAAAGTGGAGTGCCTTTGGTTATTATTACTTTTTATGGCTCATAATATGCATTATAACCATTATCTCCGTTACTCGGACGTTTGTCCACAACATCTGAGGTCTAAAAGCCTTCTGGCCTTCGTTAAGCGAGCAATTGCAGCTTAATGCACCATATGGAACTTCTGCTGGCAAAAGAACACGCAGTCACAAAGTCTCTAGTGTACACCAATGTAACTACGGTTCTATGAATCTTGGACGACTGCCAGAGGCGGTGCTTAAGCCCTGAATGTATCCCTTCACAAACTATCAATACCAATAACATCACACCTGTGACTCTCGGATGGCCAATCAGAAGCTGACCGGCATCTGCTTACTAATTTCCTGCAAAACCTTCATGCTGAAAGGATTCTGAGTAACAGAAGAGCTGCGTTCCCACTCGCGTTTCAGTCCGGGGCCCGGATCAGTTTGCTCCAACTTGTTCCCACAAGTGAAAATGCCGGATTAGAGCCGCTCCACTCACCCCGGCCGAGAAGCGAGAGCGGCCCCGGTTTCGCTCCGGAGCAAGTGGGACCAGCCAGGAGCCAGAGCAGCAGAGTGTCCGTGCGCTGCGGGACGCTCCGCTGCGGGACGCTTCGCTGCGGGACGTGCCCGTGCCTTCTGGTCGTATCTTTCACGTTCGGGACACATGAGTGTCTTTCACGTTCGGGACACATGAGTGTCTTTCACGTTCGGGACACATGAGTGTCTTTCACGTGTCTTTCACGTTCAGGAGACATGAGTGTCTTTTAGCCGCTCTGTGTCGGAGAGAGAAGAGTTGTTGTTGTTGTTGTTGTTGTTGTTGTTTTATGGCGGTTGGCATCCGAGTGTTGCATTACCGCCAGACTTTATTCCTCAGACGTTTCGTAGTCCTCAGACTGACAGGAGTCTCCGCCTTTATCATTCAAACAGCACGTATCCTTGCGCACAACAATATAGTGCCACATATAGTGCTTATAATGAAAAGGACAATATCTGAAAAATCTATCTCAAAATTCAAGGAAATAATGTCATGTGATCATGTCATGTGATCATGTCATGTGATCCTGCTGAGAACAGCTTTAGTCCCAGTTTAAGTGATGCTTAAGTCTGCTCTTGACGTTGTCGCGCCGTTAAAACAGAAGGTCATTAGGCCAAAGCGCGCCTCCCCATGGTACAACCAAGAACTGCGTTCACATAAACAAAGAGTTAGAAAGTTAGAGGGAAGGAGACAAGAAAAGACAAGAGGAGGCAAGAAGAGACAAGAGGAGATGAGAGAAAACAAGAGGAGACAAGAGGAGACGAGAAAAGACAAGAGGAGGCGAGAGGAAACGAGGGGAGCAGAGAGGAGACAACAGGGGACAAGTGGAGACGAGGGAAGACAAGAGGAGCCGAAAAAAGACAAGAGGAGACAAAAGGAGACGAGAGGAGACAAGACGAGAAAAGACAAGAGGAGACGAGAGGGGACAAGAGGAGACGAGAGGGGACGAGAGGAGAAGAAAAGAGAAGACTTCTGCTCCAGACTTTCTGCCTTTAGAACACATGAGTCTAACCGTGGAGGTCACAGTCAGCGTTGCCTACGTTACAAAAACGATTAATGCTCAGTAAAAGTTTCATTTTTAAGTTTATGTTTAAGTTTGTACATTACATACATTTCAGCTGAAGTGTTTTCAAAAGGATTGACTATATTTAAAGTGAACATTCATTCTTTCACTGCAGCAAAAAGCGTGACAAAAACACATTTTCATTAAGAAAGGTCAAAGTCTTGTTCCCATGACGATACATCTACAGCAGAGACAATGTGCTTTAGCAATCAATATCATCATATACAATAATATATAAAGAACATAAAGAAACACACGGTCTGGAGCTGCTGTTTGACTTAAAGGGACATCTCTCCAAATGTGCAGGACCAGAAGGTCAGGAGGTCAGGAGGTCAGAAGGTCAGGAGGTCAGAAGGTCAGGTGCTCAGGAGGTCAGGTGCTCAGGAGGTCAGAAGGTCAGGAGGTCAGAAGGTCAGGTGCTCATGAGGTCAGCTTCAGTCCAGAGGAGCTCTGAGAGGAACCTCATGTGGACCTCATTTGGACCTTGTGCGGACCTCGTGTGGACCTCATTTGGACCTCGTGTGGACCTCATGTGGAGCACATGTGGACCTCATGTTGACCTCGTGTGGACCTCAGGTGGACCTCCTGTGGGCCTCATGTGAGAAGGATTTAATGCACAATCAAATGTTGCGTGTTCTTCAGACTTGGATCCATGGTCCTTCAGGCCTCGTGGCAGAGCATGCTCAACCTTCAAATGTGCCTTAAGAGTGAAGCCCTGAGTTTCATATTGAGCTAAGTTGAAGCTTGGTCCTGCTCTGTGTTTTCTTTCACATCTGGTCCATTCTAAGCACAGACGAACAACAGCTCCAGACGACATTCAGATGTGGAAAGAGAATATATTCAGAGTACATTCAGTCTGCAGTGGGCGCACAGATCTTTGGGAAAGCTCATTCATTCAGTCCACACAAAGCACAGTGTGGTCGTTATGGTGACCGCTCATGGAATTGCAGAGCAAAGATGACACAACTCAAGCCTCAGGTCCAGTGGTCAGTCCCAGGACTCGGGACGGTCATTTAACACATGTATTCTCCTCATTCTGGAGCGTGCACCACACTTCTTCTGCTCTTCTCATCATCTGCAGGGCATCTGGAGGAATCACAGCGCCACAGCCTTATTCCACTAAAGGATTACGTTCATTATTTTCCTCAACATTTTAGAAAGAATATCCCATAATGACAATGTGATAGAAGGTTGTTAGAATTATTTGCAAATGTATTAAAACAAATATTATTATTATTCACAGCGTTAACTCTGAGCCTCTAAACTGAGCTCAGGTTCATGGTTTCCCCCTGATGGTCCTGGAGATGCTTCTACAACTTGACTGAGTCCAGGGTTGGACATGAGTTGGAAAAGTGATGTCAGAGCACAAACCAGGACATGAAGTCCAAGGAACAGTCTGTAGAGCTCAGAGAAGGGATTGTATCAAGGCACAGATCTGGAGAAAGGACAGAAACATCTCTGCAGCAGTGAAGGTTCCTCTGAGCTCAGGGGCCTCCATCATCTGGAAATGGAAATGAATCAGAGCCACCAAGACTCTTCTAGAGCTGGGCCCGGCCAAACTGAGCAATCAGGGAGAGAAAGACCTAAGACAGAGGAGACCAAGAACCTGATGGTCACTCAGACAGAGCTCCAGCATGTCTCTGTGAAGAGAGAACCTTCCAGAAGAACCAACCTCCCTGCATCACTCCACCATTAGGCCTGTGTGGGAGTGGCCCGACTGAAGCCCGACTGAAGCCCATTCCATGTTGGAATAAGGCTGAGAACAAAGTGTGGAACAAGTGAAGTCTGTGAATACTTTCTGAATGTGCCATACTCGCATATACGCTCTACACAAAATACTACTACTAATACTACTAAACTACTACTAAAGACGCTTTCAGGCCGTCCAGACAAACGGTGCCATGTTGACTTATTGGTCACATGAATATGAAGTGATTCCAGCTCGACTGAAGGGCCAAACGGAAGAGGAAAAAGTGGGCGGGTGGAACCACTTGAATATACACACACTTGACAGTAATAGCCTGGTAGGTCAAAGAGTAATCATGTTCATGACTACATTTTAACCTCAGCCCAGAATGAAGGAGTCAGGGGCCCAAGAGAGATTGTTCTAGAAAGAAATTGTAACGTGAAAACACAGAATGTTCCAGAATAGCATTGAAACATATCTCTCTTGCATTTGCAGTGCACTCTTACAGTGAGTTGGCTCGCCCCTCCACTGATATGACCTGTTACTTGGCTTAGTTGTGTCACTTGCTTGTCTCCATGGAGATCGATATGCCATCCTCCATCAGAAAAATGACATAGTACACCTTTAACCTTTAAGAGTTGTTGATACTGTATAAGCATGTTTTAAACCTGGATCACTATAGTACACAGAATGAGTCATGTTCAGAGTTCATATCCACGTGTCACTCAGGTCAGATCCCACTTGGAGGGTGGAGTCTGATTCACTATATTCACTTCTGATAGAACCTGGGACTATAGCCACGATTCGACTGGTCCACTGTGGAATGGACTAGTACATTCCGGAAGTGTCTCCACCGTCGTAAATGAACCACAGTGGTCTAGCTTCCAGGGTGGTCTGGCTTCCAGGATGGTCTGGCTTCCTTTGGTTCCTAGAACACTTTTGGAGTGAGGTGATTGTATAGAATGATCTTGCTCAAAAGGATGAAAGAGAACACAGTCTCAGTGAAAACAAAATGATGCTAACTTGTGAGTCCACATGCTTAGCAAAACAAAACTAGCACATGTTAGCATCAGCTGTTTCCTGCTTATCGACGCGCTGCTGATATTTCCAGGGCATAAAGCGTCTGACATGATCCAAAGCCAAAGACATAAAGAGAGGTTCAAACATGGCGTAGAGGCTTTGGCCACGCCCCTCACACATGCTAGCTTTAGCCACGCCCCTCACACATGCTAGTTTTAGCCACGCCCCTCACACACACTAGTTTTAGCCACGCCCCTCACACACAGGACTACGTTCACCCGGTCTGCGACGAACAATACCTCGTGCAAAGGGTCTGAGGAAGAACAAGCCCTGGACTAAAACTGTGAGGAGACCTTGCTCAACACCCGGTCTGGAGAGACGGGAGATGGCGGAGGAGAGTGGATCGGGGATGGAAGATGTTCTGGACGGCGTGGAGGAGCAGCCTTTTCTGCCTGCACGTGCCCGGAAACGTAAAAAGTCCCTTAGCTCGTCCGAGGGTTCTGGGAATGAGCAGCAGGATGAGGCTGAAGCTATTGATATCCGGGGTGAGAGCAGAGACTGTAAGGTGATCATAAAGCTTGCACAGGATAGTGCATCCTTTAAGGAGTGGAATTCAGTGGCATTGTCAAAGAGCCTAACTGTAGCTGTGGGAGTGATCAAGAGTGCGAGTGTCCTTAGAGATGGCTCGCTGCTGGTCGTGTGCAAGGACGCGGCTCAGCAACGGAAGGCAATTGGAACTAAACGTCTGGGTGGAAAGGACATTCTTGTGTCTGATGCTGAAAGAAACACGGTCAGAGGAGTTATCGTAGGTGTCCCTACGGCGACGTCTGTGGATGAAGTTAAGGAGAATTTGACTGGAGTTACGGTGGTGGACGCTAGGCGTTTGAAGGTGACCCGGTTTGGGGTAAGATGTGACAGCTTGTCGGTAATGGTAACACTTGAAGGGAGGTGCCTGCCTAGTAAGGTGTTCATTGGGTACATGTGCTATAGCGTCAGGCCATATGTTCCGCCGCCCCTGCGTTGCTTTAAGTGCCAGCGCTTTGGGCATATTGCAGCGGTCTGTAGAGGGAAGCAAAGATGTGGTAAATGTGCAGGAGACCACGAGTATGGGAAGTGTGACGTGGGTGCAAAACTGAAGTGCTGTAACTGTGGGGAAGAACATAGCTCTGCCTTCGGGGGATGCAGGTTTAGCAAAAGAGCTGCTGAGGTGCAGAAAATAAAGGTCTCTCAAGGTATATCCTATGCCGATGCAGTCAAGAAAGTTTCAAGTAACGAGTTTAGAGTAAATACAGAGAGAGGAGCCAGCGCTGCTCCCAGCCAGGGCGAAATGAGAAAGGCCAGCGTGGCTCCCAAGAAGTGTGAAGGTTTCAAGAGTGGAGGTCCCAAGTGTGCAGGTTCCAGAATTAATGAGAATACCCTGGTTGTGGATAGAGAGGATTTTGTACTCTTTATGGTGGATGTTGTAAACTGTGCTGCTCAGACTCAAAGCAGAACTGAAAGGATCAGGATCATTGCTAAAGCTGCAGGGAGATTCCTTGGAACAAAGGAGCTTGATTGGGCAGATATAGAAAACAGGCTAAAGGCGCTAAATGGGAGTCGGAGTGATGGGGGTCTGCTTGTGGGGAGTCAGAGTGATCAGAGTGACGAGATGGGGGTGGGGTGGTCTCCTGTCCTTGTCCAGTCTCGTAGACGCACGGCTACCAAGCAGCGACGTCAGTGGAAATATTAAAGCCTATGGAATGAAGCCTAAAGAATAAAGCTGTACGGTGGAAGCACCGAACGTCAAAGAAGGAGAGGAAGATGAAGAAGAGTCTCCCTGGAATAAAGCCGGTCGGTCTCTGAAACAACAACAACTATTCTAGTCACAAAGACATATCATGACCTCATGGGCTTTGTAACACCAAAGCAATGGAAGGAGTTCTTTTACGGACTACGACAGAGTCTGAGGACTACGACAAAGTCTGAGGAATAAAGTCTGGCGGTAATGCAACACTTGGATGCCAACCGCCATAAAACAACAACAACAACAACAACAACAACACACTAGCTTTAGCCACGCCCCTCACACACACTAGCTTGAAATTACTTAATGTTTTGTGACTTTTTGTGACTCGCAATACGTTTCCCCTTCGGAGAACTGCAGTTCACGAGAGCGAGCTACAATAGCGTGATGTATGAAGGAAACATGTCCTGTCTCAGTCCTGCGGTGGGGCCGCTGGTTGCCTGGAGACGGAGAAAAAACAGGCCACAGGTGAAGAGCTACTCCAACTGCCGACTTCATCCAAATACACTTAAGATGCCAAGGCACGATTGATGCAATGTCCTCTCCACAATGAACATGTTGTGTTCCAGGACCAGCACTGCACTCAATACATGAGGGAAGTGTCTTGGTTTGAGTAGACACCATGGAAAAAATGTATATTCCTTTAAAATAAGATTCATTAATTAATCAAATAAATCATTCTTGTTTTTTCAAATAGTCTTGGTAAATTACTTCAAAATCAACTAAAAACTAGTCATTTGAACTTATTTCAGATATTTAAGAGTCTTTTCAGTGTGTTGCTCTCTTCTAAAACATGATTCAAAGCCCAAAGTCCGACACGCATCACAATCAGAAGAAAGGCAAGCATCACGGAGCTGACTATAGTCCTGCTGTCGTCCTGAAGGGCCCGCCTCCAGGAGCCAAGGGCCATTGTGTCTCTGGAGAATGTCATGTCCTTCACATTGTGCAAAGTGTTCTGATGTAACTCAATCTCTAAATGAACATTAATCTGGGATGGAACCAGATGTAGGGATTATATCCTTCCTCTTTTTCTAGTTGGTCTGGTATTTCTTTTGTTAAAAACTATAAGATGATTAGTAAAAATGATGTAAGCAGCAGCAAAGCCAGAATGAAGTTGTCTCTAAAAACAGTTGTAAAGTTTCCGTGTCGGCCGAGCATCAGGGTTAAAAACATTTAAAGATAGAATAAATCTAAAAGACAAGTATACGTAGATTGTTGCTCACTTGTAAAGCTGAGAAATTACATTCAACTAAAACAGATTGATGGATTCATTTAATTTATACTAGTACCTTAGGACTATGTTAGCACAGTAGAAATAATAATCTCCTTCTTAACTGAGAAATTGCAGCATTGTTCTAAGAGTTGGTTTGTGTTCTATTTGAACTTGACAGGCCAAGGCAAACATGTCCTCAGCCCCAGCATGGACGAAAACACGATGGTTGGCCGGTGCTTCTTGAACTTTAGCCCCTTCTTCAAGCGCTGAGTGTTCTCCGACACATAGAGCTCCCCCTGCTGGGCCGTGCTTGTAATCCTGGACACAATCTCTCCATGAATCACCACCTCCTGCTCCGATCTCACAAACACTTCCCTGAGCTCCTCCAGCCTTTTCTCCATCTCCCTGATTACCTTCTGCCGCTCCTCCACCTCCAGCAGCCTCCTCCGCGCTGCTTCGAACTCCATGCTGGAACTTGGGGTTACCAGCCTGGATGAGGGGGCCGTGGCCGAGGCGGACGGCAGGTTGGAGGTGGCCAGCAGTGCCCCTGTCACCCTGCGGAAGTCACCCATAGAGATGGAGCGTCTGGTGGCTGGCGATGCTAATGCTAACAGGGCAGTGGATGAGCTGGATGGTAGCATGGCTAATGGAGGAGGAGAGGAGGAGGATGGTGGCTCCGGAGGTGGATGCTTTTCAGCAGCAGCAGCAGTCGTCATGTCGTCAGCACTGCCCTCGTCCTTCCTCTGGTGCCTCTGCCGCTGCTTCATGGCTGCGCTAAATCCGACAGAGACGCTTTACTCCATTCATTAAAAGAAGAATGTGAGCGGAGCCGAGCGCTGCCTTTGTGTGCTGAGTCAAAGGGAGGGGGGGTGCGTGCCCATTGGCTGCAGGAGAGGATGCTGCAGCGTGCTGATTGGCTGATGGGATATAGCGCAGGCACACACTCTTTGATGCTGATGCAGCCTGTCCTTCTGTGCATCCTGAAGGTTCTGAACAGCACACACAGCATTGTGAGGGAGTTAGCTGCTTCCTCTTCTTTTTTTTAATGCTGTGAACATACTGTTGTGTGCATATTTACTAAGTGAGGGAAATATATCACTATTATAGCAAACATGTACAACATATAATGTGTGATTGGAGGAAGTGAGAAAACATGGCTAGACACAAAGACAAAGACAATAGCAATAAAGTAGCATTTGAAAAAAAGTCTAGGATTTTATAAGGTAATTCACCAAGCACTGGTAAATATACAAATCATACATTGAGCAAATTAATACATAATTTAGATTTGATCGATACCTGGAGAGACATGAATCCTAATGTTGCCAATAAACACATTTTCCAACCCACATAAGATCTATACTAGAAGAAACTACTTTGATATTTTCAACAACGATTTGTCCAACATTACAGAGGCAGACACAGTTCAGTAGATCGAAGTGCTCATGCTCCTGTTCATCACTGTCCACCTGGAACAGAAACAAAAAAACACATTTTAGAGATTTAATGCTCGTCTACTCAATGACCGCCCTGGTCTCTCCTCCTGTTTGCTTTGTATTTGGAACCATTGGCCCAATTTATAACACGATCAAAGACAATTGACGGGTTGACAATTAACACTAACACTAACCCTACAATTGATCGGACAGAACATAAAGTTGTTGCAGATGATGTTCTATTGTACTTGACCAAACCAGACATTTCCAAACTCAATGTGATGAAGAAGTTGGTCCAATGTCTGGATACAAATTAAATTAAATGTACAAAAGAACCGAAATGATTAAATTAAATCAAATTAAATGGCAAAGGGAATCTCTTAGATATTTAGGTGTGGTACTTCATGGAGACCTATCAACTATTCTGGAGAAAAATATAACCCTCTTTTTATTATTATAAAAAAAGATCTTGAAAAATGGAAGTCAAAGGATTGAAACTACAAAAATGAATGTTTTGCCCAGATTTTTCCATTTGTTCCAGACTCTTGCAATGTCCATCCCCAACCGACTGTTTGGATTAAAACAATCTCAAGGAAAAAACCTCAAATCCGATTCAAAACTTTACAATTATCAAAAGAAAAAGGAGGCGGGGTTTACCTTATTTGAAATTTCAGGTCAGATCAGAGCGTTGCTGGTGTGACCCAGAATATGAAGCTCAATGGTCTCATATTGAGAGTAATGTGGTGCCGGAGGTTCCTGTGCAGGTCTTACTGGCAGATGACAGACGCTGGAGTCTGACGGAGGAGGTGGAGAACCCTTGGGTGAAATTTGTTCTTACAACATGGAAGGAGCTGATCAAAACATACAAACTTAATAAATATGTTAAAATCTTAAATTGGCTTATGATCAAAATGTCACACAATAGAAATTGCAGTTTGTTCCAGCCAAAATAAACTATAGAATATTTCAGAACATGAGTAGCTCATGGCTGATTTGTTCTAGTAAAAGTAGCTCACAGAGGCTAAAAGGTTGGAGATCCCTGATCAGTCTGAACAAAGGCTATGCAAAATATTTTCGCCCATCGATAAATGAGGCACAAGATGGCAGCTCTCCCTATTGGGCCCGCTATGTCAGCTTTATGGTCTCTAAATATTCATGTGTCCTGCCAATAAGAGAGTCCGAAAGCTCTGTCTGTACGTGTGAAACCCCCTTGACTTCCTGATAGAAAAGGCTAGAAACCTGGCCACACCCAGCACACACAGTCCTGGCCATCCAGTTTGAGGCCTTGCACCAGCGAGTACCCGTTTCGGTCATTTCACACGACAATGTCAACGAACACCTGTCCATTGTCCAAAAGTACCAATCCATCCATTTTCTTCCGCTTTATCCGGGTCCGGGTCGCGGGGGCAGCAGTCTAACCAGGGACTCCCAGACTTCCTACTCCCCAAACACTTCCTCCAACTCCTCCGGGGGGGATCCCGAGGCGTTCCCAGGCCAACCGAGAGACATAGTCCCTCCAGTGTGTCCTGGGTCTTCCCCGGGGCCTTTTCCCGGTGGGACATGCCCGAAATACCTCTCCAGGGAGGAGCCCAGGAGGCTCCGGAACAGATGCCCGAGCCACCTCAGCTGGAGGAGCAGCGGCTCTACTCCGAGCTCCCCCAGTGTGACTGAGCTCCTCCTCCCATCTCCGCCACCCAGCGGAGGAAACTCATTTGGACCGCTTGTATCCGCGATCTTGTCCTTTTCGGTATTACCCAAAGCTCATGACCATAGGTGAGGTCAGAACGTAGATTGACCGGTAAATCGAGAGCTTTGCCTTTTGACTCAGCTCATTCTTTACCACAACAGTCGATGCAGCGACTGCATCACTGCAGCCGCTGCACCGATCCAACTGTCAATCTCACGCTCCATCCTTCCCTCACTCGTGAACAAGACCCCGAGATACTTGAACTCCTCTACTTGGGGCAAGGACTCCCCACCCACCTGGAGAGGGCAAGGACCCTCCACCCACCTGGAGAGGACAAGGACTCCCCACCCACCTGGAGAGGACAAGCCACCTTTTTCCGGTTGAGAATCATGGCCTCGGATTTGGAGGTGCTGATTCTCATCGCAGCCGCTTCACACTCGGCTCAAACCGTCCCAGTGCATGTTGCAGGTCCGGGTTTGATGGAGCCATCAGGACAACATTGTCTGCAAACAGCAGAGATGAGATCCTGTGGTCCCCAAACCAGACACCCTCCAACCCCTGACCACACCCTCCTACCCCTGACTGCGCCATGAAATTCTGTCCATAAAAACTATGAACAGAAGCGGTGACAAAGGGCAGCCCTGAGGAGTCCAACATGCACTGGGAACAGGTCTGACTTACTGCCGGCAATGAACACAGCTCCTGTTCCGGTCATACAGGGACCGAACAGCCCTGAGCAAAGAGGCCCGGACCCCGTACTCCCGGAGCACCCCCCAAAGGACACCCCGAGGGACACGGTCGAAAACCTTCTCCAGATTCACAAAGCACATGTGGACTGGTTGGGCAAACTCCCATGAACCCTCGAGCACCCGATGGAGAGTCTAGAGCTGGTCCAGTGTTCCACGACCGGGACCAAAATCTGCTCCTCCTGAATCTGAGGTTCCACTATCGGTCGGATTCTCCTCTCCAGTACCTTGTAATAGACCTTACCGGGGAGGCTGAGGAGTGTGATCCCTCTGTAGTTGGAACACACCCTCTGGTCCCCCTTCTTGAACAGAGGGACCACCATGTCGTACTTAATATACTTTCTCATTACCTGCTATTGATGTGTGTTCGTTGACAATGTTGTGTATTTTATTATGGTTACATTTCATTTTTTGCTGGTTTGAGTTAAATTTGCCCAAACTGAGAATAAGCTGACCAAGCGTTAAAGCCACTCCCACTAGGCCACTCCTCCCAGGTCAATATAAGGGCAGGCTCAGTTCTGCTCCCTCTCTTCTTCCCGTCACACACCGGGCCCCCGCAGGGGCCCCTCCCCCACCAAGCAGGCTGCATTGTCTTCCAAACCCGGCTTTCACCAAACAACCCGAACATCTTCATCGAAAAATGCACAATTCAACGGACCCTGGACTCATCAAACTCTTCGAAAGCTAAACCTGCTCAAGCATCAGCACCACGGACAGCTCCAAGGACGCAAAGACGTGGGAGGCCTTGCTCCACATCCCCCTTGGACACGTGAGACCTGAGAGTGGCTGATATTTACAGAGTGGCATTTAAAGACAGGTTCCCTTGAATTATTTCTCAAAACCAATCAAAACATAATTCTTAATACCAGCATTTCTTTTAACTAAGATGAGCCCAGGCACAGCCTGTGTAACCAAATGTGTCATTGATTGAATGTATGTCTTTGTTTATTAAACCACACAAAATCATCCTGGTTTATAGAGCCTTTGTATTCATCTTTATAGAATTATGATTGTCGGTCAATGAATCCTGTTCTTCGTGTCGATGTTAATGTTTTGCTGAACAAGCTTCAGATGGTGCCCCTTTTAAATATAAATATGAACATTAACTACCTAAAATGCTACACGTGTGTCCACAATGTAATGGCTCGTCCCAGAGAATATACATTACATCTCGGTACAAATGTGTGAGGAGGAAACGAGTATAATTACTCTACAAGTGGTTCTACCTTATAAAGAGTAATGATTTTTCATCAAGATATAGTTTACCTTCCATCCCAGCCCTGCCTGGTGCATCAGGCCAGAATGACCTCAGCTCTGTTTAGACCCATATTGATTGGGACAGACAAAACTGAAACGCAGATTCCCCATGTTTAATCCTGACTCTGGCACCAGCAGGAGGCCGGTCCATGTTTAGTCCTGACTTTGGCACCAGCAGGAGGCCGGTCCATGTTTAGTCCTGACTCTGGCACCAGCAGGAGGCCGGTCCATGTTTAGTCCTGACTCTGGCACCAGCAGGAGGCCAGTCCATGTTTAGTCCTGACTCTGGCACCAGCAGGAGGCCAGTCCATGTTTAGTCCTGACTTTGGCACCAGCAGGAGGCCGGTCCATGTTTAGTCCTGACTCTGGCACCAGCAGGAGGCCGGTCCATGTTTAGTCCTGACTCTGGCACCAGCAGGAGGCCAGTTCATGTTTAGTCCTGACTCTGGGCACCAGCAGGAGGCCGGTCCATGTTCAATCTTGACTCTGGCACCAGCAGGAGGCCGGTCCATGTTTAGTCCTGACTCTGGGCACCAGCAGGAGGCCGGTCCATGTTTAGTCTTGACTCTGGCACCAGCAGGAGGCCGGTCCATGTTTAGTCCTGACTCTGGCACCAGCAGGAGGCCGGTCCCTGAGGTCCTCAGAGTCCGAGATATGGCAATAACATATCCAAGATGTACTTTGGTGTTAGGCCAGAGAGAGACTTGTACGCAAGCAGAGCTGCAGCAGTGCAGAGACCTGAGAACAGGACTAATGTGATGGTACTTCCTGGTTCTAGTCAGGACTAATGTGATGGTACTTCCTGGTTCTAGTCAGGACCCGAGCAGCAGCGTTCTGGATGTACTGCAGCTGTTTTACAGCTCGTTTGGAGAGACCAGTGAGCGGCCGTTACAGTCTAATCTACTGGAGACAAACGCATGGATAAGTCTCTCCAAGTCTGATTTAGACACTATATTTTTATAGTGTAATTCTTGGTGTTGAACCATCGTTAAGAGTCCCAGTATTTTTTATAATTATATCACAACATTAGGTGGGACAATTATTTGGGTTTACGTGTGCCTTAAAATTTCTTTTCTCACATGTTGGATGTCTTCTTTTTGATTTTTATCTTATCTACTCTCTCTGGTCCTGTTCGTGTTCTATTGTCTTTTTTAAGTTTGAAAATATGCTGAACTTTAAAAAATAAAATTGTACATTTGAAATTTGTTCATCACTTTAAATAAATAATCAACAGAGAAATGTATCACCATCGTGACCACAACCTGAATTCACATACCCCACGCTGGAGGCTCCATCTCTCCTGAGGAGCACCTCTGCTTCTCCTGGTTTTCTAAGGAGCACCTCTGCTTCTCCTGGTGTTCTGAAGAGCACCTCTGCTTCTCCTGGTGTTCTGAAGAGCACCTCTGCTTCTCCTGGTGTTCTGAGGAGCACCTCTGCTTCTCCTGGTGTCCTGAGGAGCACCTCTGCTTCTCTTCTCCTGGTGTCCTGAGGAGCACCTCTGCTTCTCCTGGTGTTCTGAAGAGCACCTCTGCTTCTCCTGGTGTTCTGAGGAGCACCTCTGCTACTCCTGGTGTTCTGAGGAGCACCTCTGCTTCTCCTGGTGTTTTTTATCTTCAAAAGTCACCAGAAAGTCGCAGAGAAAGAGAACCCATGTCTCAGTTTTCTCCTCCTGAACTCCTCACAGACTGATCCCTGTCTCTTTTAACTTCTATACGTCAGATTCGATCTGGTCAAATCTGGCTGCTCCAATTCCTGCTCTGTGACGCCATGTCATGTTGCATTTCACTTTCATTTCATGCATCATAATGGCCGGTCGGTGTAAGGTGATCTCCCCTCCTTCTTAGGACAAGTGCGAGCTTGGAGACCTCGCTTCAGCGATGGAGTTGGTTTACTGGCTGGGAGCAGGCTGTTAGTAGCTGCATCAGGCCTGTTAGCCATGTTAGCCTTGTTAGCTTGTCAGGCAAGCTGTTTGTCACTGGAGCCGTGGACAGTTAGCTTTGTTTGGTTAGTTCCCATAGCGCCACCAGGCTTGTGTCCTCCACGTTTGCTCATCTCTTGCTCTTTGTTTCTTGGGATTTTGTGGGTAAAACAACATTTTTTAAGTTAGATTTCGGCAGCAGCGGAACGAACGTTCGTCTCCGCTGACGTCATGCTGGAAGTCCCAAGGGGTGATAGACCAAACATCTGCAGCTGAAGAGCGACCGTGTCTGTGTAGCTGGTCCTCATAAGTCCTATCACACTTTATGTTAACACCCTGTTAATGCCCATTATTCACAAGGAAATGTTGGTGAAACTGTGGCACTAAGAGGCACCAACATGATGACTATCCTGTTCTAACATATTGGACTGAAATTGACAATGCTCTGCAAACTATTTTCAATCTAAACTTCAGAACTATGTACTCAAATTCCCTGCCAAGGACACAATACATGGATACCTTTGGAATGTACTTTCGGCAACAGCCATCACAAAGAAACGGATGACACCAACATCACCAACAATCAAAGACTGGACTGACATTGTAACAGACATTGTCCGGTTCTGTTTTATCTTTTAACTTTTTAATAATGAAAACAATTTTTTACAAAAATCCACTCTGACACTGAGTCTTAACACTGATTTAAGATTTTGCTTTAGCCCAAACTATTTTAGAAAAAAGAATAAGAGCCTCAAAAACGTGGTCTTTGACTTAATGTTAACTGTTTTTAGTAAAGCTAAACCTAACACCGAAGATCAGAGGGGGTTGAAACTAGGGCCCGAGGTCCGGGGCCCGGGGGCCACATGTGCCTCCAGACCTCGTATTAAAACAGTTCAGTGAGTGACAGACCGGCAGGCAGCTTGTTGTAGCAACTTTAATATTTTTCAGATATAAAAAATCTTTATCATAGAATAACATCTTAGCACAAGTTCGGAAAAGAGCTTTAGCACTAAACTAAGAGAGTTACAGCGGGTTTGATCTCGTTGAGGTAAGCGGCTGACCCAGAGCCTCAGAGCAACACACTTTGAAATGACTTCGTCTCTGGAGATGTTACGTCAGGCCGCGTCACAGCTTTGATTTGCAAGGGATTTTGTGCACTAAAAAACGTAGAATTGTAGAAAAGTTTAATGCCATATTGTAGAACGTTTCAGGCAAAGCAGTAACATCTCCATGACAACGAGCGGGCAGAGCCTCCACAGTGCACTTTAACAAGTTTACTTCTATTTGAAGGATTTGTCTTTTTCATAACTAGTCAAAATGAACTCGAAATCCAGAGAAACATTAAAATTGTTGATATAATATAAATATTACCATCCAACATTTTGCGGAGCACTTTAGCTTGGTTAATTCAAGCTGTTAAAATAACTGAGAACACAGTCTCACACTGGTATGAACCAGGGGGCCTAGGCATGGTGCAGGGACTGTGCCCCCTAGTGTCGGCCTAGGCATGGTGCAGGGACTGTGCCCCCTAGTGTCGGCCTAGGCATGGTGCAGGGACTGTGCCCCCTAGTGTCGGCCTAGGCACGGTGCAGGGACTGTGCCCCCTAGTGTCGGCCTAGGCACGGTGCAGGGACTGTGCCCCCTAGTGTCGGCCTAGGCACGGTGCAGGGACTGTGCCCCCTGGTGTCGGCCTAGGCACGGTGCAGGGACAGGCCCTCGCTCAGAGGCTTCACAACTAAAGCTGCTCCAGAGATCTTCAACCTCACACAGAAGCACACAAACCAGGAGGATGACGGGAGGATGACGGGAGGATGACGGGAGGATGAAGGGAGGATGAAGGGAGGATGAAGGGAGGATGAAGGGAGGATGACGGGGTAACGGGAGGATGACGGGAGGGTAACGGGACGATGAAGGGAGAGTTACGGGAGGATGAAGGGAGAGTTACGGGAAGATGACGGGAGGGTAATGGGAGGATGACGAGGATGAAGGGAGGGTAACGGGAGGATGACGGGAGGGTAATGGGAGGATGACGAGGATGAAGGGAGGGTAAAGGGAGGATGAAGGGAGTTACGGGAAGATGACGGGAGGGTAATGGGAGGATGACGAGGATGAAGGGAGGGTAACGGGAGGATGAAGGGAGAGTTACGGGAGGATGACGGAGGATGAAGTGAGGGTAACGGGAGGATGAAGTGAGGGTAACGGGAAGGAAATGAAGGATAGTGCAGGCCTCGGGAGGTTGAGCAGGGCTCGGCTGGAGAAGCAGGAGCGCGACAGCACAGGCGTAAACTACATTCCAAAATTCAATTATGTCTCATTTTGTCTCCGTTTTATTCATTTTCCGATGAACTGAATCGACTTTCCCATTTACGGATCTTCTCTAATCAGAAAATGGCTAAAACAAAAGATACTTTACAGTAATACAGAGAATCGGGAGCGAAAAAACAGATGCTGTTCACACAAACGCCTTCCACTTTAGCCCTTCTGGCAGAACAGAACATCATATTTAGAATCATAGAAATCACACTTCACAAAATACTGGTGGAACATGCTGCTTCAGAGCACTTTTTTACATCGCCACATTTGGGACAAAGTGAACAATGAGCAGTACAGAAGCTTAACACAGGGACCATAAGCATTACGAGACCCCACTGGAGCCAAGCTGCCCCAGGAGACCCCACTGGAGCCACGCTGCCCCAGGAGACCTCACTGGAGCCACGCTGCCCCAGGAAACCCCACTGGAGCCACGCTTCTGCCCCAGGAGACCCCACTGGAGCCACGCTGCCCCAGGAGACCTCACTGGAGCCACGCTGCCCCAGGAGACCTCACTGGAGCCACGCTTCTGCCCCAGGAGACCTCACTGGAGCCACGCTGCCCCAGGAGACCTCACTGGAGCCACGCTTCTGCCCCAGGAGACCTCACTGGAGCCACGCTTCTGCCCCAGGAGACCCCACTGGAGCCACGCTGCCCCAGGAGACCTCACTGGAGCCACGCTTCTGCCCCAGGAGACCCCACTGGAGCCACGCTTCTGCCCCAGGAGACCCCACTGGAGCCACACTGCCTCAGGAGACCTCACTGGAGCCACGCTGCTGCCCCAGGAGACCCCACTGGAGCCACGCTTCTGCCCCAGGAGACCCCACTGGAGCCACGCTTCTGCCCCAGGAGACCCCACTGGAGCCACGCTGCTGCCCCAGGAGACCCCACTGGAGCCACGCCGCTGCCCCAGGAGACCCCACTGGAGCCACGCTTCTGCCCCAGGAGACCTCACTGGAGCCACGCTTCTGCCCCAGGAGACCCCACTGGAGCCACGCTGCCCCAGGAGACCTCACTGGAGCCACGCTTCTGCCCCAGGAGACCCCACTGGAGCCACGCTTCTGCCCCAGGAGACCCCACTGGAGCCACACTGCCTCAGGAGACCTCACTGGAGCCACGCTGCTGCCCCAGGAGACCCCACTGGAGCCACGCTTCTGCCCCAGGAGACCCCACTGGAGCCACGCTGCTGCCCCAGGAGACCCCACTGGAGCCACGCCGCTGCCCCAGGAGACCCCACTGGAGCCACGCTTCTACCCCAGGAGACCCCACTGGAACCACGCTGCTGCCCAGGAGACCCCACTGGAGCCACGCTTCTGCCCCAGGAGACCCCACTGGAGCCACGCTGCTGCCCCAGGAGACCCCACTGGAGCCACGCCGCTGCCCCAGGAGACCCCACTGGAGCCACGCTTCTACCCCAGGAGACCCCACTGGAACCACGCTGCTGCCCAGGAGACCCCACTGGAGCCACGCTTCTACCCCAGGAGACCCCACTGGAGCCACGCTTCTGCCCCAGGAGCCACGCCGCTGCCCAATCACAAACCAATCACAAAATGTTCCTTAGCTGAAGGTTCAATCTCGAGCTGAACCAAGTTAATCAAATAAACTGATAGATTATTGAAATGATCGTCAACTAATTTAGCAATTGCATAATACTGTAGTTAACTGGCCTTTAAATCTACAGTGAAACATGTGAGCTGAGAGTCCAGATTCTGTAACCCAGACAGAGCAGGAATTATACTAAAGACACAGGAAACATGTAAAAAGAAAGAAATACACATTCAGTCTGTATTAGAACGGCTCTGGCAGCATCACTTTGGTTTCATCTGGGTCAAGTTGAGTTAAACATTTCATTTTCATGGCATTCGCAATCTGAACAACTAATCGACAATTCAAAGGAATTATTGATGAATGCAGTTGCAGAACCATTGTTAGTTGGTTCAAATTGGCAGCCACACTCAGTCCCATGGCAGCTGTGGCTTCCTCATGACTCTCTCCTGAAGACAGCGTTTCACACACACCAAAACATTTGACTAAAGTTTGTAGAAATAACAAACAGAAAATGACAGAGTTGAAGACAAGCCAAAGACAATGCAGCTACTCACACAGAGCAACAAATGCAAAAGCCATCAACACGTTCAGAATCAAGAGCATGTGGTTGGACGCAGCAGCATTTATGGCACAAAGCGTTCTTATTCAAAAATACAAAAACACAGAACAGCAATGCAACTGGATGATCGAGCTCATGATATTTCTGTTTATAAATATCATCTTTTGAAAATATGGTTAAACCTTTATGTTCTTAGCGAACTGAAATGATCACTTTAAACTCGTTAAATAAAAATTGCTGTAAGTTACTTAGAACAAATTTGAATAACTCAACTTTTAAATCGAACGCTTGCTTTGCTGTTCTTTGCATATTCAGACATTTATTATAACATTTAAATTTAATGTGCACGTAAAACTAGCTTTATTTCATATGAAAAAGCCAATCATTTCCACATGTGTCAATGTAAGGTTCAGAATTCATCAAGCAATTTTATCACCAATGAGAAAAATGATAAATGAAACATGTCATCAGATGATAAACACAATATTCATTATGACGTCCGGGCTCATCCAAGATCAAAAAATAGTAAAATCTCTTTTATTCTTTGCAATATTGTGAAGGAACCCTGGATCATATGGGAAATCAACTTTTGAAAATACAAAAATTGGTCAGTTTCACAAGAATAAAATGCAGATGAAAACAGACGAGCCAAAGACGGACGAGCGTGCAGCAAGCGACCAACACCAATCCAGCGACAAGAGTCACGATTCAAGAAAACATGGCTTTGTCCACGGCT